>NW_022196897.1:104825491-104891742 GCF_008632895.1 Mastomys coucha
AAAAAAAAAAAAAAAAAAAAAATTACGTTTATATTTTGCCTTTAGGGCAAAAGGTAAATAGTAAAGGGGATCAACAAACTCACATACAGTCCTATTTTTAGATTTTATTCAAGTGAAATGTAAACTATGAACATGAAATTGCTCCACTAATGAAAACAGTCCAAAGTGGTTTTTTTAATACACTGAGGTACATTCATGCAGTGGAATGAAGTTTACTCTTAAAAATGGACAAATTGGGGCTGGAGAGATGGCTTGGGTTAAGAGCAATTAGTATTCTTGCAAAGGTTCCCAGAACCCATGCCTGTAACTGTCAGCTGCCAGTAACTCCAGGGGATATGATGCTGCCCTCTTCTGGACTCCACAGGCACCCACACTCATATGTGCACAAACTCACACAGACCCACATATATACACATAATTTAAAATAATAAAATAGGGCTGGAGAGATGGCTCACTGATTAAGAACATTTGTTGCCCTTGCAGAGGATCTGGATTCTGTTCCCAGTACCCACATGGTATCCATAGCTGTTTGTAGCTATCTGTTATTCCAGTTCCAGGGAAGAATCGTGCCAGCTGTTAATCTCAGAAGGTCATTTTCTCATTCTGGCCAAGGAAGGACAGTACTCCTAAAATAGAAAGAGACTAGTAGAAGAAAACAGGTGCTTTGTAGCAGTATAGTACTTTAAAATCTGTCCCTCACTTCCTTTCTAATTGCATAGTATTACAGTCCTCAAGGATCATTGCTGCCAGTAGCAATTAACTGCGCCTTCTTTGGCACAGTAGAAAATGTTTTAGACTGCGTTAGGAGCCAGGATTCCATTGCCAAGTTCAGATCCTGAACTCTCAGGTACTAGCTGTTACTGAGTGCATTATACAACTTAGTGATGTTACTTAACTTGTCCTGCTCCAGATACTACTTTTTAAAATGTGTGTGTGGTGCTGGAGAGGTGGCCCAGTGGTTAAGAGCCCTGGCTGCACAATTCCTAGCACCCACATGGCAGCTCACAACTCTGTTACTCCAGTTCCAGGGAATTCAACACCTTTACACAGATAAACATGTGTAGGCAAAACACTAATGCATATAAAATAAAAATAAGTAGACCATTTTAAAAAAAAAAGTGTGTGTAAAATTGTATGTTTGAATCATGTGCATGGGTTGGAATATGTATGAAAGTCAGAGGGCAACTTCATGAAGTCTTTTCTCTCCTTTCACTTTTGCGTGGGTTCTGAGGCTCAAACTCTAGTCATCAGGCTTCTGCAGCAAGCACTGAGCCATCTCACTAGCCCTCCAACTACTTTGTTGTGTTTAAATGGGGATGACGACAGTATATATTGTGGCTGTTGTGAAGAGTTATGTGTCAGATGCTGAGAGACTTACCTGGCATCTAGTAAGAGTAGCCTAATTGTCAGCTGATATCGTTATTGCATGTCATGTCTTTTAATTAACTGGACTGAGTATACAGGGGATGTAATGGGAAACCACGTGACATCATACCACCACCATCTCCATCGCCACCATCACCACTACCATCAATCACCCTTTGTATTTAAATCACCAAGACAGGGTAGAGATAGTGAATGGGGGTGTTGGGATTGTTGGAGTAGAATTCTGGCTAGCATCTTTCTTACTTTGTGACTCTGGACTATATACTTCAGAAATATACCTCCTTTTTTCTGTTTTACATTTTCAAAATCTAAAACAACCTCAGAAACTTATAGTTTGTAAGGTTATTAGATAGAATAGCCACAGATGCTCATTTTACTATAGAAGACAATAAAAGATCCTTGGAGTATTGGCTATCTGCTATTTAAAACATGAAGCAGATTACCTTTGCAAACAGTTCTTGCCATTCAGTATGGGTGGTCAGTACTTAGCAGTTTAGAGAGGAATCTGAAAGCTCAAAGGTGGCTCCAGTTCCATTTCCTGTTTCACTCCCTTAAAGGAGGACAGATTTTGGAGTTTAAGTTTGCATGCGAATATTGGTGGCCTGTCCCTGCTCATGTGCTCAGTGCTTATGGGTGTGTACTTCAGGTGAAAGTACACACTCATAAGCATACTACAGGCATGTAGAAAAAAAGATCATGGGGAGAATGGCCATTTCATTATACTTTTCTATTGAGCAAAACTGACGTGACCATTTCTGCCCAATTAGGAGCTCTTGTCCCTGGCAAAACGGAAGCGCAGTGACTCTGAGGAGAAGGAGCCTCCTGTGAGTCAGCCTGCAGCCTCGTCAGACTCGGAGACCTCCGACAGTGATGATGAGGTGAGTGTGCAGGAGTTAGGCCTTATGGTTGGCAAGCATTTGATGGAGACCCCTGACTTGGTGATGCTGATTTCTTTGCTTCCTTAAACCAAGACCTGTAACCCAAGACCCGGAAGAGCCTGGTAGGGAAAAGAAATTGTGTGAGCAAAGCTTTAAATTATGGTAGCCATTCTCTATTGTAGAAGGGCCAAGCATTAGTCTTTTCTCTTTTTTTTAAAGATTTATTTATTTATTTGAGTGCTTTATCTGTATGTACACTTGCATGCCAGAAGAGGGCATCAGATCCTAGTATAGATAGTTGTGAGCCACCATGTGGTTCCTGGGAATTGAACTCAGGACCTCTGGAAGAGCAGATAGTGCTCTTAACCACTGAGCCATCATCTCTCCAGCCCCCCACGCCCCACACCCCAATCATTTTTTTAAAAGTCATCTTTTAAATACTGCTTTTATGTTAGAAAACAAGTTCTAAGTCAGGCATTGTGATGCATGCCTATAATTTCAGCATTCAGGAAGCTGAAGCATTGGGATCAAGAGTTCAAGGCCAGCCTGAGTTATATAGGAAAAAAGTTATATATGCCATTTTTATTTTAGTGATAAATACTTTTAGACACAAAGCTTTCTTTGGGCAGATTGATATGCCATTCCTGAAAGTAATGGTATTGACTTTAGAGGAAGGTAAAATGCAAGTCAGACAGCTGCTGTTGTCTAAAGCAAGGCAATTTTCTCAAATTGTCTAGTAGCAAAAGCAAAGCTTTAAAAGATCCAGTATATGGGTGGAAGACTAGGGATAGGTGTTCTCAATTGACTTAAAGAACGTTTCCCCTGCATGGTTTCCTGTACTGAGGGAGAGAGGGAAAGACTATCCTTTTGTTCAGTCTCTTATTCTACAGTCTAAGAGAATACTTTTAACAGTAAATTTAAAAATGTTTATTTAATAACATGAAGTTTAATTAACATAAAGAGTATTTACCACTTCTCATTGTATGTAAATTAAATGCTTGCCTTCTGATTGACTATAGTAATATCTTCTTAGTGTTAAATAATTCAGTAGACCTAAAATTGCTTTCTACAGAAAGAAGTAGTAAATTTTATTCTTTTGCCAGTGCTGATCTGTTACAAAATTTGCGAAGCCTGTGAACTAATTTGATTTTGAGTTTTGTGTTTTTAGTGCACTAATGATGCAGAAAAATCTTTGTTCTGTTACTGTTTGTTTTGAGATGGTGTTTTCCTGTGCTGTAGCCTTGGTTGCTTGGGAACTCACTATATTGCTGAGACTGGCCTTAAACTTCCGAGTCTCCTGATTCTACCTCCCAAATTCTGGGGTTGGAGGCTTGTATCACCATCCCATCCTTTGTCCTTTCTGACTTCCACAGGATTAGAGGCATAGCATGTATTAGAGTAAATTGTGTCCTGATAAATCTCTTTTTGTTGTTTTTGGGTTGTTTTCTTTGTTGTTTGTTTGTTTTTTGAAACAGGGTTTCTCTGTATAGCCCTGGCTGTCCTGGAACTCACTCTGTAGACCAGGCTGGCCTCGAACTCAGAAATCCGCCTGCCTCTGCCTCCCAAGTGCTGGGATTAAAGGCGTGCGCCACCACTGCCGGGCTCTGATAAATCTTTATGCTTAGGGTTCCCTTTGTTCTAGTTACATATATATTCTTTACCTTAGACAAGCATGGTTTCTTTAACATTGGAGAGGCTGAGGCAGGAGGATGTTGAATTTGAAACTAGCTGGGACTGTATATCAAGATCCTCTCTCAAACAAGCAAAACTACTTAAACAAAACAATTCATCACTCTTTACCTCAGCTGTTTGTATTTAATGGAGGAAAAGCTTGACTGTTAGATTGCACCCTGTCTGCCTTAGAAAGAAATTTGGAGTGGCTTTTCCCCTCTCTAATATTGTTCTTTTAAGTTTTTTATTTTTTTAAATTATATATCTGTGTGTGCATATGTGCACTTGAGTGCAAGTGCCTGCAGGGACCAGAAGACAGCATTAGATCCTCCTTAAGCTGCAGCTACATAGGCTTATGAACTACCTGGGGTTTTTTTGTTGTTTGTTTGTTTTTTGTTTTTTTGTTTTGTTTTGTTTTTTTCGAGACAGGGTTTCTCTGTGTTTACAGCTCTGGCTGTCCTGGAACTCACTCTGTAGACCAGGCTGGCCTCGAACTCAGAAATCCGCCTGCCTCTGCCTCCTAAGTGCTGGGATTAAAGGCGTACGCCACCACTACCCGGCATGAACTACCTGTTGTTGGGGCTAAGAATGAATACCAACTTTTGTCAGAGCAGCAAAGCATTGTTTAGCCATTTCTTCAGCAACCCATAACATGTTCTTAACCTCTGCTGCAGCCACCCCTCCCCACACCCTCCCCGTCACCCGGCCCACATTGTAACTTTGTGTGATTGATGGGGAATAGCAAGCTCTGTGTTAACTGTTCCGAAAGATCATCTTTCCACTTAGGGCAATACAGAGCACTCCAAAGTTAGAGCAAGTGTTTTACTACTTTGGATTGTTAGGAAACATAAAGATTTTCTTTTCCATTTTTCATTTTACTCTGGCACTAGAGAACTCAGTGATAGCACCATGATCCAGAATTACAGAATTACAGAAGCTTGCTGTAGATAGCTTAGGTTGGGTAGGGGATTCCTGAGGGATCTATGAAATAAGAAATTTGAGATAGAGGCTATCGTCTTTTTTTCTTTGCCATAATGAATGTGCATCCGCCCCTCTGTCTGGGGAAAAACAGGACTGTGCTGTGTTATTTCTACTTTGCTTTTTTGCATCTTTCCTATTGCAAACCAGCCTTTAAAGTTTTTTGGTTGTTGAAGTGCCCATCCACAGTGAGATGGAACAGACATGTGCCAGAAACTTCCTAGAGTTTTTAAAACATGCTCCTTTATTTTTATGTATTTGTTTATTCATAGGTTTGATGTAGCAGTCTTCCCAAGTGCTGGGATTATAAGCATGAGCCACCACACCTGGGTACTTTGTCATTAGTTAGACATGAGTATACATATAAAGCAATGTTTTGGTCCTCTTAGATTTTATAGTACAGAAAATTGACAAGAACAATTAATTTTAAGTTTTTAAAATTTTTATTTATTTTGTATAAGGATGAGTGTATTCTCCGTATGGGTACCCTTACCATGATGCACATGTAGAGGTCAGAGAACAACTTACAATAAGAGTTCTTTACTTCCTTATGTGGGTTTCAGGAATTAAACTCAAGTCACCAGGCTTGGTGACACATGCCTTTACTTGCTGAGCCACAAACCATGAACAGCTAATTTAAAAGGTAATGGGAGCTCCGTATGGGGCCGCAACTTGTAATCCAGCAACATGATCAGGAGTTTGGGTCATCTTTGCCTACTTTTAAGTTTAAGGCCAGTCTAGCTGCATGAGACCCTGTCTTGCAGAGGCTTGGTGAGGGAGCTAATGAGTAGTTTATCTCAAGGAGTAATCACTCTGATTTTAGAACAAGAAAACAGCTACTTGATTGATATAGAGATGGAAGATGGAGGGAAATTATAACAGTTTCCCATTTAGAGGAAGATATATGAACTTAGTAAGTCGAAGATCCAATAGGTGAGGGAATAAGTGGTTGTTCTGTGCGTAATATTTTTAAGAGGAAATCCTAAGTTTAATAAATATATTGATGCATTATTTGGGGTAAAGATTTTTAAAAAAGATTTATTTATTTATTATATATAAGTATACTGTAGCTGTTTTCAGACACACCAGAAAAGGGCATCAGATCCCATTACAGATGGTTGTGAGCCACCATGTGGTTGCTGGGATTTGAACTCAGGACCTCTAGAAGAGCAATCAGTGCTCTTAACCACTGAGCCACCTCTCCAGCCCTGGGGTAAAGATTCTTGAGATACAATAGAAATTAGCAAGGCTTTTTCTGTTTCATATGGACCAAGCCTCAGAAACTGGAAAGAATACTTCAGTGGCTGAAAGTCATAACACTTTGACTTCAGTACATGAAAAGAGGAAAGGATGGAGAAAAACAGCCTTAGTGGAAATTTTGATCTTCTTTTTCCAACATAAAAGAGTATGCTGAATTTTGTAGAACAAGGGTTTTGTTTTGTTTTAGAGACAGTCTCCCTATATAGTCCTGACTGTTCTTGAACTTGCCTTGTAGACCAGGCTAGCCTCAAATTTACAGAGGTGTGCCTCTACCTTCTGGATGCTGGGATTAAATGAGTGCACCACCACTCCATGTTGTTTTGGCTTTTTGAGACAGGGTTTATTATATCGCAGGCTGGCTTGAAACTCACTATGTAGCCAAAAGGAACTTGAACTATTTAATTTTTTATTTTAAATTATGTGTATGTGTGTGTATATGTGGTGTATGTAACTGAGTGCAGTACTGGTAGAATCTAGAGACATCACATCTGGAATTGGACTTAAACCACTCATATGGGTGCTGCAATCAGGTCCTCTGTGACAACAATGTGTACTTTTATTCAATGGGCTCTCTTTCCAGCCTAAGTTGAGTTTCGGATCTTCGTGTCTCTGGTTATGATCTGCTGGAGATCAAACCTGGGCTTCCTGCATAAGTAAGCACTCTGCCCACTGAGTTCCTTCCACAGCTAGAACATGGTTTGTAATGAGATTGAAACCTTTGTTATTCTGTCTCCTTTTAGTCTCATGTTATCCAGGGTAAACGGTCAAGTCACTGTATCACTTGTATTTTATATATAAGCAGCAGACGCAAGTTAAATGCTTGCCTCTTTTCCAGTTCTTTTGACCCAGTTCCAGCACTGTTTTTACTAGTCTAGCTGTTGTTCTTGAACACTATTTATTTGAAATGTTTTTATTTCATATATAAACTTAATTTAGAACCAGTACGGAGATCCATAATCCCTATGCTGAGTGAGGGTTAGAACAGGAGCTCATTCTTGGCTATGTAGTGAATTTGAGGCCAGTCTGGGCTATTTGAGACCCTAGCTCAAGGGAGTGGGAGCTGTTTTAGCGCAAATAGTTTCTACTTTGTATCCCAAGACCTAGGTGTGTAGGTATTTTTGCCTCTTAGAGATGCTGTCTGAAATCTTGAAGTTTCTTTGTTCTCCTGCCATCAGAATTTTCACAGTACTCAGTATGTCAAGGCTACCCAAGTCTGAAGCAACCACTTCCTTCCATCTTATGTTCCATCCCATCCTTTGTCTGAGTGTTTGGAAGGAAACTGGCCCCAGGCTGCTTGTAACATCCACATACCCTCTGATTTGTTATTTAACTGCTGCCCATTAAGCTGTTACCTCAGTGAGAGTCAGGCTGTAATCTGTTTTATTAAATGAGAAACATCTTTCCTCTAGCCTTTATCCTTTGCTTTCTTTGCTGCATATTTATATAATCATTTGTCTGGTGTTGTGTGTGGCTTACATACCAGCAGGATGTCAGTATGTATGACACCTGACTGATAACCCAATCCTCCTTTTTCCTTTGGTGGTTTGTGGGTAGCTGTTATTGGGGTTGCTCTGACCTCTGTACTCAGTTCTGATGTGGACCAGGGCCTTTGCACTAACATAAGCTTGCATTTATTCTTCAGTTTCTCTAATCCTTGCAATCTTCAGGATAAAAAGTAAAACGCCAAAGTTTAGAAACCATGACTTCTTAGATAACTCTCTTGTGGCTGTTAGTATCTAGAATAACAAATACAGAGCCCTTCTGTCAAACACCCAGTTCATATAAAAATCCCATAATGCTAAGGATCTTAGAGACCATCTGGACTCCTGTATTCCTCAAATAAGAAAATAGAGGCTTGACCTTTTGACAGGTAGCAACAGAGCTACCTCTTCACTACTGCCTCAGTCCCCAGACAAGTCAGGAAATATAGCTCATTCCTTTACTTCATCCTTCCTGGAGAAAGCATTAGAACATCAATTCTGTCCTGTTTGCCCTCACTCCATTTACTGTTTCACTCTGACAATGAAAGACTTCATTTGTCCTCTGTTGGGAGTCAGGAGAATAAGGGTTTTAAAGGGACAGGTGAGCAGTCTCTAGCATAAAGGCTGGAATAAGATATTTCTGTATCGTTTCTCTTTCCACAAAATCTTGACTATCTTCCCTTGTACTTTAATAGAACCTATATTTTGGGAGACTGGATATTGCACAATATTTAATATATGTGTTTAGGCCAAACCATAGGAATATCTGATTTATAGATTTTAATGTAAAATACTGCAAGTATGATCTACTCTTCAGGGGCAAAAAAAAAAAAAAATCTTTGGATGATTATTGGAACTCTTTTTGGAGTCTTCTTGAAATTCTCAGATTTTAAGTATTTACCTTTGGGTAGTAGGAATACAAATGATTCTCCACACTTAGGTGCTGGAACTGAACTTAGAAGACTTTGTTCTCCATCAAGTGTTCATCAGGTGCACACCTTCAGCAGGAAATTTGTTTTTTTAAAAGAGTTTTTATTACATTTTTGTGTGCATTCATGTGGGCAGGCATGAGTCATAGCACACATATGGAGGGCAGCACAACTTTCAGGAGTTGGTTCTCTGCTCCCACTATGTGGGTCATTAAGCTTGGCAGCAAGTTCCCTTACCCATGGAACCATTTCACTGGCCCCAGAAATCTATTTTTTAGGTATAACATTCTAATTCCCCTATACGGTCACTGATTGCATTAGTTGGCTATTTTCCTTTGATGTCATGGAGGCCCCTGAGTCAGGCTCATGTAGGGTTGGGGTTGGGGGGGTGCAGCTTTGTATCTTCTTTTGAAAATTGTTGGAAGAAAAACAACCAGTACTCTTTTCACATTTAGGTTTAGCAAAAAACTCTCTTTTAAATGGGCATTTAAATTTCTTCTGTTTTAATCCTTATCTTTTGTCCCTCCCCATAAAGCAGTATCTTATGCAACAGTTGCTGGGCTCATACTTAGGTGGAAAGAGAGGAGAAGGACAAGGAAGCCAGTAACGTCACCAGTGTGACTCTACTCTAGGCAGTTTTTTGCTCTGGTCAGTGCCCACCCAGCCACTCTGGCTCACATGGCTCACCCTCATTGCATTTCTGTTGAGCAGTCCCGAGTGCCAGACACTGTTTGGGAAAAGTGGATTGAGGCCATTTTCCTAACAGAATAGATACAGAGTACTGTGTGCATTTTTGTGCTATTTCTTGTAACAAGAACCAATGGAACAATATACATTATTGATTCTAATATTCCCTGCATAGAAGATTGATGTAGTTTTAGCTTATTTAACAAAAATTGAACATCGTGGACTGTTTTGAATTCTTTTACACTGACTTGAAAATCATTTTCCTTAAGGATTTAAAATTAGAAATGCATCTGGGCGGTGGTGGCGCACACCTTTAATCCCAGCTCTTGGGAGGCAGAGGCAGATGGATTTCTGAGTTCGAGGCCAGCCTGGGCTACAGAGTGAGTTCCAGAACAGCCAGGGCGATCCAGAAAAACCCTGTTTCGAAAAACCAAAAAAAATAAAAAATAAAATTAGAATTGCCTGAAACTTCAGGTTTAACAGAAAATTACAATTTCTTTCTAGATGTTGATCTAGGTGTTGAAATATCAGTCACTATTCACTCTCATACTGTTTTATTTCGTAACATACAGTTGTTTTATTTTCATTCCTCATTAAATGAGAAAGTAAATGGCAATTAAAGTAATTGTATCCCAGGTATAAGTCAGCACTCAGCAGGAGTGCCAGTTTGAGTTCTACCTGGGGTCTCTAGGAAGACTTGGTCTTTAAAAACAAAACAAATCATCTTCAACAGTGTTTTTATCAAGATGAAGTAAGAGTGTGGGTGTTAGAGAGCCCTTGTGGGAACTAATGAGGTGACTTCTCCAGAATTACCAAAAGCCCATCATAAATGTGCTGATCCTGGCTGCACTCGGTTCATCATCCTATTGGAGTAGAAGCAAAGACACTGTGAGTTTCTGCATCTACTGTTTTGCTAAATAGTAGATGTAGAAATCTCAGTCTACAGAATTGAATCGTCTGTGTTGATGAAGGGTCATCCTAATGTAGTACACATTCCTTGTAGAATGAAAATTAAAAAGTAGACTAAAATTCATCATTTTGTTTTTCAACTAAAGTCATTCTAAAACAGCATGTTAAAATGCCAAAAAGACTTTTTAGCTAGAATTGCAAGCATGTGCTGCCTATTATTTTAATGACCAGATTTCAGGTTCCTTACGTTTAGAAGTCCAGAATCTCATGTTTATGATTTAATGAAACACTGTTACAGCATAATCCAGTTCACTTTTTAAAAAAATCTGTATGGGTGTTTTGCTTGCATGTATGTGTTGCATGTGCAACTCTTGGACTGAAGTGGATTTCCTAAAATTAGACTGAACACATGGCTTTGATGTACCATGTGAATGCTGGAAACTAGACCTCAGTTCTCTGAAAGAGCAGCCAGAACTCTAAACTTTTGAGTCATCTCCAGTCTCCAATCATTATGATATTGCAGTTAGTATAACGCTGACTGTGCTGGCATGAACATGGGAGTCCAGGTCCCTAGGACCCACATAAAAGCTGGAGGTGCATGTCTATAACTCTACCACTGGGGGCAATGAAGACAGACGGATCCTGGAGCTTTCTTCCACCAATCTCAGTGAGAGACCCTGTCTCAAACACTAGAGTGGAGATCAGTAGAGAAACAGACATTTGACATTGACCTTTGGCTTGTTCATGCACAAGCATACAAATGCTCTCACATGCACATGTACTATGCACTACCCACAGCAAAGTAAAGAAAACACCAGGAATCAGGAGACACTGGAGCACAGTGTATTTATGAGTTCTGTACTAACTAGCAGTGTGACTTAATACTTTTCTATGTGACTGAATTAGGTCCTCTGCAAGAACAGTGTGGACTCATGACTGTTGAGCTGTCTCTCCAGCCTCACAGGCCAGATCTTTTTTAAACAAGATTCAATATTCAGACTTAACAGTCTAACTTTATTTACTGCTTCCTTGGAATTGCCAGTGCTGTTCATGCCAAAGGGTGGCTTTTATCCTTTCTCCCTGTGTGTTTTTTTAAATTTATTTATTTATTATATGTAAGTACACTGTAGCTGTCTTCAGACACTCCAGAAGAGGGCATCTGATCTTGTTAAGGATGGTTGTGGGCCACCATGTGGTTGCTGGGATTTGAACTCAGGACCTTTGGAAGAGCAGTCAGTGAGTGCTCTTAACCACTGAGCCATTTCTCCAGCCCTCCCTGTGTGTTTTGTTGTTTGCTCCTGCAGAAAGCTCTCTGTCTTCCTGAGATCCACAGGAGTGCTCAGCTGTCCTGTGTACTCTAACCCAGCATGCCAGCCCTCAGCATTTGGTGCCATCTATACCACAGAAAATAGGAAGAGTTGTTTTCTCTTGGTTTTGTGTTTGTTTTTAAAAACACAGTCTTACTATGCAGCTCCAGACTAGCTTCAAACTCGGAATCCTCCTGCCTCCCCTTCAGAAGTACTGGTATTATAAGCATGTATCACTTCATTAAAGTGCCTAGGCCTATTTCAATTTTCCTTTTTCCCCTCCTTATAGTGGACATTTGGGAGCAATAAAAATAAGAAGAAAGGAAAAGCCAGAAAAGTAGAGAAGAAAGGAGCCATGAAGAAGCAAGCCAACAAAGCTGCCTCCTCGGGCAGTTCAGACAGAGACAGCTCAGCTGAGAGCTCAGCTCCTGAGGAAGGTGAGCCCAGCATCCAGCCCAGCAGGAGTCGTGAGAAGGGAGAAGGAAGGGACCGGTGGGTCTTTAATACCAAAGAGTTGGATAGGCTGCTGAAGTGTGACCATAGATCTCCTACGTTAGGCTCAATCTTGAGTGCTTTTCTTTTTTTTCTGAGAAATTCTTGGTCTGACTGAGAAGGAAAATCTTTGAAACAGATACCAAGTCCTATAGAAAATATTCCTCCATGAAGATAATTCAGGAATTTTGATGGTTTTGTCAATACTAGTTTGACAGCTGGACTTGTTCAAGGACTAGAATAGTAAGCTTTATTTTATTTTTTAAATTTTTGGCCAAAAAACTAGCCTAACCTGGTTTTAAGCACTTGTCTATGAATGTAAGTTAAATCAAACAAATTTTGGTATAACTGATGATTTAATACCCATGAGTAATGTGTGCTGTCTTTTTTGTTTTTGTTGTTGCTATTTAGGTCAAACTGGCCCTGTCCTCCCTATGTAGTCCAGGTTGGCCTTGAATTGGTGACCCTCTGGTCTCAAACTTCTAAGTCTGAAAAAAAGGAAAAAAGAATGCAGAATTATCAAAATCTGCATTTGATGAGTTTGAATTTGTGGGGAACAAGATATTTATGTAGTCTAAAAGCATTGCCTAGTACATGCTAGCCTTTATACAGGGAAACCTCGGGATTGCATCTAACCACGTGATCCAAATTATCAGTGCCAGTAGCCACAGACAGGTGTTACATACTTCTGGCATAACACTAAAAGAGAAGGCAGAGAAGAGTTGCCTGGGGGAAAATCATACAGCAACACCAAGGCCTAGCATAGATCCCCAGCCAGGACTGCACAGTGAGGAGGAGGAGCAACAGGAGAAGGAAGAGGAAGAGGAGGAGCAGGAGAAGGAATGAAGGCGACTTTTTAAAAAGCTGTTGGACTGTAGCTTGGTGGCAGCCTACTTGTCTGTCAAAGCCCCGAGTTTGATCCACAGTGCCATGGAGGTAGGGACAGCAAAAGACATAAATAACTTTTGTAAAATGCTTGCCAAATACACAGCCTAAATTTTTTCTTAACAGAACCAACCAACTAGGCCAGATTAGGAGATAACTGTTGCTATTTAAACTTAAATGAAATAAAATTCATATTTAAAATTTAGATTCTCAGTTGCACTACTCATATTCCAGTTGTCTGTCAGCCACCATGGCTGTAACCATTCAAATGAAGAATTATTAATTTATAAAAAATACAGGCTTTTGAGGTGGGGAGATGGCTCAGTGGTTGAGAGCAGTAGACCCTTAGAGAAGACCTGAGTTAGTTTCCCAGTAAATCGAAAGCATCTGTGACTCCAGCTCCATGAGGATTTGATTTGATACCATAGCCTCTGAAGACACTGCATTCTTGCATATCCCTACACAAAGACACACATACTTCTAATTAAAAATAATACAAATAGAATAAAAAACTCTGTGGATCAGGCTAGCCTTTAACTCACATGGATCTCCCAAGTCCTGGGGTACACCACTACCACTCAGCTAAACTTGATATCTACCTCTCTCCCCCCCCCCCCCCCCCCCCCCCCCAATCTATAGGTTGTTCTTATAGGTCTGTAATTTTTTTTTTTTTCAGAGTAACCAACTTGAGTTGAAAGATGGGTGTGGCAAGTAACACACACCTGTAAACCCAGAACTCAGGAGGCAGGAAGAACATGAATTTAAAGATGTCTTATGCTACACAGCAAAAACCTGCCTCAAAAAGGAAAAAATTGTGGTCATTTTTCCAGCCTAAATTTCCCTACCTGTTTGCATTTACTAAAGCTAGATCAAGGAGTGTGCCTTTCCCGTGGCACGTGTCCAGGGGCTTAGTGTGATCTCTTGCTGGTTTCCGTTGCAGGTGAAGTGTCAGACTCCGACAGCAACAGCTCCTCTTCCAGTTCAGACTCAGACTCCTCGTCAGAAGATGAGGAGTTCCATGATGGCTATGGAGAGGACCTAATGGGAGATGAGGAAGACAGGGCCCGACTGGAGCAGATGACGGAGAAGGAGAGGGAGCAGGAGCTCTTCAACCGCATAGAGAAGAGGGAGGTGTTGAAAAGAAGGTAGGGCTGTCGCCACACTGTCTGTGCACTTAATTGGTTTCTCACAGTTTAAGATTTTCTCCAGCTTCACCTGGCATAAGGCTTTAACCCTTATAATTATTTTTCATATTTATTACAATTTTTGATAAATTTACATGAGATACCAGACACTTCATTTCACAGGAAGTCTTAGCACACATGCCAACAAGTAATGACACAGACACTTTTTATTAATTATGAGAGCTGAGCATGATTGTGGCAGACCCTCAGCTAGCTCATCTAAGTAAACCTGACCATCTAGCTCTGTCCCACCATGTGGCTTGTCACTTACCTCTTCTTCAGTCCCTGCCTCTGTTCCTTCTTCCTCTGTGTCTAGCTGGCAAATCTCCTACTTCTCTCTCTCTTTCCCAGAGTTCCTGTCTCTGCCTGAATGTTTGGCCTATCCTCTCCTGCTTTGCTATAGGCCATTCAGCTCTTTAATGAAGAGTTTAATAATTAATTTAATAAACTAATCAGAGGTGATGGAGAACATGTTTACAAAACACCAAGATAGGTGATGCTCCATAAAAAGATAATCTTTCCACAGTGCACAAGAAATTATCCCAACAGTGCTTTGTAAAAATGGTTTTACCAAACTACAACAGTTAAGATTTGAGCATGTGAGGCTGGAGAGCTGGTTCAGTGGCTAAGAGCACTGACTGCTCTTTCAGAGGTCCTGAGTTCAGTTCCCAGCAACTACACGGTAGCTTACAACTGTACAGATCTCATTACATCTGTAATGAGATCTGACGCCCTCTTCTGGAGTGTCTGAAGAGAGCAACAGTGTACTCACATACATAAAATAAACAATACATCTTTAAAAAAATATTTGGGGGGGGGGGCTGGAGAGATGGCTCAGCGATTAAGAGCACTGACTGCTCTTCCAGAGGTCTTGAGTTCCCAGCAACCACATGATGGCTCACAACCATCCCTAATGAGATCGGATGCACTCTTCTGGTGTGTCTCAAGACAGGAACAATGTATACATATATAATAAGTAAATCTTTAACAAGAAATATTTGAGGGCTAGAGAGATGGCTCAGCAGATAAGAGCACTGACTGCTCTTCTGAAGGTCCTGAGTTCAAATCCCAGCAACCACATGGTGACTCACAACCATTCGTAATGAGATCTGACACCCTCTTCTGGGGTGTCTGAAAACAGCTACAGTATACTTACATATAATAAATAAATAAATCTAAAAAAAAATATTTGAGCATGCTTGAGTCAGGTTAGGCTATATGATGTTTGGTAGGTTGGGTATAGTAAACGCATCTTCAGCTTTCAGTGTTTCAGCTCACATTGTGTTGATGTGCTAAAGGGAATCTATTCATAGGAATGGACTACTGGAATGTGATTCTTAGTGTAATATAAACTAAATAGCTTAGGTCATATTTATGCCTTCTGTACTAATGTGCATTATTCAGCAGTAGGCTTTTGTTGGTTTGTGGTTTTGGTGATAGATCTTAGGGCCTCAAGATTTCCATTACTAAATGGTGTCTTCCTTTTTGACTTATAAGACAAGTTTTTCTGGGCATAGTAGCACATGCCATTAGTTCCAGCACTTGGTAAGCAAAGGCAGGTGGATCTCCTAAGTTCCGGGGTCAGCCTGGTCTGCATAGTGAGTTCCAGGACAACCAGAGCTGCTTACTAAAAAACAAACAAATATACAAAAATTAAATAAAGTGTAATTAATTTTTACTTATTTACTTTTGTTTTCTCAAGATAGGGTTTCTTTGTGTAGCTCTGGCTGTCCTGGAACTTAATTTGTACACACCAGGCTGGCCTCGGCCTCCCGAGACCTGGGATTAAAGGCATGTACCACCTAGTGTAATTAATTTAAGTAAAAAATAAAGTAAGTATACTATTTCACTTCTACCAGACAAAAATTATTGAGAAAGTCATAATCTTGTCTTAACTTTTATATTGTGTGTGTGTGTATGTGTGCTTGTTTTGTGTATGATATCTATAGGTACTCATGCCCATGTGTGCACACAGAAGTCATAATAGGGTGTCTGTCAGGTGTTTTTTTTTGTATTCTACCTGTTCATTTGAGGCAGGATCTAGGCTAAGCTAGAAACCAGCAAGCTCCAGTGATCCAGTGATTGTGCTATTTCTGCACATACACACACACACACACACACACACACACACACGTGCGCGCCCATGGAGCTGAGATTACAGGAATGTGTAGACTGCCTGGCTTGTTCTGTGGATGCTGGGTTGTGAACTCTGTACTTCATGCTTGTATAGCAGCTTGCTGAGCCATCTCTCCAGCCCTTGAATTTAGAATGTCATTTTACTAATTAACGAAAGTAATGTGAGCCATCTTTGGTGGCTCATGCACTCAGCACTCAGGAAGCCAGACTGGGGGCTCTAGAATGAAACTGTCTTAAGTAAAACAAAAGGCTGAAATGTTGGTCTCATATGTGGCTCGGTGTAAATGAGCTTGCATTATTTACCAGGTCCCCAGGTTCAATCATCAGCACTGCTATAAATGCTCAAATATTTAATCATAATCTGTTTCAGGCTCCTGAGAGTTTCCCTTTGTTTATTTATTTATTTATTTATTTATGTTTGTTTGTTTGTTTGTTTTTGTTTTTTTTTTTTTGAGATAGGATTTCTTTGTGAGCCTTGGCTGTTCTGGAACTCACTCTGTAGATCAGGCCGGCCTCACGAACTCAGAAATCCACCTGCCTCTGCCTCCCAAGTGCTGGGATTAAAGGCGTGCGCCACCACCGCCAGGCCCCATATTTATTTTAAATGACAAAAGTTCTTTCTCATTTTCCAAAAAGGTCAAAGTAAGCTTGTGTTTTGTCTTGGGTAACAGTTCCCAGAACTAGCTTCCTTTCCTGTCCCCCTGTTATCTTAGAAGAAAGTTGTTAGCTTTAATTCTGTTGCTTCCGGAGCCTGTTTGTCCCTTCTGGAGACCATACAAATCAGGATAAGTTATCCTAGACCAGAATGTTTGCTTTCAGTCAGCAAAAAGTGGTAGGTATTCATTCATTTTGAGGGTGAATGCCAACAAGGTAACCTGTAGTGCAAAAAACAGGACTTGGAATACTACCTTGGAGTTGTGGGTGAGGAAAGGAGACTTCTAAAGTTTGGATTTCTAAACTGTGGAGACTATAAGAAGTTGACAAAAAAAGTCCAGGATTGGGCAGGAGAGATGGCTCAGCGGTTAAGAGCTTTTGACTGCTCTTCCAAAGGTCCTGAGTTCAATTCCCAGCAGCCACATGGTGGCTCATAACCATCTGTACTGTGATCTGATGCCCTCTTCTAGTGTGTCTGAAGAGAACAATGGTGTACTCATATACATAAAGTAAATAAATAAATCTTTTTTAAAAAACAGTACAGGATCACAAGTTTTGAGAGTAGTTTATCCCAAATTTTATATTTGAGTTTTTTCCATTTTATTTTATTATTTTATTTTTTGAGACAGGGCTTACCATGTAACTCTGAATGGTCTGGAACATGCTGTGTAGACCAGGCTGACTTCAAATACAAAGATGCTCTTGCCTCTCTCCTGAGTGCTGACTAAAAAAAAAGCAGGTATCACCTCACACAGTGAGTTTTATCTGTTTAAGGTAGTGGAGGGACTGGGGAGCAAACCGAGGTGGCTTTTCTCATGCTCGGAAAGTATGCTATCACTAAGCCTCCACTTTTCCCCTTTAAGAAGCAGGTGATATTCAGTGACATTTTTAGCAGCTAGAAGAATGTTGAAGGTGGTGACAATACTGCGAGCCATGGCGTTCTGTAGCTCTGGAGCAGTACATTAGAGCCACTTAGAAGAAGATTCTCTTCACCTTTTGTTGCTGTTTTGCAAAGTTTTGGGATTTGGGGTTCCTTTTTGTTTTTGTTTTTGTTTTTTTCTTGTTTTTGTTTGTTTGGCTTTGGTTTTTAGCTTTTCAAGACAGGGTTTCTCTGCATAGCTGTGGCTGTCCTGAAATTATTCTCTGTAGACCAGTCTGGCCTTGAACTCTGAGATTCCTTGCTACTACCTCCTGATTGCTGGGATTAAAGGCCTGCACTACAACTGTCCAGCTTCTTTCTTTTATTATTATTACCATTTTAAAATGTTTTTCTGTCTGGGTGAATTACCTACATGTATATCTGTACCATGTAAGTGCCTGATGCCTGCAGAGGCTAGAAGAGGGCATCAGATCACCCAGAGCTGGACTTATATAAATGGCTTGAGCCACTGTGTTGAGTTCTGGCAATCTAACCCAGACCTGTGCACCTAAGCATGGAGGAACCATTTCTCCAATCTCTAGAGACAGAATCTTGCTGGTACTCCTAAGCTCAAATAGTCCTTACACCTTAGCACTGACCCCCAAGTAGGACACAGGTATATACATACTGTACTCAAGTTCATTTAGTATGTTTTTAAAAATTAGTCCATGTAGCATATATTGGTATCTCATTCCTTGTTAGAGCTGAGTACCATTCCATTATACATATATGCTAAAGTTTGTTTGTGAATTTGTTCAACTGCCATTAAAGTTGTTCTGACCTTTTTTTCTAGTATGTATAACGCACTGTATTTTAGTTTAGGAATTCCATTGCTGTGAAGAGACCATGACCAAGGCAGCTCTTATAAAGGCAAACATTTAGTTGGAGCTTGCTTATAATTTCAGAGGTTCAGTCTTTTATCATCAAGGTGGGAAGCTTGGCAGCATTTAGACTTGGTGCCAGAGAAGGAGCTGAGAGTTGTACATCTTGATCTTAAGCCAGCCACACTGGGCGGAGCCTGAGCATAGAACCCTCAAAGCCTACCCCTTCAGTGACACACTTTCTCTAACAAAGCTACACTTCTTCCAGTAGAGCCACACCTTCTCCAATAGTGCCACTTCCCATGGACCAACCATATTCAAACCACTACATACTATAAATGCTGATATTCAACTGTTTGAGTACCTATTTTTAGTTAATTTGGGTATATTCTGCTGTATTTTCATTTGATACATGTTTATTTTCTTTATTGAGACAGAGTCTCGTGTATCCCAAGCTGGCCTTAAACTCATATAGCTGAGGATGACCTTGAACTCCCATTTGAATGTTTTTTTTCTCATGTCCATTCCAAATTAATGCTTTTCAAGCAGTTAGGGTTTTTTTGGGTTTTTTTTGTTGTTGTTTTGTTTTTTAAAGATTTATTTATTTATTATATGTACACTGTAGCTGTTTTCAGACACCCCAGAAGAGGGCATCAGATCCCATTACAGATGGTTGTGAGCTACCATGTAGTTGCTGGGATTTGAACTCAGGACCTTCGGAAGAACAGTCTGTCATCTTAACCGCTGAGCCATCTCTCCAGCCCCTTGTTTTTGCTTTTTATTTTTAGTTGAGTTTCTTTGTATAGGTGTTTTGCCTGTCTGTTGTGTACCACCTGCGTGCTTGGTGCTCACAGAAGCCAGAAGAGAGGATCAGGTTCCTGGAGCTACAGACTGTTGTGAGCCGCCATGTGGGTGCTGGTAATCAAACCTGGGTCCTCTGGATGAGCAGGCAGTGCGGTAAATCACTAAGAATCTCTCTTTGCCCCACAGACAACAATTTTAACATACTTATTGGGCATTGGAGTTTCTTTCAGGAAGCAAAAAAATTATTTTTGTGTGTGTCTAAGACTTGTATTCTAAAATGTTTAACTCTTTCCTTACTTACTTCTTGTCTTCTAGCCAATAGAAATCAGTCTTTACATATATTTTATTGCTTTTTAAAAACCAAACAAATATCTTTTAACCAGATTTGAAATTAAGAAAAAACTAAAAACAGCCAAAAAGAAAGAAAAGAAAGAAAAAAAGAAAAAGCAGGAAGAAGAACAAGAAAAGAAAAAGCTGACACAGATTCAAGAATCTCAGGTAGGAGGCCATCCCCAGAGCATAGCTGTTGGTGTGGAGCACGTGGTACAGGAGGCGGGTGATCATAGCCTAGTGGGCTAGACAGTGCAGATGCATGAGATAATCTGCATCTGCACCCCGGGGATCTCATTTGTCTCTGAACACTATTTCACCATCAGCTACATTGGTGAACTTCTTAGGACTTGTTCACTCAAGTCTGGCTAAATAAAAATTAGTCATCTCTGCCAGGCAGTGGTGGCACATGCCTTTAATCCCAGCACTTGGGAGGCAGAGGCAGGAGGATTTCTGAGTTCAAGGCCAGCCTGGTCTACAGAGTGAGTTCCAGGACAGCCAGGGCTATACAGAGAGACAGAGTTACAGAGAAACCCTGTCTCAAAAATCCAAAAAAATAAAAAATTAGTTATCTCTGCATCTGAAGATAATCAGCAGATATCTTCATTATGATCTAATATGGAGTACTCTTCCAGGAAGAGTTCACTCTGGTAATTAATCTATTTTTTCCTATTGGGTTAAGGTCTTACTGTAGAGACTTCTGTCTTCACTGTCTTGGAACTCAGTACTTAGGCCAGGTTGGACTCAAAAAGATTTACCTGCCTCTCCCTTACAAATGCTGGAACTAAAGACATGAGCTTAGCTAGGTTTTTAAGTTTGTACAGTCTAATTCACAAGGACCGAAAGTGTTGATTGTTGGTATAGACAATCTTACCAGGATGGAGTAAAAAGAATGCTCTAAATACTTCCCTAGGTTACTTCCCATAATAAAGAACGACGTTCCAAGCGGGATGAAAAACTAGATAAGAAATCTCAAGCCATGGAGGAGCTAAAAGCAGAGCGAGAAAAACGGAAGAACAGAACAGGTGAGTGGGGGAATGAATGATGTTGGCTTATTTTCCCTTTTGTTAACTCTGTATTTTATAGAAACTTTCAGACATAGTGGCAGTGGTCTAAGGAGCATCTTAGATCCCATTGTCCAGGCTCTACTTATTCCATGTTCTTTCTTGTTAATCCATAATTCCTTTTTCCATTAGATTGTCTAAAGTGAATATTAACAATGCTGTGTTTTAACTATAATAATTCAACATCTCTAGACAAGAGCCCCAGTGTTATTTCTTTTTGTGGGTGCTGTAGATACAAGCCAGGGCTTTGTGCATGTTAGTCAAGCCCTCTCCACTAAGCTATATTCCTAACTCCAGGACTCACGTGCGGGGTTGTTTATTTTATCTGAAAACAGTGTCTCATAGTCCATGCTGGCCCTGAACTCACCACAGTGAGTTCATCACTCACTGTGCCATCAGATTCCCTAACAGTGGACGTATAGACAGTTGCTAGCAACTCTGTGGGAGCTAGGAACTAAATCCAGGCCTCTGTGAGAGCAGTAGCTGCTGAGCTGGCTCTCTAGCGCAAGGCTGGATAGATGCCTCCATGGTTAAGAGTGCATCCTGTACAAAAATGAGGAAATGTAGTTTGGATCCCAATACCCATATAAGAAACTGGACATTTTACAGATACCTAAAACTCCAGTTCTGAGGACTCTAATGCTCTCTTGGCCCCTGCACACAAGTAGGAGCATGTACCCCCACACACACACATACATGTGTATATATTCACATAGACACACACATACACATCAATAAATCTTTTTTAAAATAAATTTTTTAAAAAAGCATTGAATCCCTCATGATCCAATATATAATCAGTGTTTGGCTCCCTCTTTGGCAGAGGTCTATGAACCTTGTATGGAGTGTATGATATTAATATCCCGTTTAAGGCTGGGTATTCTGCAGTCTTACTCTCTGTACATGGACCAGTTGTGGGAATTTATTCTTAATATCTATGAGAATCATTCATGTTTTCTTATAATCTAGTACAACTGTTATCTTTCCTAGTCAATTAGTAACTGGTTATGGCCCCTCAATAAGACCCCAACATTCCTTTCTCAAATCCTTCCCTCCATTCCCTTGTTGCTAAGATTTCTTCCCAGGAGGATCATAAGCAACCTCTTCCTCTTCCTCTACCTATTCCTCCTCCTCCCCCTCCTCTTCCTCCTCCCCTTCTTCTTCCTCTTCTTCCTCCTCTTCCTCCTCTCCCTCTTCTTCCTCCTCCCCCCTCTTCCCCCTCACCTCCTCTTTCTTCTCTTCTTCCTCCTCCTCTTCCCCTTCTTACTCTTCTTCCCCCTCTTCTTCCTCCTCCCCCTCTCTTCTTCCTCCTCTTCCTCCTCCCCCTCTTCTTCCTCCTCCCCCCTCTTCCCCCTCACCTCCTCTTCCTTCTCTTCTTCCTCCTCCTTTTCCCCTTCTTACTCTTCTTCCCCTCCTCTTCCCCTTCTTACTCTTCTTCCTCCTCCTCCTCTTCCCCCTCTTCTTCTTCTTCCTCCTCCTGAGGTTCCAAGGAGGCATCATGATCCTACCAAACTTTACTCTGGAGAATCAATGAGTTTATCAGGTTTCCTTACAAACATTGTTGTGTTAGTCAGGATTCTCTAGGAGTGAAAGAACTTGTAGTCTGAATGTATTTGTATAGAAACAGGATTTATTAGAATGACTCACAGTCTGTGGTACAGCTTATCCAACAATGGCTGCCTATGTACAGAAGGTCCAAGAATCCAGTAATTGTTCAATCCACAAAACTGGATGTCTCAACTGTTCTTAGAATATGCTGGAATCCTAAAGAAGTAGACTCTAATGCCAGTGAAGGAATAGAATTAAAGATTGAAGAAAGCAAGCAAAACAAGAGCTTCTTTCTTTCATCACCTTTATATAGGCTTCCATCAGAAGGTATGGCTTAGATTAAAGGTGAATCTTCTTACCTCAGAGATTCACATTAGAAATGGATCATTCCACTTCAAATGATACAATTAAGCAAGAAAGCTCTCACAGGTATGTCCTGACATTTTTCTGTTTTAGTTAATTCCAATCATAGTCAAGTTGACAGACAAGAATAGTCATCCCAATGGGCAAGGTGTGACTTACAGGGATGTAAGTGTTCCTTCCCCAAAAAGGCCATACCCAGCAGAGTTGAGGGGTTCCCTGAATAGATGAAGCAGCCCTACTCTTCTGGTGCCCCACCCCATACTCTAGCCCTTCCCTTGAAGCCTCACACAATTAAGGAAAAGTTGCATACAACAGGTGGATAATCTGGTGAGGGTCTTGTGACCTTCTCTGCCCCTCCATGAGGGGATGTACAAAGTCAGGAAGCCCATATGGGATGCAGCTGAACTCCCCAAAGTGAGTTTTGAATGGCTCTAAGGACAATTCACAACACCTCTTTATTTCTCTCCCTGCCTAACTCAGGATTGAACTGGGGACCTCATATATCTTAGGTAATCAAGTGTTCTAGCATTGACCATAGCCTATACTTTGAATCTTTTAGGAATGATAGGATGCTGGAAATTGGAACTGAGGGTCTCAGACATGCCAACTGTGGACTCTGATGCCAACCACATCCTTAGAGTACTCCCCACCCCTGCAGTCTATGCAGCTTTCTTACTTTTGAGATTTGGAATTATTCTCTTAGCAGCTCTTTCTGCTGAGAAAGTAGAGACTGCGGTCCACACAGAAGAGTACTCACTCAACTGATTATTCTACCCATTTTCAGTCTACAGAGCTAGGGTTTTGGTTCTGTTTTTGGTTTTTGGTTTGTTTGTTTTAAGGATAACATCGAGAAGCTAGCTAGGCATAGGGCTGGGGAGATGACCTAGCAGTTAAGAATACTGGCTGCTGTTCCAGAGACCCTGATTTCAATTCCCAGTACCCACATGACTGTATACAACTATTGTATCTCCACTTCCAGGGAATCTGATGTACTCTTCTAGCCTCACATGAACATGATTCATAAGTGTACATATAGGCAAAACAGCCATACATATAAAATAAAATATAATTTTTTAATAAATTAAAGAAACTAGGTATGGTGGCAACATACCTTTCTTTTTTTTTTTAAACTACCTTTTAGCTTTTCTTTTTTTAAGATTTATTTATTTATTTTATTTGTATGAGTACACTGTAGCTGTACAGGTGTACATGTGAGCCATCATGTGGCTGCTGGGAATTGAACTCGGGACCTCTGCTGCCTCGCTCGCTCTGGTCCCGCTTGCTCCGACATAATTCATTGTAGCTGTAATTCACTGTAGCTGTCTTCAGACGCACCAGAAGAGGGCGTCAGATCTCATTACGGGTGGTTGTGAGCCACCAGCCCGCAACATACCTTTCTTTGTAACTACTTCAGAAGTTGAGATAAGATAACAGCTTGAGGGGGCTGGAGAGATGGCTCAGAGATTAAGAGCACTGACTGTTCTTCTGAAGGTCTTGAGTTCAAATCCCACAACCACATGGTGGCTCACAGCTATCTGTACAGCTACAGTGTACTCATATACATAAAATAAATAAATAAAATTAAAAAAAAAGATAACAGCTTGAGCCCAGGTGTTTGAAACTACTTTGATTAACATAGCAAGAACTCATTTAAAGGACAGAAGGAGAGAAGGACAGGAGAGAAAGGAAGAAGGAAAGAAAGAAAGAAAGAAAGAAAGAAAGAATGATATACCTTTAGTACTCATTTTTCTTTTTGGAGACAGTGTTTCCCAGGCTGGCCTCAAGCTTACTATGTAGCCAAGAATGAAAGAATGACCTTAAACTTCAGAACTTCCTCTTTCTACTTTCTGATACTAGGATTACAGGCATTTCCCATCACAGCTGCTTTATTTGATGCTAAGGATTGAACCCGGGGCCTTATCTGTTCCATGTAGGCCTAGCTTCATCTTTATTTTTTGTTACAATTTTATTGAAATAAAGCTTATAAAGTGCTGTTTACTCATGAAATGTTTACAATGAAAACAGATCTGTCCAGTAAAACAGTAATTCTTACGCATTTACCCTTAAGAAACCCACATTTTCTCAGCCTAAGGCAGCCACTCATCTGCTTTCTCAATATTTCATATGCATGAAATCATGTATGTATAATCATTTTATGCCTGGCTCTTCCCTCCCTCCCTCCCTTCCTCCCTTCGTTCCTTCCTTCCTTCCTTCCAGGCAGGGTTTCTCTTTGTAGCCCTAACTGTCCTGAGACGCATAGAACTCACAGAAATCTACCTACCTCTTTCTCCCAGATGCTGAAATTGAAGGCATACCCCATACCAGCTGATGTCTTTTTTTACCTTTTGATGTCATATCTAAGAAATCCTTGCCAAATCCAATGATTTTCTCTAAGACTTTTGTAGTTTGGTTCTTATTTTAGATCTTTGCTCCATCTTTAGTTAATTGGGTCTTTGATCCATCTTCAGTTAATTTTAATAAATGTCCTAAAGGGGGTCAATTTATCTTTTTATATATATATATATTATTCAATCTTCTCAACATCTATTGTTTTCTGTTTGGTTCTTTTTGAGTTTTGTTTTGTTTTGGTGAGACAGGGTTCTAGCTGTCCTGGAACTCACTCTGTAGACCAGGTTCAGCTGGAACTTAGAGATCTGCATGTCTCTGCCTCCCAAGTGCTGGGATTAAAGGCATGGACCATCACTTCCTGGCTCCAACACCCATTTTTGAGAACACATTTGCCCGTTGATAATATTATTACCATTAAAAAAAAAATTGTAAGAGTAAGGAGATCTGACTCAGCACTTAAAAGCACCTGCTGTTGTTCTAGAGGACCTGGTTTTGATTCCCAGTATCCACATGGTGGCTCACAGCCACAAGTAACTTCGGTAATAGGATTCAGTACCTTCTTCTGACCTCTGAGAGTTAGTACATGCGTGTGATACACATATATGCACTGGAATTACAGGTCTACGTCATACTACACTCAAATCTCTTTTTGTTAAGTTAACTCATTACAGTTCATTTCTATATAGTTATTCATCAAATGAATGTTTTGTTTTGCTTTTGGTGTTTAAAAATAGCCTTTTAATTACTACTTTGTTTCATGAATATATAAATTATAAAATCCATGGTTCCAAATTTTTGTCTTCTATAAACATCTATAGATAAGGAGGAAAAAACAACCTAATTTATTTATTTTGTCTACGAGTATTTTTTCTATATATGTATACCTGTGTACCTGGTGCATGCCTGGTACATCAGATCCCTTGGAACTATAGTTAGAGATTGGTTTGATCCACTGTGTCACACCAATTGGGAACCGAACCAGGATCCTCTGCAAGAATAACCTGTTCTCTTAACCACTGGGCCATCTCTCCAGTCCCCAAACTCAGTTTCTTACGTGTTTAACAACAATCAATGCAAATTTCTATGATCTCTAGTATGATAATTTCTTCCACTGGCAAACTAGCAACTGATTCTATACCAGGCACCAACTAAGTGTCTCGTAATTCAATTGAACCACTGAGCCAATAGTGTACACAAACTGAGGGCTCAGTCCTCCCAGGAGTGCCCAGGTGTCCTGGGGTCTAGAAGCTCCTTTGGATTTAGTTACTTTGCTACAGTGTTGCACAGAACTCAGGCATACTTAGGTTTGTTCGTGTTTTTGTTTGAGACAAGGTCTTATATTGCTTAGTCTGGCCTGGAACTCTGTAGTTGTAGTTGACCTTGAATTTGTAATCTTCGTGTCTCTACTTCCCCAATGCTGGGATTACAGGTATATACATACCATCGCGACTGGTTAGGTTATCAAGTTTATTTTTACAGCTATTACAAGGGATACTACTGAAATGATCCATAGGATGGAACATTTGCAAGGAAACCCACCCCTCTGAACAGACCACCCTTTAGGAACTTCCTCTCCTTCAGGGACTCAGATATCCATATCCTATCCTATGGAAGGTTTTTTTGGTTATTGTTGTTTGTTTGTTTGTTTGTTTTTGTTTTTGTTTTTGAGGCTTCATTACAGAGGAAAGATTGAGCAAATCAATTGGCCATTGGTAATCTGCTTAACCTTCAGCCTCTTTCTCCTTGAAGATCTGAGTCTCAGCTCTCTAATACTGCCTTGGTCTTTCCAGGGACCAGCCCCTGTCCTGAAGCTACCTATGGGCTTGCAGCCACCAGTCAACTCATTAGCATACTAAAAGACACTATCACTTTGAAGACTCCATGGATTTTAGGAGTTGTGTGCCAGGAAAGGGAATGAAGATGTATTTCGTAATGTCACACAAGGTATATTAAGGGGAAGTTCAGCTTCCATATCCTTCTACTTGATGCCTTGCCCCCTTCCCATAGTGGGCATCACTTAAATGTTTCATATACATACTAAAGGGATGGGGTGTCACTCAGTTGGTAGGATGCTTTGCTAGCAATGCACAAGCCCTGGGTTCAATCTCAGGCATGAAGGCACCCCTCTAATCCCAGCATTTGTCTGGGGTAGTTGAAGCAATAGAATTAGAAGTTGGAAGTTATCCTTGGCCAAGTAGCAAGTTCAAAGCCAGTCTAAAATATATCAGACCCTGATTCTCTATATGTTTTCTTTCTTCTTTTTTTTTGGTGAGAGCTTAAAGACAAACTCACATGCTATTTCCTATCAACCATCAATGGTACTATACGTACATACATGCATGCATGCATACATGCCTTCTTTTCTTCCTTTCTTGTAGCTATGTAAGTTTTGTATTCTGGAGGTTATTCCTGGTTTGAGGTTTAAGGTGGATTTTGTGTGTGTGTGTGTGTGTGTGTGTGTGTGTGTGTGTGTTGTTTTGTTGTTGTTGTTGTTGTTGTTGCTTGGGTCTTTTAAGTACTAGAGAAAGAACCCTCCTACAAATATGTATATGAGAACATTTTTTTTATTTTATGTATTTTGTGTTTGTATATTTGAGGCACATATATGCCGTATATGTGGAATTCAGAAGACATCTTTTGAGATTTGATTCTCTCCTTCTACCATGTGGATTCTGAGGATCAAACTCAGGTTGTCAAGGCTTGGTGGCAAGCACTTTTTGAGCCACCTTCCCAGCCTGACTTTTATTTTGAGACAAGATCTTACTAAGTTGTCCACACTGACCTTGAACTCACCTTTCTCCTGGCTCAGCTTCCCTAAGTAGATGGGGCTCTAGACAGATACTGCTCCACAGAGGTCTACCTCCGTTCTTTCTTTAGAGCTACTAGACTACCGTCTTTTGTGTCTTAAATTTCATTGCCAGCTAGGGGGAGTAATAGCATCCCAAGGCTGTCTCATCACTGAGAGGAGGAACTCCATTAGAATAAAGCATCACCTGTTTGTGCGTGCAAGCTGAGAGTACCACCTTCATGCTGCATGTAGTTGCAACAGTGAGCTGAACCAGAAGCCTGCAGTGGTTACTAACTGGCCCTGTAAAACTCACCTTGTCATTCAAAAGTGATAGTGCCTTTCTTCCCCTTTAAAAAGATGTATTTTTAATTATATGTATGTGCATGTGTCTTTGTGTGGGTCTGTGAGTATGTGAGGATGCCAGAAGAAGGCACCAGATCCTCTGCACCTAGAGTTAGAGGTGGTTGTGAGCCACCTCATGATGGTGCTGGAACTGAATCAGGTCCTCTGCGAGAGCAGTGGGAACTGCTAATCACTGAGCCCCATCTCTCCAGCCCATATCACCTGTTGTACATTTTTTTGACTAATTTCTCACAGCTTTACTGAAATTGAAGTGGCATGGGTAATTGAGTGGTACTCCCAGAGTTCAAGGCTAGCCTAGACTCACTACATAGTGAGTCTGTGTCAAAAGCCAAACAATGCTGGTGGGATGGGTCAGTGGTTAAGAGTGCTTGTTGCTCTTTTATCAGACATGACTTCAGTTGCACACATGTCAGGAGAGTCTGAAGTGCCTGAAACTCTAGCTCCAGGGGATCTGACACCTTTTGTCCTCCTTGGGCACCTGCACATAATAGATTTTTAAAAAGAGAAAAACAAAAGATAATTATGAGTTTTCTTCATTCTTTCCTGCCTAATGTCAAGCATCTTAAGTACAGTAAAGACCACAAAGGAGCCAGCAAGATAGCTCAACAGGTAAAGGCAGTTCCTAGATCCCAGTGATGGAAGGAGAGCCCTAACTCCTGCATGTTATTCTCTGACCTTCACACACATACATACATAAATGAAGTAATTAAACCTTTTCTTCAAGAGAACAGGGGCTGACTATATAGCTCACTGGTGGAACACTTGCCTAGCATGTAAGAGTCCCTGGGTTCCATCCCCAATATGTGGGAAGGGTTGGGAAATTTTAATATGGTTGGTAACCATTTCAACCTACCTTCAACCTCCTATATTTATTTATTTTTTTTATTTTGGTCTGTGGGATCTGATCTTGGTACCTGAATGCTTAACTGTGTTCTGCCTGTGTTTTAAGTATGGCTCAGGTTATCACAGACCAATCTATGAATGATAGACTGTCTGCTTGGGTCCTTTTCTATGTTCTAGTTCTTTCCAAAGATCAAAGATGAGTTGATTTCATGTTTGTGGAGAGTACATGGGTAAATGGTTCCTCTTTTGTTCTAGCTGAGCTCCTCGCCAAAAAACAGCCATTGAAAACCAGTGAGGTCTACTCTGACGATGAGGAGGAGGAAGATGATGACAAGTCCAGTGAGAAATCAGACCGCTCATCCCGAACATCGTCATCTGATGAAGAAGAAGAGTAAGCTGTCTCTGTTTGGATCTAGCAGGCAGGAGAAGTAGAGTGAAAGAGTTTATTGTTTATTTCAAATTAAAGGTTCTATCATTAAAGGAAGCCAAGGCAAGTACTTGAAGCAGAAACTAACAGAAAAATGCTGCTTATTGGCTTGCTCAGTCTGGCTCTTGGCCAGCCAGCTTTCTCATATAACCCAGGACCACTTGTCCAGGGATGGCACTGCCCACAGTGGCTTGGGCCCTCCCACGGCAGTCACCAGCAAGAAAATGCCCCACAGACATGCCCATAAACCATTCTGATTTAATTTTGAGTTCCTTTTCCTAGCTATGTCAAGTTGACAACTGAAATTAGCTATTACTGGGGGAGTTCTTGGAAGAGAAGCTTAGTGTAGTTGTAAGGACTGCATTTTTGGCTTGATTTAGTATCTTTTAATTCTGCATATCCATTTCTCCTGCCTCTGGCTCCTGGCTGCACCCATGGCCATTTCTCCAGGGCCTAGTAGATACAAACTGACAGCACATCACCTCAGACTAGTCTGCAGCTGCTTTTCAGGGATGGCACATCAGTCAGGGCAGTGAACACTATAGAGAAGACTTTAGATTGATATAGTCTATATAGATTAGACGCTTATATGATCCTTTATTTCATCTGTTAAGTTAATCACATGCTCTTTAGGTAAGTATTGAGAATTTGCTATCTGTTTCTCTGGTGGTTTTACAGTGAATACTGCTCTTTGTTTCTCACAGGAAAGAAGAAATCCCTCCAAAATCACAGCCAGTCTCCTTACCAGAGGAACTGAATCGCGTTCGGTTATCACGGCATAAGCTAGAGCGCTGGTGTCACATGCCCTTCTTTGCTAAAACTGTCACAGGATGTTTTGTACGGATTGGCATTGGAAACCACAATAGCAAGCCAGTTTATCGGGTTGGTATTCTTCCCTTGGACAATTTTCCATATTTTAAATATAATGATTGTCTACTGGGAGTGGGAGCTGCTGAACAAATCTGTTATTCTGCTCCCATTTGACTGGATTAGTCAGCTTCCCTTATAACTAGAAAAAGTAGCCCACGCCTGTACTTCCAGCACTTGGGAGGCTGGAATGAGTTTGAAGCCAGCCTGGGCTACAGAGTGAAACCCCAGCTCAGGAACAGAAAAGACCAGGTATGGTGGCACACACCTACAATCCTAGCACTTGAGACACAGGGGCAGGAGAATTGCTACAAGACAGCCAGTCTAGTCTACAGAGTAAATTTTAGGTCATTCAGTGCTATCATTACCTTAGTCCCAGCACTTGGGAGGCAAAGGCTGCAGATCTCTAAGTTCGAGGCCAGCCTGGTCTACAGAGAGAGTTCCAGGACAGCCAGGGCTACACAGAGAAACCCTGTCTTGAAAAACCAAATAAAAATACCTTGAAGAAGGGGCTGGTGAAAGAGGTACATAAGGGAGCAAACCGCTGACCTCCCAGGATTCGGATGAAACAGGAAGGGGCTCATAGTTCCTTTGAGAGCATGCCTGTGACCTTGGACATGGTAGCACATGTCTTTAATCCCAGTACTACAGAGGCAACCTCTGTAAGTTTGAGCTGAGTCTGTTCTATATAGGAAATGCAAGATCACTTTGTGAGAGTCTCAGAAACAAGGACAAGCCCACAAAACCTCCCGGTGGTTTCTGCCACCTTCCAATATTGCCAAGCCAATAACTTCAAGACGTCAGCATGTGGGCCTTTAGGAGACAGACTAGCACAAGAGAAGCTGAGGCCGGGCAGTGGTGGCACACACCTTTAATCCCAGAACTTGGGAGGCAGAAGCAGGCAGATTCCTGAGTTCGAGGTTAGCCTGATCTACATAGTGAGTTCCAGGGCAGCCAAGGCTACACAGAGAAACCCTGTCTCGGAGAAAAACAAAACAACAAAAAAAGAAAACATAAATAAGAGCCGGGTCTAGTCTATTACTGGAAGCCTAAAGTCCTGGGTGTTTGAGAAACAGAGCAGAGCCGGGAGGATCACTTGAGCCTGGAGTTCAAGAACAGTCTGGCCAAAATAGTTAAAACCTGTCTCAAAGAAAGAAAAACCTAAAACATTTACTTATGTGCTTGCCTGCTTGCCTGCTTGCTTGCTTGTTTGCTTGCTTGCTTCTTTCCTTCCTTCCTTCCTTCTCTCCCTCCCTTTCTTCCTTTCTTTCTTTTTCCCTTTCTTCTTTTCTAAGGATGGAGTGCTAAGAATATTACTCAGTCAACCTAGCATGTTCAACACTCAACAACAACAAAAGAACTGACCTTTGGCTTTTCTATAATGGCCCCTCCAAACTGACCGCCTTTTTTCCTGGACCTTGCTCTCCCTGAACATAAGGTTTACTGCCTTATCCATCTGAATTCTAACCATGAGATAAGCTCCTGTGGGCTCCTCTTTCACAGCTATTCTGTGTTTGGGTAGATAGTCAGAAGAAGGTGTGGAAAGCTCTGCAAGGGGATTTTACTGGTGTATCTGTTCTTTCTCTTAGGTGGCTGAGATCACGGGTGTTGTAGAAACTGCCAAAGTTTACCAGCTGGGTGGCACCAGAACAAACAAAGGGCTACAATTAAGGTAAGACACTTCTGAGCCAGGCATGATGACACACCCTTGAAATCCTAGCGCTCCAGAGATGGGAACAGGAGAATAATTGAAAGTTCAAGGCCAGCCTGATAATGTGTGGTGAACTCTAGGCCACCTAGAATTGCCTAAGGAGTTGTAGCCTTCTTCTCTCATCTGCCTCTCTCCTCCCCCTTTTTGATGTTGTTGTTTTGCTTTGTTTTGTTTTATTTGTTTTGTTTTGAGATAAGGTCTTTCCGTATAACCCAGTCTGGTCACAAAATCATAATCTTGCCTCAGCCTTCCAAGGGTTGGGATAGCTTGTTTGTGCCACCACGCCCAGGTCTGAGAGGTCTTTCTGTAGCAGCTTTAGCTTCCTTTTTGGACAGCTACTGCCTCTTGGGCCGACATTGCCTCCAATATAATGTTCATAACAGTAAGCACTATGTATGATCCCCGTAAGGCACATAGAGGAAAGCTTGGATCGAAAGAGTTACTCTCTCCCTTAAGGAACATGGCTGCAGTGTGTTAGGATATACAGAAGGACAATAATCAGGTCCTTGAGACCCTTATACCAGAGCCAGCATGAATTTTCTGGAGCCTTACTTATTTTTGATCCTGGCTCTCTTAATGAGTGTCTCCTTTTACAAGAATGGTCGGCTTTCTAGACTTAGTTTCCTCCTCAGTGAGATGGAAGTGTCATTTACTCAGCATGTTTCCTGAATATCCACTCTGTGCCTGGCACTGTTCTTGATTTAGGATAAAGGATATGACAGATTCTCAAACTCTGGCTCCTTTTCTCCTCAACCCTAACAGTTTTTGTTTTGTTTTGTTTTGTTTTTAACACTAACAGTTTTAAAGAACTCTTATCAGAAGGTATAAAAGGAGTTTGCTAGGATCACATACTGGATAGCAAGCAATAGATAGGTATGCCCTCCCAAATCCTCACCCCGCAGCCTCCCTGACTCATTTAAAAACACTTGGAAGGCTGGCAAGATGGGTCAAAGGGTAAAGGACTTGCCACCAGGACTGGGGATGACATGAGTTCAGTCCCTGGAACCCATGTGGTAAGAGAGTACTGATCTTGCAAGTTGTCCCCCCTCACACGCACTTGCAATTGTAAACACACACATGTATACATATAAATAAGCTTATAATTTTTGTTTTAATAAGAGCAAGCTGAGGGGCTGGGGAGATGGTTCAGATTTTGAGTACTTAACTGCTTTTTTTTAGAGCCCTTGGATTCAATCTCCAGGACCCACATGGTGGCTTATGACTACCTAGAACTTCATTTTTTACCTCCCTGGGCATACAGTAGATACTTGTAGACAATGAATGTCTATTAAATTTTTTTTTTCTAAAGGAAAAATCAAAAAGAGCTTGTCGGGCTAGTGTTCAGAGACACCTCTTAAGAGTATGGCTACTGAGTCACCAAACTTTGCCAGGGTACTGCTCAGCAGAAACACTGTCCTTCTATTCATTCTGAGAACTCTGCAGAGTGCACACTCCTGATATTGATGGGCTCTGGAGGATTTTACAGTAAGCAGACTTCTGGAGCACTCACCAGGTCCCCTAGGCTTTCACTGTAAGCCCAATCCTGGATGCCCATAGAAACAACCTCTTGGAGGTTGGTTTTGTGTATGGTTCTTATTCCCAGAAATTTGAGCTTCATAGATCTAGTTGGTGTTTTAGCGTTATAGTATTAATGTCTCCTTGGTGATTCAGAGGGTGGCCAGGATTAAGATCCACAGACACATGCTGGTATAGGTGCTTAACTCATTACAGTCAACATGCACATTCTTGGAGATGCTGTCTCTCTTTTATGTAGGCATGGCAATGACCAGCGAGTGTTCCGCCTAGAGTTTGTGTCCAATCAAGAATTCACTGAAAGTGAATTCATGAAGTGGAAAGAAGCGGTAAGCGACTAGACTGGAGCAGTTGTTTGTAACATTTTCTTCCCTAACTCCCTTACTGATAGCTTTTTTTTATATTTTGGTCCAGATGTTTTCTGCTGGCATGCAGTTGCCCACACTAGATGAAATCAATAAAAAGGAATTATCTATTAAGGAAGCTCTCAATTATAAATTCAATGACCAGGACATTGAGGAGGTAAGAAGCCTGAATCTCAGAGACTGGCCATTCTTTAAGATCCAGCTTGGAAAAGGTCAAACTTGTCATTTTCTGCAATCTGAGAAATTGAAGGCATTACTGTTCTCTTGTTATTGATACATTATCAAGCCTTTCCCTATACAGTGTCATCTACAGTGAGACTACATAGACTCAAGTCTATTTGGATGTATATTCCCCTAGGCTTGGTCCTTCTAGAACTTTCTTTCTCCAAAACGTTTTGGTACAATTCTTGGATCTCTGTTCTCGTGGACTGTGTCTAACCTTACAGTTCCATGCCTTGGTGCTGCTGCTGTTTTGAGGGGCATACTCCTTCAAGACTGTCCCAGAATCTCCATGACCCCGGAAGCAGCATGGTGTCCCTTGGAAGGAATTTGCTCACTTCTGGAGTATGACACTGCTATAGACAAGCAGTCCCCTTTAACTAGCAGCTTGCCTTCAAAATGGTCTCAGCCTGTCTACAAACGTAGTTTGGGAATACCTAACTGCTGGTGTCTCTTCTCTGGTACAGATTGTAAAAGAGAAAGAAAGATTCAGAAAAGCTCCACCAAACTATGCTATGAAGAAGACTCAGCTGCTAAAGGAAAAGGTAAGGACTTATGCTCAAGCTTCTTTGCCTGTCTTGTTAAGATGGAGAAATCACACTCATCTGTCCATCCTCTGCTGCGACTTAGTGATAGGAGGACTGGAGAGCAGCCTGGTCTCTTGTGATAAGCAAAACAGGATATTTTTGAGAACCTAGGCAGCTTTCCTTCCTAGAAATGCAATCAGCCTTGTTTTCCCATCTTCCTGAGTTTTTTACGTCTTTGTTTTGTTTGTATTGTGAACCCCACTATAACAGGTGGTTTTCCATTCCATCCACCAAGATAGAATGACGTACCTATGGAAGTTCAGTTATATGGGCCTATATTCTTAAAGGTTAATATTGCATCATTACCATCTGGGGCCCTGAGCTAGGTAACTAATGGGAAGGTAGGTGTTCCTACTGGACGAAAAAAGATGCCTTGTCTTTGCAAAGTACTATTTTCACTATTTTCTTCACATTTCCTATCATTGGTTTATCACATGAGGTGCCTTACCTGTGCTGTACAGGATATTCAATAGAGAATCGCCAGGCGGTGGTGGCGCACAACTTTAATCCTAGCACTTAGGAGGCAGAGGCAGGCGGATTTCTGAGTTCGAAGCCAGCCTGCTCTACAGAGTGAGGTCCAGGACAGCCAGGGCTAGACAGAGAAACCCTGTCTTGAAAACCAAAAAAAAAAAAAAAGAGAGAGAGAGAGAATCGAATAACAGACATGTCTCTGTGTGCAGGCCATGGCTGAGGACTTGGGAGATCAGGACAAAGCCAAACAAATCCAAGACCAGCTAAATGAGCTAGAGGAACGAGCAGAGGCCCTGGACCGCCAGCGGACCAAGAACATATCTGCTATCAGGTGTGTTACTAATCCTGTTTTGGTAAGGACCCTGTCCTTGGCCAGACTGGAGCCGTATACATTGAATGTTACACAGACCCCATGGATTTCTGCGGTGCAGAAGTTCCGTCCTGCCCACCCCTCTCACAGCCCACTGACTGACCCCTCTTACCTTATAGCTACATCAACCAGCGGAATCGGGAGTGGAACATTGTGGAGTCTGAGAAGGCTCTGGTGGTGAGTTTTAAACTTCACATGGATTACTAAAAAGTTCTAGTTAAAATGGTAGGAGTTCCAGCATGATGGCACGCACCTCTAAGGCCAAGTCTTGGGAGATGGCAGCAGGAGTTCAAGGCCAGCCTCAGCTGCATTGCTGTTCAAAGCCAGTCTGGGTTGTATAAGGCCCGGTTTTAAAAAAAATAAGATTAGGGCCAGTGAGATGCTGTAGCAGGTAAAAGTGTTTACTATGCAATCTCGGTGCCCTAAATTCAAGCCCTAGAACCCATAGAGGTGGAAGGAGAGAACCAACTCAAAAAAAATTGCCCTTTGACCTGCTCCTCCTCCACATAACAAAATAAAGTTAAAAATAAAATCTTTTTTTTATGTTATTCATGTCTTTTTTTTTAAAGATTTATTTATCAGTATATCTAAGTATACTGTAGCTGTCTTCAACACACCAGAAGATCTCATTACAGATGGTTGTGAACCACCATGTGGTTGCTGGGAATTGAACTCAGGACCTTTGGAAGAGCAGTCAGTGCCATCTCTCCAGCCCCATCCATGTCTGTTTTAAATGATGGGAATTGCATGTACTCAGCATGTGTGCACTCTCTACCTCATCTCTGCCTTTAGCACTTGTAACCTGTGATACAAAGTAACAGTCTTCTGGCTTGTTTGCCTTCGTTCCATTTATATGATTGTTGTACTTGTATCTGTTTTACTGAGGTGCAGGGGTGTATTTGGTGGTTGCTCCTGTATCTGTTCTGTTGGGGGATGTTTGATTGTTGTACCAGTATCTATTTGGGAGTGGGTCTTGTCCTCTGTGTCTGTTTTGATAGAGAGGGTTGGGTTCTTGCTCCTCTAGCTATTGGGGGAAGGTGTTATTCCTATATCTATTTTGTTGGGGGAGGTTCCATTGTTACTCCTGTATTTTGTTAAAGGGAATTTTGGTTCCATTCTTTTACGTATTCTGCAGGGTTGGTTGTTGCACCAGAGTCTATTCTTTTGTGGTTGTTTTTTTGTTGTTCTGCAGACCTCAGCCCTGAACCCAGGTCTTATGTGTGCTTGGCATGTGCTTTATCACTGAAAAGGACAGACAGCTTTTGAATTTTTTCCTAGCTCCTTGCAAAATGTTATTTATATGTAAGCTTATGGTGAACAAGAGGAGGGGGAAGAGATGTAATGCATGCTTTCTGTTTTAGGCTGAAAGTCACAACATGAGAAACCAGCAGATGGACCCCTTCACCAGGCGGCAGTGCAAACCCACCATCGTCTCCAATGTGAGTTCCTGAAGAGGACCTAGATTCTAGGACATAAAATGAATTCTATTAGGAAATTAATAAAGAAGTTAAAAATAATGTTTTTTCTAGCTGGGATTTGCTTGCCTCAAGCTTGGGTCTGGATTCTTTCTTTTTTATCTTTCTATAGGGCATACAGGTAGTAAAAACCTAGGAGTTAACCCTCTGTACTAGGGTATAGTTTCAGTACAACAGACTATTAGCATAGGATGATTATCCCCGATCCACAATGCTTAGGACTAGAAGCATTCCAGAGCTTGAATATTTTTAGACTTAGAAATATTTTCTTTCTTTTTTTTTAAAAAAGATTTTTTTATTATTTATTTATTTATTTATTATAAGTACATTGTAGCTGACTTCAGACGCACCAGAAGGGGGCATCAGATCTCATTGGGGTGGTTGTGAGTCACCATGTGGTTGCTGGGATTTGAACTCATGACCTTTGGAAGAGCAATCGGTGCTCTTACCTGCTGAGCCATCTCACCAGCCCTAGAAATATTTTCAGTATCTGTTGAGATATCTTGGGAATGAGACTCAGGTCTACAGAGGAGATGTATACCTGAGGGTGACTTCTAATCATACCTTTAGTACCTAGCTGTAATAGTACATAAAATCAGATGTGGAATTTTCCACCCGTAGTGCACAAATTTTTAGAAGGTTTTGGACTTTTATACTAGAGAGTGCACAGCCTGTATATGTTAGTTAGCACTGGGGCCTAGCTGGGATGTTTTAAAGGTTGTAATTGTGCTTTTCTACTGACTTGACCTGCTAATGGATGCCCTGGGGTACTTAGAATGTTAGTGGGAATCAATGGGAAAGACTTTGGCATGGGACTCTGAATGTTAAGTAGTCTTTAAAATAATTTGTGAATTTTCTCTTCCAGTCCAGGGACCCAGCTGTTCAGGCTGCCATTTTGGCCCAGCTAAATGCAAAATACGGTTCTGGAGTATTACCAGATGCTCCAAAGGAAATGAGTAAGGCAAGTATAGTACCTGAGGTTTTGGAGCCAGGCTGCAGGCTAGGACCTCAGCAGGCCACTTTGCCTTTTATAGACCTAATGCTTGCACAGGCAGGATGCGGGAAGTGTTCCTCATCCTTTCTCCACTTATTTAAGTTGTTATTAAAGTTTATTTAAGTTACTTCAGAGTGGAATCACTGGTACTGAATTGTTATCGATCCTAAACTACTTCTTAATGAGACCTTGACTGTGTCTTCTGCTCATTGCCTCTGGACTTCTGCAGCAGGTTTTCTCATGTAGAAAAATGTGTGACCTATGTATCTTATAGGGTAATTAGAAGGAACCATTAACAAGTAGGATCAGACAGTTGTAACAGCGAAAGCAAAAGTGGTAATCCAGGAGAGGCTCATTTATTGTTTTTTCTTTGTTTTGTTTTTCTATTCCCTGAACAGTCTTCCTATGTGCTCTTGGCTGGGCTTATACTTACAGAGACCCTCCTGCTTGTGCCTCCTCAGTACTCAGGATATGAAGAAACAATTATTAAAAGTTGAAGTTTGGAGGCCAACCTGAGTTACATAAAACCCTGGGAGTGTGGCTCAGTTGGTAGAGTGGTCCACCTACTGCAGTGTGTCCAGCACATCTTGAAACTGGGAGGTTGGGGGGTGGCTCATGTCCATAATGCTTCACTTAGGAGGTTGGGGGGGGAGGCTCATGCCCATAGTGCTTCACTCTGGAGGTGAAGGCTGATGGTCCCTTGACTAATCCATAGATTCCTCGAAATCTTGGGTGTGAAGGGGGACTGTTATCTTAAGCCCACTCTTTCAACTCATGCCCTAGACAGGTTTTCCTTTTCCCGTTGGCTTTGAAGCCTAGAAAGGCTCCAGAAGAGAAAGCTTCTTTATCCATGGCCTCTCCTAGTCTCTGAAAAGGGCCTTCAAGTTGGAGATTCCACAGTTTAGTTGGAGAGGATGTGCCTGGCAAGCTCAAGGCACTGAGTTCCACCCAAAAAGACCACACAGTTTTTTTTATTTTTAGTTAAAAACTAAAGCATGTGTATGTGTCTGTGTGTGTGTATTTGTTTGGTTGTTTTTAGAAAAAAGTGTCAATCAAGGAGATGTGAGGCTAGGGAGACGGCTGAGTGAGTAAATTATTCCCTAACATCAGTTGAGGATCAAGACTTGAGTTTGATCCCTAAAACCTGTGTAAAAATGCCTAGCATAGCTGGGCATAGTGACATGCCTTTAATCCCAGCTTTCAGAAGACAGAGGCAGGTGGATCTCTACAAAGAGCTCTACAATAGCCAGTGCTACACAGGGAAGCCTTATCTTGAAAAAATAATGTCTAGCATAGTGGCTTCCGTCTGTGATCACAGTGCTGAAGAGGCAGAGGAGGACTCCTGGGCAGCTAGCCTAGCCTAATTGGCAAGCTCAAGGCCAGTAAGAGATCTTGTCTGAAAGGAGAGAAGTAGATTTTCTGAGGATCACACCCAAGGTCATTGTGTGGCCTCCACATGTATGTTGCAAACATGTGTACATCGAAAAAGGTGGTGGCTCATTATGAAAGTCGCATGATCTTGAGCAAAACCTTTGACCATTGGTGGCTACTGTTTCTTGAAGACTGCATTTATTTTATGTTACTTGTAATAATGTTTTGACTGCATTTATGTGTGTCCACCACATCATGTACTTGATGTCCTGGGAAGTCAGAAGAAGGTCTCTGATCCCCTGGAACTGGAATTACATGTAGTTGTGAACCATCTTGTGGATGCTAGGAACTGAATTCAGGTCCTCTGAAAGTGCTCTTAACCACTGAGTCATCCTCCAGCCCCTTGCATTTATGTCTTATGTTTTGTTTCCTTGTCTCATTTCAGGGTCAAGGAAAGGATAAAGATTTGAATTCTAAGTCAGCCAGTGACCTCTCGGAAGACTTGTTCAAAGTACACGACTTTGATGTGAAGATAGACTTACAGGTTCCAAGTTCAGGTGTGTGTGTGTGTGTGTGTGTGTGTGTGTGTGTTGGGGCTCAGAGGGAGGGCCCTAAGGACCAGACAGATTGGTGAATCTCAGCTTGGAGTCTTGATTATGGAGAAGGGGTTTGGGGTAGGGTGTCCCTGCTTCATCGTGATCCATAGAGCCAAGGTCAGATAGGACACAGGTCAGCCTTGAAAAAGCAGGCTTCATTCAATAAGGCTTCCTGAAGAAGTGAAGGCAGAATCAGAAAATCTGTACAGGTCCTTAGTATGCCAATTTGTTTGTTCCCAGAGTCAAAAGCTTTGGCCATCACCTCCAAGGCCCCACCAGCCAAGGACGGAGCTCCAAGAAGATCTCTGAACTTAGAAGACTACAAAAAACGACGGGGGCTTATTTGAGCACTTCCAGCCTGCTGCTTCCAACCCTGCATGCCCCGCCATTGTCCCACCTTTCCTCTTTTCCTCTGATTTGCCCTCTTTGGGCTGGAGCAGCAGTGGAACTGGGAAGAGACTCTAAACTGCCAGTCATTGTAATATAAACCATTTGCTGTATAGACCTTCCTTGTCTGTACCATCTCCAGCAGCCCCAGGCCCCACCCAAGGTGGATCTGAGTTGGTTGGGGCTTCTTTCATGTCTTTAGGTTTGTGTTTGCCCTCCCCACCTGCTTCTGGTTTTTAACTAGCACAGTTTGGTCACTCTGCACATTCAGTATTACCGTGGCGCTGGGGTTCTTGCTAGAGCCCCTGGAGGCAGTAGCAGCAGCACTTCAGTGTCCTCTTCAGGCTGCCTTGGACCCGACCATCTAACATTTGGCACCTAACCCTTGCAGAGAGTGGGACTGGGCAGTTACCATCCTCTTCCCTCTCATCCTTCTCTTCTTCCTGTGTCCAAGGAAGGGGGATTTTCAAAATCAGTTTAGTTTCCAAAAAGTGTACATTTATGGGGAGGGAGGGGGCCTAATTTGAGTGTGTGTGTGTGTGTGTGTGTGTGTGTGTGTGTGTGTATGTGTGTGTGTGTATTTTTTATCATTTTTTAAAATACAGTACTCTTTGTATCAGTCTGTCATGGGTCTATAGCTGTTTCAGATTTTTTTGAGCTGTACTTGAGCATCTGAAACTGCAAGAAAGAAACTGATTAAATGTGATTCTTCTTACTAAACAGGCCTGGCTGCTGTAGCTGTGTGACTTCCCTCCCTCTACCCTAGCACTGCCCTACCCCACAGGAAACTCCCATCCAGTCCCCTTGCCCATAGACTGTGCTCTGGCAGGTGGGCAGGCAGCTCATGGCAGGTCCCACAGAGGGTAGCCAAAGAGCCTCACTCGTTCTACAGCCATAGCTGTAGTTTCTTGACTGAACGGAGCACATCTCGTCCCCACCCACTGTTCCTAGCTCTTCCTAGTGACTCTGATGTTTGGCAAGAATAACATTTTGTTCTGTTTTTTAAGAAATAATTCAACATGAATGTGGAGAGCAAACAAAAAGATGTAGGTTGCAAATGTTACCAGCATGTGCAGTGGTGTGTGTGTGCGCCCGTCTGTGTCTGTGTCTGTGTGTGTGGATATATATGTGGTGAGCATATATATATTGTGCAGCTAGGGTGAAGCCAGCAAAGAGGTGTGTATGTTGTTATGAGACGTTTGAAAAGAAATAAGCTGACTGCTTGATAATCATTCTCAGGTGTAAAACTCCAACTGTAAATAAAAGTGGCATTTAACAAATTTTTTCAGAACAAAGTACAGCTGATGATCTCCACCAAGCAGTAAGCTAAAGGAACAGCTGAGAGCCGCTGATCTCCACACAGTGATGAGGAGTCGAGCTCTGTCAGCTCTGTACTTCACTGACTTGTATAAGGAAGGGATGATGGGAAATCATGGAATTAAGTAGTATTTAAACAAAAGTGGATATATTAGCTCTTCTGATTGAGTAAAGCCTCGGTGTTGCTTTACCTTAGTTTACATTTTTACTTTATAAAAAGCAGCAACGGATGGCTTTAAAGAAGTATTGTGACTGTAGCATTGGGAAATGTGGCCTGTGCCCCAGCTTTGTGGTAGCTGTGGCACAGAGTTGGGCAAAGGAGCGGTGATGGACTTGTTGCAACCATACATACTTGAAGAGTCCATTGACCGAAGCTCTTTATAGACTGTTGCGAATGGGGAATCACAGACTGTTGAACGCCGCCTGCACTCTAGCAGAGTCCTGGAGCTGCTGGGACCTCTCCTATCATGTCAGACTTGGACTTTTTTTCCTTCTTGTTTAAAGGACATAAAATCATAGAATCCATATAATCTGTGGAGTCATTCTGACCCACGTGTAGATCTGTATCTAATATTATTTGGATTTGGACAAGTGTCAATGACATTATGGCTGTGTAATAAAATTTTTATTAAAAATACACACACTGTAGCCCCTTTGCCACTCCCCATCCGCAGCTGCTGCAACCCTCATGCTGAGATGCCAAAGCATGGGTCAGGGAGAAAGGCCCACCAAAGCAGACCGAAAGTTAACAACTGACCTGCCTGTGCTGATTCCAGTCAACATTCAGCGTCTACCTGCAGTCTCAGCCAGTCCTGGGACGTTAGCTTTGTCCCACCAACTGGGTTCCTGGTGGGTCACAGTTTTCCTTCTGCTGGTGAATGCCCTCAGCGGTCCCCTCCATCACCCCAACTTCACTTCAGTGTTGAAGGGCATGGCACCCAAGGCTGTTTTCCACCCCTTTTCTGTTCTGGAAGTAAAAGTCAGTGTCCATATGCCTAGCTCATGCTGTCTATAGAGCTGTTGTCTGTCTGGTTTTCTGACAGGGACAGAGAAAGTCTGTTTTTGTTATTTTTCTGTGAAGTCCTGACTTGTCACTCAATCTGTAAATATATTTGTAAATAAACTTGATGGCATTTTAACAAGGGATCAGATTTGGTCCAAAGCTTGGATCTTGAGTGGCACCCTTAAGAAGTCTCCAAGAACTCCTCTGCCCAACCCTACTTTAGGTTCTGCATGCCCAGACTGAAAATGGCTGTCTTCAACCCTTACGCAACATCCTCATGATGGTAGTTCCCTGACCCAGTAAGTTCCAACATGATTTGGCTAAGTGGGTCTATATGCCTAGTGTGCTGCCTGACCTTAGTAAGACAGCTTTCTCATGACCCAGGCACACTTCTTTCTCCTACCATGTATGGAGCAGGAAGCCAGGGACTGAGTCTAGCTGATTACCTGCACTCCTGCCCTACACAGGAGGCTACGTCATACTTGTGTTGGCTAAGCAGCAAAGAACTAGTCATCCTCTACAGAGATGGTAAAAGCTACTACAAGGCTGCCTGGTGTTGATATGGTAGGACCTATAAGCACATCAAGCTTGTTACCACTTACTGTTTGACTGTTGGGTGCAGAGAATATCAACTTCTCCCAGGAGAGGGCTGTTCATTGAACAGCCCAAGAGCTCTAACAAGCCAGAAAACCACAAACTCAGCTCAAGGTGTTTTTTGCATGATTACAAAGACCAAAGACTGACATTGGGTTTTCTTGGATTGTTACTGGGAGCTACAAGGAGCAGCATTAGTAAAAGGTCCACTGTAGCTATAAGGCCGTAGGTCAGCCCCAGTGCCTGGTGGGTGAAACTTTGAGTGCAGGTTCTTGGCCTGAGATAATCCCCAGCTGTTGTCAGACAGGCACATCTAGGAACTGCTCTGCACATAAGATAGCCAAGGACCAGAGAGAGCGCTTGGTACTCATCTAGCACTACCACTTAATCCCCATGGCATGTTTCTGTGTTTCAGTATCCCATCTTTTAAATCCATAATGAGCTAGACGTGGTAGTCCATGTCTGTAATCCCAGCACAACCACCAAAACAGCTGTAGCTAAATTGGCAGTTTTCTCTGGCATTCATAAGGCTCTAGAAGCAATCCCCATCAGCACATGCCCGAAATCCCAACAGTCTTTAAGGAGGTGGATGGATGCTGGACAGATAAAAATTCAAGGTCGTTGTCTTAAACTACATAGCCAGTCTGGTTTAGGGAATCTTCCGGAGGCCTCACTCGCCTTCCTTGTTATTACCAATATACACCACCATCGATAAACTACCAAGAGTAGTGGAACTCAAGCCAGAAAAATAGAATATCATCAAACTTCCGGTTCTTCCCATAACTACCTCGAAGGCCCGTCCAAAAGTGCGTGTTTCTCTTCCCCCTTACCCTTCACCACCTAGCTGAAAGTCACCTGGGGGAAGCCCTCCTGGGACCTGCCCCTACTTGTAGGTGCCCTTTCAGCTTCCCCTAGCGCAGCGAAGTTTGAAGCTCAAACCCATCCTGGCAGCGCTTACCAGATAAACGAAGAAGGGAGGGGAAAGGATCAAGCAGACAAGGCCCAGACTTTCTGATCCCAAACTCAGACTGATCCCATGCACAGAGGGAGGGACTGGGGAATACCTTGCCGAGGGCGCACATAGCATCAAAAACCCAGGCTTCCTGTCTGTTGGATTCTAGAAACGCTTCGAAGGGTGGAGCTGGCCGGTTGGCACTAAACGCAGGTGTGTTCTAAGGAATCTGATGGGTTCCGTGTCTTGGCAGCCCAAGTAGGAGCACGACAGGAGGGTGAGCAAAACTGGGATGGATCAGCAGCGCTGTGGTGAGCACCTGTAAGTGCTTGCACGTGTGCGACGTGCCCCTCCCTTCCCCAAGTTTGAGGCACCCTCCTCCGCCCCATCTTAAGGGAATTGAAATCTTGACACTGCGCTAGTGTGGCCTTAACTCACCTGCAGTGGACCCTTGCCTCTGGGACCCTGGGCCAATGGCAGCTTTCCAAGGTTCCTGCTTCTGATCTGTTGTACTCCATCACCAGGCCCCCTAAGTAGAGGTCATAGCTGCCAGAACTGGGTTTTAGTTGAGAGCTGCATCTCCTACTCTTTACTGGGAGATGCGGGGGGAAGTCTCCTAGGGAGCACTTCCTGTAAGCAGACTCAGCATATCACTAGCATACATGGGTGGGGCTTGAGCAGCCTCGGTTTCACACTAGGGAGTCCCTGACCGCAGACCCTCGGGAGGTCACTATGAAAGGCCCTACCTCAAGAGACTCATAGGAACACAGGCTCCCTGGGGAACAGCAAACCTCAGATCTGAAGGAGAGACTGCTGTAACAGCACATACATAGGCATGGTGACACATTTTGTTTTAGATAGACAAGAGTGACAGATTATGGAAGGGCAGTCCTGCTATCATTATGGCTATTCCAGAACATTGTCACAAAGACTAAGCTATCGGTATGGGGCAAATTGCTAGAGAAGAGAAAAAACACATAGCTGAGAAGTGTCAGAGGTTGGAACTGTCAAGGAAGACATCCTGTACATTATCCCTTCCAGAGGGACTGCCCTTCTCCACCCTACAGTTGAGACTGGGTCCAGGTTCCCACCAGCCCTCTTTCTAGAATGCCTTGGGCAGAGCCAAGCATCAGAGTGACCACTTGAGAATGTCTGAAATAGGTAAAGAAACTGAGAGACCAAAGTTTACAGTGCTCCCTTGAGGACCCATTGCAAACAGTGACAGAGGAAGCCCTGTGCATCCTATGGTCAAATTTCCGGGTGGCTCCTGTGTGGTTTTCTTCCATAAAAGTGTGAGATAATAATCACCCCCAGGAACAGAGCCATTTGTTCTTTTTTGTTTGGTTGGTTGTTTTGGTTGTTTTGGTTTTTGTTTTGGTTTTTGTTTTTCGAGACAGGGTTTCTCTGTGTAGCCCTGGCTGTTCTGGAACTCACTCTGTAGACTAGGCTGGCCTCGAACTCAGAAATCCGCCTGCTGCTGCCTCCCAAGTGCTGGGATTAAAGGCGTCTGCCACCACTGCCGGTGAGCCATTTCTTCTTATACCCTTTGCATCGAGCACAATGTCTGGTGGTTCATTGCAACTAGGCAATAGGAGTTTGCTCAGTGAGCAAGTCGAGGTATTCTCACAAAACCTTGGAGTCTCATGTTCAGCCCATCTCTTAGAAGGACCAAGCTCCCTAGGGCATGTGTTACTAGAATGAGATTTTGTACTAGTCCCACCAGAGGAAAATGATATCTTAATCCTCCCCCTCTACCCTGAGCTAGTTCCACTGAGGAGTCTCAGAGTAACTCATTCAAGTCCCTCATTCAAGAGTACATGCTCTCCTGCCCTCTCTCTCCCTCTGTTTGTCTTGCACAGCTTTAGGAGAGCTGGAGAGATGGCTCAGCAGTGAGAGTCCTCTAAGAAGGACATAAGTTTGATCCCTAGCACCCACATGGCAGCTCACAATTCTCTGTAACCCCAACCCCAGGGGATCCGACACCCTCTTCTGGCCTCTGTGAACACGGGGTATTCCCATGTGGTACACAGATAGGCATGCAGGCTAAAGACCAATACACACAAAAGAAAGGTTTTTGTTTGGCTTTTTTAATTTAAAGAAGCTTTTAGAAACTGCATAGGACCAGATAGACGTGGGGGTAGTTAGCAGTAATTTTGCTTCAGCACCTGGAGTGGAGGCAGAGGATAGAAATAAATTGAGCACACAGGCGCACGCATGCACACACACACACAAACACACACATGCACACACCCCTCACTTTGCTCATTCCATTTCCAGGCCTTTCCATCGCTATATTTCTGTCCCATGGCTGTTGCCCTCCAGGAGAGACACAGCCCTCACACATACTGAGTCCAAATGGCTAAGCGACAGGGAAAGGACTCAGGCACCTTAGTATTTGAAGGTATAGGAGGACTACCCCATGAGATGCCTCAAGAAAACAGGTTGAAAGCTGGTTGTGGTGGTACATGCTTGTGATCCCAACATTTAGGAGGTTGAGTCAAGATTGTAAGTTGAGGGGCTGGCGAGATGGCTCAGCGGGTAAGAGCACTGACTGCTCTTCAGAAGGTCCTGAGTTCAGATCCCAGCAACCACATGGTGGTTCACAACCACCCGACGCCCTCTTCTGGTGCGTCTGAAGACAGCTGCAGTGAATTACGGTGGAGCGAGCAGGGTTGGCAGAGGTCCTGAGTTCAATTCCCAGCAGCCACACACATGATGGCTCATGGCCATCTGTGCAGCTACAGTGTACTCATACACATAAAATAAATAAAATCTTAAAAAAAAAAAAAAAAGAAGAAAGATTGTAAGTTGAAGGCTGGCAAGATGCTCTTTGGAAGGTCCTGAGTTCAAATCCCAGCAACCACATGGTGGCTCACAACCACCCCATAATGAGATCTGACACCCTCTTCTGGTGAGTCAGAAGTCAGCTACAGTGTACTTATTTATAACAATAAATAAATCTTTGGGCCAGAGCAAACAGGGACTGAGTGAGCGGAGTGAGCTGGGACAACTGGAGTGAGCTGGGACAACTGGAGCGAGCAGAGGTCCTAAAAATTGAAATCCCAACAACGACATGAAGGCTCACAACCATCTGTACAGCTACAGTGTACTCACATACATAAAACAAACAAACAAAAAAAACAAATAAAAAGATTACAAGTTGAAAGTCAGCCTAGGCCACATATCTAAACTCTGTCTCAAAAACAACAACAACAACAACAACACAACAACAACAACAACAAAACTTTGTTTTCAATGACAGTAAGCTGGTCTGTGGCCAAAGCAGAATGACTCTGGTGGCCTAGCTCAGAGCGATTCCTCAAGGACCCCCAAAACCTTGACATACTCTTCTGTGGCCCAGCTCTATGCCCCTTGTTCCTTTCCAGCCCCTTTATTTCTCAGCACACAGGAGGCCACACCCACCACCAACATACTCCATAAACTGATTTCCTTCACATCCCTTCTATCCAAGCATCAAAAAGTGGAGGAAGCTGGGCATGGTACCTTACATCTGAGGCCCTGGTATTGGGAGGCTGAGGCAGGAGGATTACTAGACTCGGAAGCTTACTATTTATTAGTTTATTATGGCCTATCCAGGCCTTGCCTCAGTAGGCCCTCTCTGCCTGAGGTAGGTGGAAACAGACTCTTGCTTGACTGTATAAAGAACCAGAAGTCGGGGCTGGAGATATGACTCAGAGGGTAAGAGCACCGACTATTCTTCTGAAGGTCATGAGTTCAAATCCCAGCAACCACATGGTGGCTTCCAAACACCGGTAATGAGATCTGACACCCTCTTCTGGTGCATCTGAAGACAGCTACAGTGTACTCACATATAATAAATACATAAATCTTAAAAAAAAAAAAAAAAAAACCAGAAGTCCCTTAATGAACAAAGCCTGTTAGCTGTGGTGGTGCATCCCCATTCTCAGGCAGGAGGATTGCTTGGAGTTTGAGGCCAAGATAGACTACATAGTGAGTTCAAGCTGGGTATGGAGGGGCACCCCTTTAACTCATTACTTGGGAGGCAGAGACAGGCAGATCTCTGAGTTTGAGGCCAGTCTGGTCTACACAGTGAGTTCTAGGACAGCCTGGCACCAGAATGAGATTTTATATAAAGAAATTTAAGGAAGAAGAAGGAGGGAGGGAGGGAGAAATTTAACATAACACAGAGTGATAGAAATCAGGGGCCTAGCCAGGACTCCCTAGCTGTGGGTTTGAGAAGTGCCCTAAGCAACTCTCTGGCTGAGTCCCTTTCCTCTTTTCTTCAGGAATGTAAGTGGGGGATGGGATGCACTGAAGGCCTCTGAAGGCTCTGAGTTCACACATTCCCTGTTGTCCCTATCCATCCAACAAAATCCACCTACACAGCACATACTGTTGTTACTGTTGAGAAATGGTTTCATGTAGCCCAGGCTGGCCAGCTGATACCTGTGGATGGATGGCTTGAATCCCTGGTCCTCCTCCTTCTGCCTAATGGAGTCCTAACAAAGGTAGCACAGGCATTCGCCATAGCCCACAGCAGCGGTCTTTGGTTCTCGGTATGGTAGACCTGAACTTGGGCAAGGACATGATATTCTTGCTCATTCCATTTCCAGGCCTTTCCATCCCTATATTTCTGTCCCATGGCTGTTGCCCTGGACAAGGAAGAATTGTCCTGGGTTTTCTCTCTGTAGCTAGGCTAGACCTTCAGCCTACTGTTCCAGCATTGCCCACACACTGCCTGGCACACAAGGACCCAGTAACATACTCCCTCCTCCCTCTTCCCGGTCTACCCTCTCAGGACAGCTCCTCTGAATTCCCCCACTACCGACTGGCATTGCTCTGGGCTCAAGCATTCAGACACGCGCACCTCTGCCCCAGAAACTCTGTCCATGTCCGTTTCCATGTGTCCATGCTCTTTCTTGACCTCTCCACGGAGGAGTAAGTGTTCAGACTCCTGTGGTTTTCTTTCTCTTTTGCTTTCATTCCTTCCACACTTCTGCCCTTCCCCCCCCTTCCCTCCCCACCCGCCAAAATATATAGGGAAGCTGAGTGGCAGCTGCAGGCACTGCAGTGACCTGGGCTGTCAAAGTCTCTCCATTACTCTGGCAAGCAGTTGGAGATCCCATGGCTACAAGCAGCCACAGCCCCTGGAAACATGCTTACTTCTCCTCCTCCTCCTCCTCCTCCTCCTCTTCCTCCTTCTCCTCCTCTAGGGATCTTTTCTGTTTGCCAAAGGTTCTCCTTCTCCCTCTCAACACTCATTTCTTCTCCTGAACCATCTTAAATTCTGGCTGAAGAGAGAAAAGGCAAGTCGCATACATAACCCTGGGCCTGCTCCAACAATCCCAGGCTCTGGTGTTCCATGACAGGGCCCTCGATCCTTTTAGGGGACAGCAAGACGATTCTGGCTTCTGCTCACAGTAGCCTTGCAGTTCAGCTGAGCACCAGCAAGCAGAGTCCGCACATCTCTCCAGGGATGACAAGAAGGATTTGCAGGGTCTGAACTTCTACATCGGTGTTTTCTTTTCAGCGTGCAGCCACAACTCTAGGCCATGTGAGGTTTTCTTCTGTTTACAGATAGGGAGATGAATAGGAGTAAGCGTACATTTCCATCCAAGATATGGTGGCCCGAGACAATGGCCGTCTATTGCAACACTAAAAATCAGTCGCGTTTTGGAGCATCAAGCCTTTTTCCTTCCTTCCACGCTGGGCATGGAGTCCAGGACTTGTCACATACTAGGCAAGTGCTCTACCACTGAGCTTCGCACTCAACACCCATCTCTAAAATTTTACTCTTACAGCAACCCTGCAGAGTTGGCAGCTGCACTACAGAGAGGGGAAAGGACTCTTTTTGAAGCCACAAAGTTCCAAAGGGGCGGGAGAGGGAAGAGGAGGAGAAACAGCACCTCCAGCTAGTGGGGGGCTGGAGAGGGGCGGTGGAAATGCAGGCCAGGACCGGCTGCGATACTTGGAGAGAGTCAGGCTCCGCCTCTTGACCTTGTTCTCTGCCCGCTGGGAAGTGGAGTGGCTTCGAGGGATGGGGGTGGAGAGCAGACTCAGCTCGACCCTAGCCACAGACTAGTTGGGCGCACGCCTTGGGGTGTGGCTTCTTGGGGGTGGCTGACTGGCCTTGAACTCCGGATTAAGGGGCCCAGGCCAGAGAAAAGCTCCAGAGATTCAAAAGACTTTGACCAGGAAGGTTGGAACACGGGAAAGAGCCCGAGGAAGCGAGTGAAGGAACGGGTGCAGCTTCTTCCTGTGCTGGTCAAGACCTCTGGTTCCCACTGTAGGAATCCCTCAAAAGCCGCGGGAGGGCACAGGGCTCAGGAGCAGGGCAGGCCCCTCCAGCCTCCTTGAGGGCAGGCCGAGAAATAAGGCGGGGGCCCGACCTGGGTCTTCCACGCGACACTCGGGGCACTGCCAGCCTCCTGCAGCTGCCAGGGCCCCGGGAGGCCCGCGCTTTCTCAGAAAGTGAAAGGAGTGGGTGGGGGGCGCGGCCGGGGCGGGGCGGGGCCGGGCGGGCGTTGTCGAGGCTCCGCCCCGGGGCAGTCCCAAGCCCCAGGCGCTGAGCGTCTCCAGTCCCCGCCGCGCCGCGGGCTGGTGGCCTCGGCTGCCGCTCGGGTGTCGGGAGATGACCCTGCCCGGGCGCCCGACGGGCATGGCGCGGCCACGGGGCGCGGGGCCTTGCAGCCCCGGGCTGGAGCGGGCTCCGCGCCGGAGCGTCGGGGAGCTGCGGCTGCTCTTCGAGGCGCGCTGCGCTGCAGTCGCCGCCTCAGCCGCCGCAGGGGAGCCCCGGGCCCGCGGAGCCAAGCGGCGTGGGGGACAAGTGCCCAACGGGCTCCCGCGCGCTCCCCCCGCCCCGGTGATCCCGCAGCTCACTGTGACAAGCGAGGAAGATGTGGCCCCGGCCAGCCCCGGGCCGCCGGATCGGGAGGGGAACTGGCTCCCCGCCGCGGGGTCGCACCTGCAGCAGCCACGCCGCCTCTCCACCTCGTCGCTCTCCTCCACCGGCTCCTCGTCGCTGCTCGAGGACTCGGAGGACGATCTGCTGAGCGACAGCGAGAGCCGGAGCCGCGGCAACGTGCAGCTGGAAACCAGCGAGGACGTGGGGCAGGTACGGGCCGCGGGGGCGGGGCCAGCGGGGGCTGCGCGCCGGGGACTCCGCTCCCGGCTCCGCTCCGACCGGCTTGCGTCCCCCGCCAAGAGCCCAAGCGGGGGCACAGGGGACGTGGGGATGAAGAGGGACCCCAGGACGACCTCTCGCCTTGGTTCTTTTTCGGGGGCTAGGCAGGCGATGGTAGCTGAGCGCTTGGGCGTCTAAAGGAGGTTGAGGAGTACGCGACCCACGGAGCGGGAGCCGAAGGGTCGGCGGGCGGACCTGGGTAACTGTCAGGTAGGGGCTGGAGAGATCAGAGCCGGGTAGCCTTGCCCCAGGAGCCCTTAGAGAGAAAGGGGCGCGTGAGCTTTTCCCTCTCCTCCCCCTCTCGGTGCCGCGGCCCCACCCCCGCCGTTGCCACGGTTTCCCTCTCCTGAGTGGGAGTGGAGCGGAGCTCCTGGCTCTGCTCCGGAGCTGCTACCGTCTGCTCTCCGCGCGCGCGCACGACGCGTGGACGCGGGAAGGGAGGGGCGCGGGGGTAGAACCGAGCGGAACCGAGATCCACCTGCTGCGCCCCCCCCCCGCCCCCGCCCTGGCCTACTGCTCCTAAGTGTCGTGGGGAAGGTAAACTGAGGCTAACAGGAACTCTCTAGTCTCTGTCTGTAGTAGTGTGAATCTTCCCGGACCAATTTAACCGGGGTGAGGCGAAGTCATTATTCGTGGTATGGCCCTTCTTGACTGGAGGTTGAACTCGGGGCCTCAAACACAGTAAGCAAACACAGCAACCATCCCTAGCCCTCTTTCTTTCTTTCTTTCTTTTTTTTTCTTTTTTCTTTTTTCTTTTTTCTTTTTTGAGACAGGGTTTCTCTGTGTAGCCCTGGCTGTACTGGAACTCACTCTGTAGACCAGGTTGGCCTCGAACTCAGAGATCTGCCTGCCTTTGCCTCCCAAGTGCTGAGATTAAAGAAGTGAGCCTCCACTGCCGGGCTAGCCCTTCTTTTCTTGATACTAAATTGCCACTAGTTACACTAGTAGTTCACTAGTTACAGTGAAACAGTCTATAGCCCATTCAGGCCTTGAACCTGCGATCCTCCTGTTTCAGCAATCTCCCCTGTTTTAACTATGGCCAGATAACTAAACTAACTGCCTGTGGACTGTGCAGCGTTGCTCTAGATGCATTTTACGCAAGCGTTCCTCGAGTGGAAAAAGAAAGACCGGGGACGTCCCGCTCTGCCCAGAAGGCCTGGTCCCGGCGACTTGGAGAGTAAGACGCGCGCCCGGGTTGCCTAGACACCTTGAGAAGAGCGCTGAGGTGTGGCCTGGGCCTTCTGGAAGCCAGCATCCCTGCACACTAGGATTGGCCCGAGCGAGGGAGGCAGTGTAAGGACTGGAAGTAGCACTGTGACTCAGAGACTTACAATACAAAAGAGAAAAGGGGGTGGAGGACTCACAGCGAGGATGCAGTCCCTCCCCAAGTTCCTGTCGTCAGGTGTAGATGCGGGAGCTCAGTCATGAGTCCGCTGCGCCCTTCGTCCTGTCAAGTGAGAGTACGATCGGGTATGGTGATCGTTCTTGGGGCGACTCTTAGACTGTGTACTGAGGCGAATTTCGCCGAGGCTCCCCAAGACATTGGCTTGTGCGCAGTGGGAGGGCCTCTAAAGAACCTGAACCGTAGATCGGCCACTCCCCTGCTCTAATCTCTGACACCCGAGAGGCGGGCCCCAGTGAAGGGCGCGACCGCTGAGAGCTGGGAGGACCCAGGCAGGGGCGCAGGCACGCCCGCTTCCCCGTTCCGCCCTCCAGGACCCCCTAAGTGTTCAGGGAGAGGCTGTGCGGAGGAGGACTCGCAGTCTAAATCTGGGTCCAGTGTAGGTAGCTCCGGCAGGGGTCAGGACATCCAGGAGAAGCCCAAACTAGCCGTTCCCAGCAAATCTTCTAATTTTCCCACCCTGGGCCTCCTTCTCCGGGAGCCTGCAGGAGCAGGTCCAGGTGGCCTCTCAGAGCCCTTTCAAACTCCCAGGTTGTCTCCCAGGCTTCCCAACCCCCAGCCCGCCGGGGCCTCCCCGAAGGCAAACAGCTCGGGAGCTGCAGATAAGCCTGGAGCTGTTGACAGAGGCTGCCTGCGTCTGCGTGGAAGGGCCCGGAACGGACTTTGCCTCGCAGCAGGCCCCACAACACGCCTGCTCAGCCGGCTTTTGAGGGCTTCCCCGGTCAGGAAGCAGAGCGGGTCCCACTGACCGTTAAGGATGCACCCGGGGAAAGATATGGTGCCTGCATTGTAGGGCTGCTGCCTAGCCAGCCAGCATCTCTCACCCGTCCCGAGGCCCTAGAAGGCTCTGCCTGTCTTCAGCCAGGCTCTACGACCTTTCCTTTACTTCCTAGGCACTTGTACAGCCTGCTCAGAGCAGGACATGAAGGATGGGCTGGGCTCCCTCCAGTGGCCTTTTCTCTGAGAGAAGGAAAATTCAGGAACAAGAAAAGCTGAGCAACTAAGGGAGAGAAGTAGGCCTAGGCTACACCAAGGCCAGGTGTTGTGACTCTGAGGCCTCAGATATTTGTGGGAGTGACCCTAGCAGAAGAGAGGGTGTTTTGATTCTTATTCATCTGGTTTTATTCTCTCAATAACTCAGGCTAGGTAAGGAGACCTGGATGCTGTCCCCTCCTGGACTCAGAACCCCCACACATCATTTTTCACTAATTATAGAGCAGAATTTAGGTTAACAGACTTCCTTTTTAAAAAGCAAATGCCCATGGGAAGGTGAAGTCGTGGGTCACTTATACCTTAGTGCAAATCATTTAGTAAATTTAAATTGGTTGCTCTCCCCACCGTCACCACAGGGAGTGCTAGTTTGACAGGACAATTGGAACGTGGGGAGGGGGTTGGGCCGGCAGAAATTTCAACCAGGATTGGTGACTCTATAGAGCGGTGCTTCTCAACCTTCCAAAGGCTGCAACCCTTTAATGCAGTTCCTCATGTGTGGTGGCCCCCAGCCATAATATTTTTATTGCTACTTCATAAATGTAAGTTTGCTAGTGTTATGAATCATAGTGTAAATATCTTGTGTTTTCTGATGGTCAGACGACCCCTGTGAAGGGTTTGTTTGTCCCTCCCCAGGGGTTGAGACCCACAGATTGAGACCCTCTGTTATAGAGGCAGAGAACGAGGTAGAAACCAAGGACAGCAAAGGATGCAGTCGGGTAGGGAATAGGCTGTCTGGGCTGATGTAAGAAGCAGATGTCCACCAGGGTCCTTGGCCTTTGTACCAAATGTCCAGGCAGCCTACAGTTGGTGGAAGCAGTCTCTCCTTGAGGTAGGCAGGGTTGGACCATACCTTCCCAGATGTTGTTTATGAGCCAACGTCTTCACCCACCCACCAACCCAAGAGTGACTGTCTAGCAGGCTTTCTGGATGTACTTGTTTGTGAATGCATTGCTTTCTTTGCAGAAGGAGCCCCTCTTCAGAGGGAAGCTGACAGTGAGTTGGCTTCCATCAGCTGGATCCATGTTTGGCCATATCTGCTATTGGCAAGGGAGTGACACTTTGTTATAAGAACTGTGAGGAGCTGTCTCGGAGGCTCTGCTGAGATAGCGGGCAGGGAAGCCCTTTGTTACCTGCACAGTCAGAACCTGCTACTGTTTGTTCGTATAAGACTCACAGAAGCCAAGGCAGGGAGAGTGGGGAACAGCGGCTCCATTTCATAGCAGCTCAGGGACAAGTTGACACTGGTATCACGTATTAACCAGTCAGCCAAGTAGTAGTAGTATATATATATATATTTAAAGACCTATCTCAGTGTTTCACAGCCTGGCTTCAAATGCCTGGGTTCACATAATCTTCCTTTTTCAGCCTCCCAAGTGGCTAGCACTACAGCCCTGTGCTACCGTGTCCAGTGAACTGGCTTCTGGAGGCCTCCATTGAGTCCTTTCACTGAAACCACAAAACCCCAGCCGGGTGTGCTAGCACAAGCCTTTAATCCCAGCACTTGGGACGTAGAGGCAAGTAGGTCTCTGAATCTCTGAGTTCAAGGCCAGCCTGGGCTACAGACATGCACACATACACACATACACACACACACACACACACACACACACACCTCCCAAAGGAAGGTGAAGTTCCCTCACACAGCCCAAGCTGGTCCTCCCACCAGGATAACTACAGAACTAAATGTACCCCATTTAAGTTTCTTCTTGCCCCACCCTCCCTCAAAATTTTGTTAGGCTTTTCAAACCACCCAAGCCTTTCACCCTTAAAGGAAGTAAGAGGAGGCCCCTGAGTCCAACTCAGAGATTAAAACCTTCATAATACCCTCTACCATAAATGTTTCACCTTGTAAAAGCTGTCATGTGGTATCCCACTTGACCCCTTAGAACCAAAATATAAGAGCTGCTAGATGACTGGATCACAGTGAGGAAGCTGGGCTGATCAAGAGCATAAGTGGGAGTCTGGAACCCCATAAGTGGCATGAGGATGCTGATTTCTGCAAGCCTTGATTTCCTTGTGTAGTGGGACTGATCCCATCTCCCAGCCATGCTGTGTGTGGGCATCGAGATCACCAGGAATCCCAAATGGGATGTGACAGAAGAGGTCTAGGACGGTTAGGATGGCTCTGCTAAATCCACATGCTACATGGGGATTTGGAAGGAAGGGAGTTTTATAATAAAACTTGGATTTATTATGCAGCAAAATGCAAACCTCGTATGTATTTAAAGACTTATAAAAGGAGTTTTGAAAGATGTCATGTTTCTAGTGGGCTGCTTCTGGCTACACCCCCAGATCCCCGAGGATTGGACATGTGATCACGCCCTAGTGTGCCATGTTGGGAAAGTGAGAGCAGTGATGACCGTGGGAAGATGAGAAGGGATGCAGCAGGCATCAGTAGACGGTGGGGTAGCTCGTGTTAGGGCAGCTGCTACACCTCCCAGAGAAAAATGGCACTGAGCTAGGAAGTGAGGGAAGCCCACTTGAAGCGACTGCTCACCCCCTACCAGCTCCACCTCTTCCATAGGCAAGGCTTTCTGCTCAATAGAATTCCGCTACTTAAGCGACCTCATTTCTTCCCTTTGGCAAGGAGGCTGGTTCCTGGGTTCTAGGAAGACAAGCATCAATGGGACAAGGCTGCAAACAAGATACATATATGAGCCACCCCACGCACGTCAAGGAGCAGACCTGGGGCTGCTGAGTTTGGGGTAGAAGGTGGAAATGCCAGGATTGAGTGGAAGGCAGAGTAATGGCCATGAGGCAAGAGCTAACAGCCCAAATGCCTGCCCTGACCTGAAGTTTTCTCCAGGCCTTCTGCTTTGCATTTCCTCATCGGACCTTAGGCTTCTTGATCCAGATGACAGCCAAAGATGCCTTGGGCTTTTGACTTTGTTGTCTAGTGTGTGGGATCCAAGCAGCTAGAGGGTCCTAGGGAGCCTCGGGCCATTTTTTTTTTTTTTTTTTACAAGCCCTGGCAGGCTGGCTTCTCTTCCCTGGTCCTGTCTGAAGGGTTGATTGTGGTTGGTGTGCCCTCCTAAGTGAGAAAACCAGGTCCCAAGTGAGTAAGTCCAGTATGTAAGTTTGGCCCAGTTCTCTCCAGAAGTTGGATGAAGGAGATTCAAACTCAGTTCATTCATTTACAACACTGCTGAAAGCATAATTGTTTCCCCGTTTCACAGATGAAGAAAAGATGACACACAAAAGCATTTTCTACATAGGCAGATTTTTAGTTCCATCCCTGGCTTACTCAAGACGTCTCCATAAAAGATCTCACAATTAGTATCAAGTGATTCACTAAGTTCAAAAACCTTGACAGCGGCCCACTCAATGGTAGAGCTAGATTTAACTCTGAGCCTTATGGTACTAAATCTCTGGCTCCTTTCAGACTATTCAAGTAGCCAGAACGACCTTTTCTCTGCCTGTCTCAGCACCTACAACACTGGCTTGCAATACGTTTTTCTTGGGTAGGTAGCTGAATGAGTGGATAGCAAATGCTCCGATGAATGTCCTCAGCTGCTTCTCGTGGGATGGGACCAAGCTGAGTTCCTGCTCTAGAGGGACAGTACTGAGATGCTGACTTGTAGACCTGGACTTGTTGCTTTCAGAAAAGCCATTGGCAGAAGATCCGTACCATGGTCAATCTGCCTGTCATGAGTCCTTTCAAAAAGCGCTACTCCTGGGTGCAGTTAGCAGGGCACACAGGTGAGCATCATTACAGGTGGGTGAGGTTGCTACGACAGAGCGGCGTGGGCAGTCCTAACTGGTGCCCCTGTGCAGGGAGTTTCAAAGCTGCGGGCACCAGTGGCCTGATCCTGAAGCGCAGCTCAGAGCCTGAACACTACTGCCTGGTGCGGCTGATGGCTGACGTGCTGCGTGGGTGTGTGCCAGCCTTCCATGGCGTAGTCGAGCGGGATGGTGAAAGCTACTTGCAGTTACAGGACCTGCTCGATGGCTTTGATGGGCCTTGTGTGCTTGACTGCAAGATGGGTGTCAGGTTCGTGTCCCCTCTCTTTGTCAGGCAGAATCAGTTGGGGGAACCAAGGACTGGGATAAAAGCTCACGTGCCCTGGCCCCTACCCGCACCTCACAGAACTTACCTGGAAGAGGAACTGACCAAAGCCCGGGAACGGCCCAAGCTGCGGAAGGACATGTATAAGAAGATGCTGGCAGTGGACCCTGAGGCACCTACTGAGGAGGAGCATGCTCAGCGCGCCGTCACCAAGCCACGCTACATGCAATGGCGCGAAGGCATCAGCTCCAGTACTACACTTGGCTTCCGAATCGAGGGCATCAAGGTGGGTCCGGCTCCCCTCACTTTGCATGGCCTTTCTTCTGCCCCACCTTCAGTGCTCCTGACCTCCTGCCTCAACCGTCACAAAAAAAGACACCCTCTGCTAGTCATTTCTTGATCCCCAGAGGTTAAGACCCCGGGGAGGTACCATTGCCCTTTGCATGATCCTCTCTCCCCTCAGATGGGTCCTGGTCTCTGACACTCCTTGCCTACCTCCTTCAGAAAGCCGATGGATCTTGCAGCACTGATTTCAAAACTACGCGAAGCCGAGAGCAAGTGACTCGAGTCTTTGAGGAGTTCATGCAAGGAGATGCTGAAGTGCTGGTGAGAGGAGGTTCCCTGGGCCCTGAGGTCTGGGCACTCTTGTTTACAAGGATGCCTCTTGCCTAGTGCCCTCCCCTATGCTACCCCCAGTGGTAGCAGTTCCCTTGTGGTTTTCCCTCCTCTCCTGTGTGAGCCACGTGGTGGGTGTGACTTCCCCCGCTGCAGTATTTGCTAGGCAAATTGAAATAAATGCATGGTACTTCTCAGAGTCAGTAGAGCCGCTCTTGGTGTGAAATGAATCTGTCCACTCTGACTCTTCCAGAGGAGGTATCTGAACCGCCTACAGCAGATCCGGGATACCTTGGAGATCTCTGATTTCTTTAGACGGCACGAGGTAAGAGGTGGGTGGGCTCAGGGTCTGAGTTTGTGCTTCATGAGACTGAAAATGGGGGAGAGGGGCGTGTTTCTGGGAAAGGCAAATGGCCTGACTGCTATGGGGGTCGGCAGGTGATTGGCAGCTCACTCCTCTTCGTGCATGACCATTGCCATCGTGCTGGTGTGTGGCTCATCGATTTTGGCAAGACTACGCCTCTCCCCGATGGCCAGATCCTGGATCATCGGAGGCCCTGGGAGGAGGGCAACCGTGAGGACGGCTATTTGCTGGGGCTGGACAATCTCATTGGCATCTTGGCCAACCTGGCTGAGAGATGAGGCTGGGCCCTTTTCCCTCAACGTGGGCCGGCTGGTCAGACAGACCTGTGGCTGCATCCCCACCATGCATGCCGGCAAGAGACTGGAACCCCGCTGGGCGGGCAGTTCACATGGTCCTGCAGGACCAGGTGCCATCCACTAAGGGGGTGTAGTACATCAGGAGTTGGCGACCAGACAAGCCTGTTTCCCAGAGCTGAATGACACTAACTTATAGGAGGGGAAGGAAATAATGGGCTTCTCCCCCAGCCCAGCAGCTCTTCTCAAGCAGCTTTGCACCTCTCCAGAGGGTCCTGATCCATAACTGTACTTCACAGGTATCTAGACTTACTGGTCTAACTCCTACACTACAGTGGACACCCTTCCTAATAAAACTCAAGCCTCCTCCCCTTCACCTCTGGTTCTCTTTTCCTCAGTTCCAGACTCCTTCACATTCACTCAGAGAACTGGAGAATTAGAAAGGGTTTATTAATTATTATTATTAATAATAATAATTATAATCATTATTATTATTACAAAAAACACTTATAGCACTGGAATGGGCTAGAGGAAAGATACTTTTTTTTTTTTTGGTTTTTTTGGGTTTTTTTTCGAGACAGGGTTTCTCTGTGTAGCCCTGGCTATCCTGGAACTCACTCTGTAGACCAGGCTGGCCTCGAACTCTGAAATCCGCCTGCCTCTGCCTCCCAGGTGCTGGGATTAAAGGCATGCGCCACCACCACCCGGCAAGGAAAGATTCTTATGGGGAGTGGACAATCGAGGATTCCCAACTGACTCCTGCAGTGGGTGGATGGCCTTTGGTTCCAAAGACCAAAGACTGAAAGTAGCCTGGTCCCTTCCCCAAGAGGGTCTGGGATGGTGTCCAGTGTGGGAAAGCCAGGCCACTTGCACATCCCTGAAACATGCCTGAACATGCAACACAGGCACGGGGGCAGAGGCTACAGAATGCCCGGAAAGGAACCTGAGGAGGAGCCATTGCTGAGGTCAATGCCTGAATCTTCACCCTGGGGGCCCCTTGGGGTCCAGGAGCCATAGGTGGGGTTCCAAATGTTCTGAGGTTGGAGGCATCTGGGTTTGAGGGTCTTGAGGCCAGAGGGCAGCCAAGAACCAAGAAGGCCTCCTCCCCAGCTTTTTAAGTTCTGGGAACTCAGCTCCAGGGGCTTTGGAGATCCAAGACCTTCCAGTGACCTATTTCCCAGCCAAGAGGCCCCTTCCTCCTCTAGAATGGGCCCTGGTTCCACAGGCAGGGGTGAGTTCAGCACATCAGGGTCCTGTAATGGGAGAGTTGGCGAACAGGGAACCACATGGCTATTTTATGGCTTTCTTCCTGCCCTTCAGAACCAGGGTAGTTAGAGGGAATCAAAGGGATATTTGGGAGCTGGGGGTCGGGGGGGGGGGCACACCTGAGTGCAGTATTGAATACACTCCAAGATGCTGGCAAAGTCGGGGCGGAGCTCAGGCTGGTGCTGCCAGCACTGGGTCATGATTCGGTACCTAGGGAGAGGCAGGAGTTTGTGCCTCCCAAAACCTTGAGATGCCTCCCTCCTTCCCGGAGCAGCACTGTTAACTCACACTGGCCCAGGGCAGTTCCTAGGAGGGTCCATCCTGTTCCCTGTGGTAATGAAGTCTAGAACCTCCTGGTTGGTATGTCCAGGGTAGGGCATGTAACCCAGTGAGAAGATCTCCCAGAGCAGGACCCCAAAAGACCTATATCAGAGGTGGAAGGAACAAACAAGACCCATCATGTGGTGTAGTGTCTGTCCCCTGTTGTCATGTGAAGTGACCTGAAGGGATAGATTAGCTTCAGGGCAGAGGAGGGGAGCACAGCGGGGGCTGGGGGGGGATGCTATCACCAGGAATCTGTCTTGGATGTGAAAAGGCCCTCCAGGAGAGCTTCTGGGGGCATCCACTTGACTGGGAGCAAGGTCCGGCCCCTCTTGCGATAATAACTAGCCCTATGAAGGAGAAAACATGCTGAGTTTTTCCAGTGCTGTCAAACCAGCCTCCATGGACCAGCAGCTTTCCCAGCTCCGCAGTTCCTGCTCACTGGTAGATATCTCTTGCCATTCCAAAGTCTCCAATCTTGGCCACTCGGCTGTCTCCACTGCAGCTGAGCAGACAGTTACGGGCCGCAATGTCTCTGTAAAACAGACAAAATACTCATGCCAGAACACAGGAGCTCTGGTTCTCTCTGATACGTTTCTTTAAAAACCTTTAAAGAGGTTTATATATAGAGAGGTTTGTATATATAGAGAGGGATGTGCTGAGGGGACAAGTGGGCCAAGGGTCTCCTGAGTCAAGATTGCTTCCAACCTGTGAATGAAGTGATTTTCCTCCAGGTAGTGGCAGCCCTGGGCTATATCCTGGGCCAACTGTAATAGGTCCTGCATGGTCAGAGGTGAGAGCTGACCCTGAGTTGGGCAGAAGGCACATCAGCTGATCCAGATCCTAGTGCAAGTGGGATCTTAGGAGGGTCTGGGGAGCTCACAGAAGGGCCTTACCGGGTATGGTCTGCTATGCCTTAAAAAGCTCTTCATATCCCCACCAGACATCAACTCCAGCAGAATGAGGCGAGGGGCAGCCCGGAAGCTGAGCCCCACACAGCGTACAATGTTCTGATGGCTGAACTTGCTGAGTGGAAATGGCGCATATACCCATCACCAGTGGGGAGATAAGCATGTTCTAGATCCAATTAAAGTGCAGAAAACCTCTGTGCTCTAAAATGCTGCCTCCCATCCCTAAAGAGTGGAGAGGCTATTCCTGTAGGCAGGTCTTGCCTCCCACCACACCCTCCTGCCTGCCCTGGGGTGCACCTGATGATCAGAGCCTCCATGAGAAAGTCCAGCTCATCCTGACGGGAGCAGAGCTCTGGCAGAGTCTAAGGAGGGAACGCAGAGCACCCCTGAGCTTTGGCTGGGTGCTTTAGGAGGGAGATTGTAACAAAGGCTCCAGCATCAGTCCATCCTTCCATATGCCTACCCCTTCTCACCTTGATAGCCACAGGAAGAGGGCTGGAGTCCCCAGGAAGACCAGTCACTAGTCCTTCGTACACTTCCCCAAAGGCACCATGGCCAAGGGCTCTATAAGAGGACAAGATGGAAGGAAGAGGATGGCATAGACAAACAAGGTCCATTGAGGGGGCAATGCCCCTTTATGTCTTTGGCTCCCACCCCATAGGTCCAGGTGACCTTCTCTGAGCTCTCTCTGGGCCATGGATGCTCTCAGACACAAGCTAATGCTGACACACAGAGCTGAGGCCGGCGTCATGGTCCTAATGTAGGCTAAAGCCTCTCCTTGTGCTAATGCAGACCCTTCTGGGAGAAAGACAAGCTGGGGGCTCCAGAACAGTCATGTCCCCAGGTCTCTGCACCCAGAATCAGGGCAAAAGCCGGCCCTATCCATGTTGCTTTGCTGTTTGGAACTGCCTCTGCACAAGGGACTTAAGTCAGATGCTCTCTGGGATTCATAATGCATCATGAAAGGAGGAAGGATGGGTTGGGGGGTTCGAGGTGCATACCATCGCAGAAGGAGGTCGAGGACTCACCTGAGTAGAGTGACATTGGCTGGGGAAACCTCAGTGAGCCCTGGGGGCAGAGGCCAGGACTGGGCAGAGCTGAGCCCCACCTGACAGTAATAGGGATTGGGTGCCGTCCTGATGGCAGAGGTTCGAAGCTTACTCAGCTCAAGCTCGGGGCCTGGCAGCCTGGTCCACCACAGGCTCTGACACTTCTGGTTCACTGTGGGTGACAAGAGAGGTATTCCATCTACCTGTCCATCAGGCCCACACTGCTCTCCCAGGCCCAGAATACCTTTCCCAAAGTCCTTTCAAATGTACATTTCCCCGGAACTACTCCTAAAAGCTGAGAGGAATCTACCATTGCTTAGTGGGGGTAAGGGCCATGACATCAGCCACATTTAACGTAGAACCACAGAGAAGAAGCCCATCACAGCCAAGTAGAGAAGGGTCAGCCTGCATCAGCCATGCTAGATGCCCATACCTAGAAATAGGACTGCACACATCATAAGGAGACTCAGTGCCAAGGCTGCCACTACAGCTCCCATCAGGATCAGAGGGCTTGTGGTGGTTGGCAGGTCTAGGGAGAAAGAATATTATCTCCAGCGGGAGGCTCCTTTGTCCCTCTACCCTCAGGTATTTTTCTCATTTATCTTGTGTTTTGTTTTGTCTTGTGTTTGAGACAAGGTCTCCCAGTAACCCAGGCTGGCTTCAGACTCTCAGTTCTGCTCTAACCTACCCACTGCTGGGATCACAGGTATGTACTACCATGTCTGGGTACCCTTAAATCTTATCCATGCTTCAAGCCCTATCTCAGTGTTTACTTTCCCATGATGCCACCCACAGTTGTCCTAGACAAAAGCAAGAGCCCCTTAACTATTCGATACCTTCCATAGCAACTGCCATTTTTAGATACATATCTATATCTAAATATCCGTCTTGCCTCCCACACTGGCCTACATGCTCCTGACAGGAGACTGTGCCCCGATCCATTTCCAATGCTGTATGAAGACATACCCATGCAAGTGATATTGTCCACAGCTAGCTCCATGCCCTCCGGGCATGTGCATTCAGCCGTCCAGAACTCTGCCTGCCACTGGCAGTCCTTGAAAGGGCAATGACTGCAGTTGGGGTGTTTTCGGATCTCCACTTCCCCATGGCCCTCTGTGACTGTGAGTAAAAGAATAGACATGGTGGGGTGGGAAGTGGGGGTGGGACATACAGGACTTTCCAGCCACATGACTACTTCTAGTCAGGAATGTAGAGTAAGCTGTGGTCCCAACTGCAGCAACACACAGGGTGATGTCAAAGCCCTGGGGACTTCTTTTTTGTTGACTGATTTCATTCAGAGATAGACAAAGGCATGCAAGCACATGCTTGTGAAGTCAGAATCCATTTTTCTCCTTCTATTGTGGTTTCAGGTCATCAGGCTTGAGAGGCAAGGGTTTTACCAGCTGAGCCATCTTGCTGGCCCAGCCTAGGGACATCAGTCAAGCCTGTGCATTACATCTTCTGGGACCCATGAGCCCTAAAGTGTTTGGAGGGAATTCATAATATGGACACTTGCCTAGCAGTCTGGAATACCCGTACTTAAATCTAGAATTGCAACTCACAGGTGCTTCTCAAATGTTCCTGTGCCATTTAAGAACTGGGAATCTCACAGCTCGGAGCAGATGGTACCTATGTAAGTTCGTGGGTCCAGGGATTGAGGAGGATGGCTGGCCAGGCTGAGAGACAGGAGTTCGGGGCAAATACCTGCCAGAGGCTGTAGGTAGAGCTCGCCACTGGGATGGACAAAGGATGTGCCATCTTCCCCATCAGACCAGAGGAGGTCAGACTCAGAAGTATCACCACCTTGAAGTGGAGAGTGATGGAGGTTTAACTATACAAAGGAGACAGGGGTTGAGGAGGAGCCCCCAGCTGCCTTGTGTGGAAGCTGCTTTATGACCAACAGGAAAGCTATGGATCTCCCATTGTAAATCCTGTGTGGCCTTCTCTACAATGACACTGTCAGACAGCTACTGAGGTGCTAGAGAAGGGGTGACTGACTGTTCTGCTGGAACCCAAAGACCTGGCTTAGCCTGGCTGGGACCCTGGTCTGTCTGAGCTCCTGTCTGAGAGTACATACTGGGCTGTGAAATGAGGGATGTTCAGCCCACAAACTCCATTCCTGTGTGAACAAAGATGTATGGTAAAGTATTTATGAACAGTACAGTCCTGATAGACCAGAGGTTCTATTTCTTTGCATCAGTATCCCAAACCCTAGTGCGTCTTAGGACCAGTTAAAACAGATGGCCAGCACCTCCCCTGCTGTCAGAGATTCTGGAGATTGGCCGTGCATTTCTCTTTAAAATGAATCTTAGTAACTAAGTTTTAATCAAAATAAAAACTGTGTTGTATTGTGTACAATATGATACTTTGAAATGTGCAAGCATTGTGCAATCATTTAAATTAACAAACTATTGTTTGTAGCGAGAACACCTCAGAAATACTCTCTTAGCCATGTTGTTGAGACTAGGGGTGTAGCCTCGTGGGAGAGCATTTCTCTAGCATGCCCAAGGCCCTGGGTTTGAACACAGGCTAGATTTTATCCCCTACACTGACAGAACCAAAAATATTAGTATTAATTGTGATTAGTGTATTGAATTAAAGATAACTTAAATTGACTCATTTTGTCTAATTAAGTTTCATTTAATGTTTGATCAACATTTTCCCAGATTTCATCCCTGAATTTTTATTTCTAATAACTTCTGTGATAAGCACACTTGGAGAACTACTGATTTAGCCAGGCAGTGGTGGTGCATGCCTTTAATCCCAGCACTTGGGAGGCAAAGGCAGGCGGATTTCTGAGTTCGAAGCCAGCCTGGCCTACAGAGTGAGTTCCAGGACAGCCAGGGCTACACAGAGAAACCAGGAAAAAAAAAAGAGAGAGAGAGAACTACTGACTTAAACCAGTCTTGCTCTTAACCTTCCCAGCTCAGCATGCTAACAAGACTGGTCCTGAATTTCCTTAGACTTTGGCAGAGTAAGAATTTGTTTTGGAACAGGTACTTGATTTAATTGCATGTGTGATTTGCAGTTGATTTGGGCTCTTCCTTAAGAGTTCTCAGGGTTCTGAGAAACTCTCAGAGATCTGCCTGTTTCTGCTTCCCCAGTAGTTATGATTAAAGAAAGGTGCGACCAAGCATGGATAGTTTGGCCCTTTGAAAAAGACAAAACAAGCCGGGCAGTGGTGGCGCAAGCCTTTAATCCCAGCACTTGGAAGGCAGAGGCAGGCGGATTTCTGAGTTTGAGGCCAGCCTGGTCTACAGAGTGAGTTCCAGGACAGTCAAGGCTATACAGAGAAACCCTATCTCGAAAAACAAAAAGAAACAAAGCAAAACAAAACAAAACAAAAAGACAAAACAAGACCAGCCTGGCCGGTGTTGATGCACACCTTTGATCCCAACTCCTGGGAGGCAAAGGCAGGTGGATATCTGTGAGTTCAAGGCCAGCCTGGTTTACAGAGGAAGTTCCAGGATAGCCTGTCTTAAAAACAAAACAAAACAAAACCAGACCAGTCTGTAGCCCCCCCAGCCTCAAACTCCGTAAGTTACTTAGCTTGGAATCCTTCTGCCCTCCAGCACCGCGCTACAGGCGAGCGTGCCAC
>NW_022196897.1:104891752-104896398 GCF_008632895.1 Mastomys coucha
GCTGGGACCTGGCCCAGTGGAGCCTGGGGCATTCCCTATCTATCCTCTGGAAAGCTCAGGCAAGGTCTTTAGGCTCTACGGTCATATCACCCTCCCGACCGGTGCACCTACCCCGGTAGCCACCGCCACCGCCGCCCGCCGCGCAGGCCCCGCCGCCGCCCCCGAAGCCTCCGGCCGCCGCCCAGCGGAGCGCAGCCCAGGCCTCCGCGCAGCCCTCGCCGCCCTCGGCCCCTTCCCGCGGCGAGCGTCCGGCCTGCGGAGACCGTGCCCGCGACGTCCAGCCGGCCCCTCCACCTGCGGAGCGACACCAAGCGACAGCAAGCGACGGGCAGGGGCGATGCGGAGCCGCCCGCCCGCCCGCCCGCCCGCCTGCCTCCCCGCCTCCCCGCCTCTCCCCGCCGGGCGGCGCGCTCACCTGCCGCGCCTCCTCTCCCGCCGCTGCCCGGCGCCGCCGCGCGGGTCTCCAGCCTCTCGGGGGCGGCCTGAGCCCGGCCGCGGTCAGGTCGACTCCGGTAGGACCTCCCGCCGCCTCCCGCCGCCACCAGCAGCGGCTCTGGCTCCCCCGCGCGCAGCTACGGGGCCAGTGGCCGGTCAGGGGCCGCACCCCGGTGCTGAGCCCCGGGAACCCAGAGGGAGAGCGGAGCCTGGGACGACACCCAGCTGGGGTGCGGGCAACAGCACGCGGTCCACCTACCCGGAAGATGTAGGTGGCGCCTCCGCCACCCCCGCCCCCGCCGGCCCAGCGTCTCCAGCCTGGGACCCCCTCGGTCGGGTCGGTCGTCGCACGCTCCCCAGACTCTCCCAGACAGACAAGCTGGCTCTCGGGGCTCCCCTGGGTGGCGCCAAGGTGAGGTGCAGCGTGACTAGGGACTCTCTCCTCCCCCAGCTCTCGGCCCGGGTCCCCCTGTCCCACTCGCCCCGCTTACTCCGGGACAGGCGTCCTGGCCCTGCTGCCCTACAAGGATGTACACCGGCTCCCCGCGACGGAGGAAGAAGACGGCCGAGAGGAAGACGCCGTGCGCCCGGGACAGGTGGTTTCGTGCGCCCTTGCCGCCCGCCGCTCCGTAGGCGGAGATCCTACGAGAGGAGAGAGCGCCGGTCCGCGGCTCCCTCGGTCCTGGGCCAAGGCGGCGGCTCAGGGTCGGGAACCGGGGACCGGGAAGCCTCCTAAGGGACTTTGATGGACTGTGAAGGGAGGGGCAAGACCCGAGTTTGCAGCTAGGTTCCAGGAGTATTTCAGGAGTGTTAACGGAGATGGCGAGAAGAGCCACCATTGATTGGGCAGCTGTCGTGTCGATGATTAACATAGAAGGACAGACAGTCCAAGTGACTGACACTAGGCATCGCTGCGGAATGTTTTTGTTTGTTTCTTTCTTTCTTGTTTTTTTTTTTTTTTCCGAGACAGTTTCTCTGTATAACCCTGGCTGTCCTGGAACTCACTCTGTAGACCAGGCGGCCTCCAACTCAGAAATGTGCCTGCCTCTGCCTCCCAAGTGTTGGGATTAAAGGCGTGCGCTACCACTGCCCAGCTCTGCGGAATGTTTTAAGAGGAAAGGTGTTGGGGCTCTGGGTCCTGCTTCCCCGGACTGTAGAACCTCAGCCTAGCGGGTGACCGCCACCCTCTCCCTGTCAGGCACTTACAGATACTGGCCGGTGTCTGGCGCCCGCCACAGCTGCGCGCCTTTGAGCGGCCCGGCGGCCCTCACTGTCACCATCACGCTGCTTCCTGTGTATGCCCCGTCGCACTGGGTTTGTGTGGGTCCCCTCCGGCCGCTGGCGCCACAGGTGTTAAACACCCAGGGTCCCCGCGTGCCTAGGTGCAAGGGAGAGGATAAAGTCGAGTTCCTGTCCAGGCCTGGGGATCTGGAGATGGGCGAGCCAAGAAAAGGGAGGAGCCTGAAGCTCACCTAGTGGATTTGGGAGGGAAACTGGCTCCAATGTATTGGGCGAGGGGGTGACTTTCTGCTCGTGGGAATTGAGAACCAGCACAGGCAAAGGCGAGGGTGTTAGAAAAGGTTCCTGGAACTCCGAGTTGGAGCAAACAATAGTTCCTGAAAGGTGACAGGGAGGAAGAGGGGTTAGAAAAAGATGCAGGATATGAGGGGGGAAAGATAGGGGATAGAGAGCCACTCAGCAGTACCCTGCTTCCAGCCACACCCCGAATGCCGCCTGGCTGGTGCATACACAGCCTGAAGCTAGATATCTACCACTCAACTGGGTCTCCCAAGCCTTGCAAGGTGTCTACATATATCACGTCCTCTATTCCAGAGCTCTCACGGAGTGACGCGCCCGGTTATTCAGTACCCCTCCCCCTATCCTCTAGCTTCCTCCTAAGTAGTGCGGAGGCCCTCCCTGACACTGAGATTTGGACGTGCTCTGCACCTTTCTTGCTGCATTCTAGAAGCACAAGGCCACCTTAGAAGGAACCATTGAGACCTGGTCTGTTGCTAACGCAGCAGCCCCAAATTTAGGTGTCTCTGGTTGGCTGGTACCCTGACCCCCAAACAGCACTTACCCGCAGCTCCCAGCCACAACAGCAGCTGGTGGAAACAGCCCATCGCCCGATCTCTTGGTTCCAGCTAAGGATGCTGGCTGAGAACTCGCTACTGTGGACCCTGGCTGCAGTTTATAGGCGCGTCTAGCAGTCTCAGAGCCATCACCTGTCGACTTCCAGCTGGCCTGGATACACTCACGTCAGACCCGGGAAATAGGAGGAAAAGGCGGGGCATGAAAGCAGTGAGGTCCCCAGGCTTCCGGGAGGAGCCTTGCTGAGCTGAAGGACTCTCAGTCTCTACCCATGACACCCCAACAACTAGTGTTAGTTCCTGGTAGGAGAAAAAGTTGTCTCGACATTATTCCTTTGTGATAGCAGTCTGGATGGCATCCTAGTACATGGCAGTGGGCTTTGGTGGGACTCAGGACCGCATCACAGTGAATGGCTTTATGGGTGTCAGTGTTAGTGTAAGTTCATGATCACACATGGGAAGTATGTGGAGCCAGGTTGGCCTCCAGAAACCCACCTGCCTCTGCCTCCTGAGTGATGGGCTTAACGCTGCCAGGCGGTGCAGGAAGCACTCTTTAAACTGTCCCCAGTAAGGCATTATTGCTTGCCATGGTGTGTCCCTTTCTAACCATGAGGCAGAACATCCCCATACCTCCAAACCATGACTTTCTGAGTTTGTTGCACACTGTTCCTGTGCACAACTTCTTACTGCCATGACTGGACAAGGTGTTAGGAAATCTGGGCAGTGCCGGGCATTGGTGGCGCACGCCTTTAATCCTAGCACTTGGGAGGCAGAGGCAGGCAGATTTCTGAGTTCGAGGCCAGCCTGGTCTACAGAGTGAGTTCCAGGACAGCCAGGGCTACATAGAGAAACCCTGTCTCGAAAAACAAAAACAAAACCAGAAAACAAACAAGCAAACAAACAAAAATCTAAGCAGTGTTGCTCACATTTGTAACCCAGCACCCTGCCAAGTGGATGCCAGCTTGGGCTTACATGAAACTTCCTCTCAAAAAGCTAATAGACATGTTAAAAAGATGTCAGAAGATTCAAGTGCTAGCATTCCCAGGCAATGTAGAGTAGCTCAGCCACAGCCTACCACCTGCAACATCACATGGAAGGAAGCTTCTACAAGCCACATACTGAGAGGCCCAATAAAGTAAGCCTTGGGATAGTTTTATGTATTGTGTCTTTTATCTTTTGTTCAAAATGCTAATGTTAAGCCAGGCATGGTGGCTCACCCCTGTAATCTTCCTACCAGAATAAATCTTTTGCAAAGGATCTCAACTATCTGTAGAAGAGTGCTAATTTCTTTTTTAAAATTTATTTATTCAGTGCCCTCCCCCAGCCTTCCCCTTTCAAAGTTCCTAATTTCTTTTCTTTTCTTTCTTTCTTTTTTTTTTAGGTTTTTCAAGACAAGGTTTCTCTGTGTAGCCCTGGCTGTCCTGGAACTCACTCTGTAGACCAGGCTGGGTTCAAACTCAGAAATCCACCTGCCTCTGCCTCCCAAGTGCTGGGATTAAAGGCATGTGCCACCACTGCCCTGCACCAAAGTTCCTAATTTCTAATCCATGGTATAATCCACCCAGGAGGCTAAAATCCCACCAGGGTCATTAGTACTGCATAAATAGTCTTGTGTGTTGCCTGCTTCCCTGTCCTCTCCTGGCCTTTAAGGGGAAAGCAAAGGTTACAAGAGGATATTTCTTTGGGAGGAGCAAATAAGAGGAGCTGGATCAAGATGAGAGAGAACCATCCCAATAAACACATACTGGAGTAAAAAAAAAAAAAAAGAAGTCTAAAAGCTAAAGATTTTTTTAAAAGATTTATTTATTTTATTACATAAGTTTTTTTAAAGATTTATTTATTTTATGTGTATGAGCACACTGTAGCTGTACAGATGGCCATGAGCCGTTATGTGTGCGGCTGCTCTCTGCCCTGCTTGCTCCTGCGTAATTCACTGTGGCAGTCTTCAGACACACCAGAGGAGGGTGGTTGTGAGCCACCATGTGGTTGCTGGGATTTGAACTCACGACCTTCGGAAGAGCAGTCAGTGCTCTTACCCGCTAAGCCATCTCTCCAGCCCCCATTTTAACTAGTCTTTTTGTTTGTTTGTTTTTGTTTTTCAAGACAGGGTTTCTTTTCTTT
>NW_022196897.1:104896408-104925152 GCF_008632895.1 Mastomys coucha
ATCCTCCTGCCTCTGCCTCCCAAGTGCTGGGATTAAAGGCGTGTGCCACTGCCGCCCATTTATTTTATGTATATGAGTACACTATACATAAAATAAATGTAGCTATACAGATGGTTGTGAGCCATCATGTGGTTGCTGGGAATTGAATTCAGGACCTCTGCTCACTCCAGTCAGCCCTGCTCACTCCGACCCAAAGATTTATTTGTTGTTATTATATCTAAGTACACTGTAGGCTGCCTTCAGACATACCAGAAGAGGGAGTCAGATCTCATTATAAGTGGTTTCAAGCCACCATGTGGTTGCTAGGATTTGAACTCAGGACCTTCGGAAGAGCAGTCAGTGCTCTTGACCGCTGAGCCATCTCTCCAGCCCCACTAAAGATGTTTTTATGACTGAAAAACAAAGCTGGGCCTAGCAGGTAACTAGCTAATTAGTAAATTCTGAGTATCTAATACTAACTCTAGCTATGGTAGATTTTATAAAAATGGAGGCCAGGCAGTGGTGGCGCACGTGTTTAATCCCAGCACTTAGGAGGTAGAGGCAGGCAGATTTCTGAGTTCCAGGCCAGCCTGGTCTACAGAGTGAGTTCCAGGACAGCCAGGGCTACACGGAGAAACCCTGTCTCGAAAAACCAAAATAAATAAATAAATAAATAAATAAATAAATAAATAAATAAATGGAGAACTTGTGACCCACTTCTATAGACATCACCATCAGGAACTCTCTTTCTTGGATAAAATTTTGTTTTAATAAGCTAAAGAAAGGGCCTGCAACCAGGGGAGCCAACCTGGAGCCGGAAAGAAGTTGAAGATCTAGAACCTGAAGATCCAAACCCTGAAGATCCAGTCCTGAGACCGGCAGGAGTAGGACTCCTCCCTCCCTACTCTAGGCCTGCATGTCCCAGCACCTCCCGTATCCCCCACCGCCTCTGCCACAGGTCATGTTGAAGGTTAAACATCCTCTCTTCTTATATGGTCATGTCCAGCAAGCACCTGGAGTTCCTCTTCATGCAAATAAGGCCACATCACCTTAGTCATGGTCAAGAAAGTACACTTACCCCAAAAGCCTTTACCAACTCCTCAAAGGTTTGAATAGCTTTTGTTCCCTGCGGTTAAAAGCTGCTCAATGAAGCCTGTCTCCTGAGAGTCTGTTCTCATAGCCCTCACAGACATCTAAGGGTTCCATCACCCACTTCCTGCCTCAACTCCCCTCACAGGCCACTAGTCTGATAGTGCTTGATCATGTCATTTATGTTGGCTCACTGACAGGGCCTTACTGGACCTCTCCTGGTGATTTGGAAGAACAGTTATTCCACACAGCAAATGATAGAGTAAGAAAGCCTGTGTTGGGCTGCAGAGATGGCTCAACTGTTAAGAGAACTAGCTGTTCTTCAAGAGGACCAGGGTTCAATTCTCAGTACTGAAATGATTGGTCATAATTGGTCACAGTTATCTGTATCCCCAGTTCCAGAGCAATCTGATGTCTTCATCACGCCTCAAGGGGCACCAGGCACACCTGTAGTACATAAACACATGTAGGTAAGACATCCATACACACTGTGTGTGTGTGTGTGTGTGTGTTTTCAAGACAGGGTTTCTCTGTGTATCCCTGGCTGTCTTGGAACTCAATTTGAAGACCAGGCTAATTAAAGGCATGTTCCACAATGCCTTACCCAGTAAAATATGTTTTTTCAAGCAACCCTATGTCAGAATTCAGAGAGAAGGATAATCTAGAAAGTACCAGGGCTGGAGGACAGCTCAGTGGCTAAGTGCACCCAAGTTTGCTTTCTAGTACACACAGCATGGAGCTCTTCCACACAGCTCCAGGGGAATCCAACATTATCTTCTGGTCTCTGTACACATGCCATACTCACATACAGATGATCACACATTATAAAAACAAAACAAAACAAAACAAAACAAAGCCCACTGAGAATGGCGCGGGAGAACTACACCAGACTGACATTTGGGTTCTCTGACTTACAGGGCCTGCAGAGTCCGCCAGGAGCACTGTCACTGTCAGACTCCCAGGACACACACCTCTGCCACCCCCAGAGGGAGACTGTGTTACCTCCCATTGTGACTTTTTCCTCCCACCTCTCTCCTTGAGATAATCCACCCTTGCTATCAACTCTGAACGTGACAAAACAGTCCAAATCAGTTAGACTAGAAAAGAATTTAATTCAGGGTGTAGCACAGCAATCACACACCCTGGCCTGGTGAAGACTGGAGGCAGTGAGGAGAGCTGTGCTCAGACTGTCCTGGGCACCGCAGGGTAAATATTGAAGCTGCCTTCCACTCCTACAGCACAGAGCCCCCAGATCCTGGGCTCCAGTACCATGATGCAATACGAGTTCCTTCCGTTCTAAAAAAAGGCCCAAACGATGTGCCCACAGGAAGGCAAGCCTTGTGTTTCCTTCTCTCGTGATGTTCACTGGTAAGTCCCGGGAGAATAATCATCTTCAGCTGGGGGCAAGTGCTCTATGTCTTGAAACCTCCATTCTGGAGCACCTCTGTGGGCAATGTCTGAAGGTACTGCTGCCTCAGGCGAGGTAACTGGGGATACAGCTCAAAGCCCTCTGGGAGGCTGGAGTTAGGAAGCTTGTAGTGAAGGAGATGCTGCCGCAGCCCCTGGAGAGAGGACAAAACCCATCAAGTGGGTGGTGAGAGTTTGTTGAGGTTTGGTTCCTTAACCTCCTGTTTGGTTCCTTTCCCTTCCCAATGCCCACAATACTACCTCATCTGCCAGCAGCCACGCTTTCTGCAGCATACTTCTTCGGGCAGCCTTCACCTCATCCTGGGAGCACAAGAGGGAAACATGGCACTAAGCTGAGGACTGGTACCCACCACTGGCCTCACTTAACCCTCAGCCCATGCCCAACTGGACCACCAGCTCCCTCCTTCCCTTTGAAGATAGAGAGGTGACTCACTGAGCTCTTTGGGTCTTGGCAGAAAATGAAACTATTGACATGAGCCACAGCTACAGCGTAGAGGATGGGGCACCAACGTGCACGGAGTGTACCAGTAACCAGGGCCCGGAAGTAGAGCTGAAGGAGAGCCAGGCTGTCCTCGGCAGGCTCTGTGTAGCACTCCAGAGGCACAGGCAGCTGTGACAGAGGGAAACGATATGCTAAGGGCCAAGTGGGAATGTCCATCAGTAACAGCAGTGGATGACTGTTGGTCACATGTCATCAAATCTGGTCCTAGAAAGACCTTCCTTCTTTAGTAGCTGGATGAAAGCTAAAGGGCAAAGACTGGTGCTGAGGCACAGCTTACAGCCTGAGCACCTTCCTAGGATGAATGAAGCCCTGGGTTCCATTTCCAGCACAAACACACACACACACACACACACACACACACACACACACACACAGAGTCACACACACACAGAGTATTGATTTTTTTTTTCTCGAGACAGGGTTTTTCTGTATAGCCCTGGCTGTCCTGGAACTCACTCTGTAGATTAGGCTGGCCTCGAACTCAGAAATCCACCTGCCTCTGCCTCCCAAGTGCTGGGATTAAAGGCGTGTGTCACCACTGCCTGGTGAGACAGGGTCTCTTTATATAGCTCTGGCTCTGAACTTCTACATAAACCAGTCTGTCTTTGGACTCACAGGGACTCAATGCCTCTGCGTCCCAAGTGGGAGGATTAAAGGTGTGCACCACTATACCTGGTTCTACAATGTTTTTAAATAAAAAAATTACTATGAGTAACTATTAAATTTTTAGTTTTTTAAGTAACCATGTGTGTATTTGTGCATATGTGTGTGTGTGCACATATGTGTGTGGTATATAGACATACACCTGAGTGCAGGTATACATGCTCATTTAGGCACTGAAACTTGAGAACAATGAGTATCCTGTACTGTTTCTCTGCCTTACTCCTTTGAGACAGTGTCCCATCAAATGCGGAGCTAGGTGTGGCTAGCAAGCTCTCTATCAACTGAGCTACAATCCTTAGCATGCTAAAGACAGTGTCTAGTCACACCCTAGACTGGACTAGAACTCTGTATAGCCCAAGCTGTCCTTAAATTTCTAATCCTCCTGCCTCAGCTCCGGAGAGGTGAGGATTATAGGCCTGTGTTACCAGGCATGGTTCTCTTTACAACATGTGAACTGACTCTTTAGCCTGATCATCCTTTAGGGCTTTGCTTCATAGCCTTTTTCTAGTAAGCACTCTACAGAAATCCTTTACGAATCAATTCTCCCCAAACTTCAGCACCAAGTCAACCTCTCCTCCACAGCATCTTTTCCTTAAGGGAAGTCCTCTCTGATCTTATAAAAATTCTCTGAATTCTGACTTAACACTGCAAGAATCTGAGTAATTAACAACTATGGTTTTGTTTTTTGGTCTTAGCATATCTTCATCTAGACTGTAGGTGTTCATGAGCAGAAACCAAACCTTGTTAATAGCATGAACCCTGTAGGATAGTGGTGGTACACACCTTTAACCACAACACTCAGGAGACAGAGGCAAGATCTCTGTGAGTTTCAGGCCAGCCTGGTCTCCAGAGCAAGTTCCAGGACAGCCATAGCTACAAAGAGAAACCCTGTCTTGAAAAAACCAATAATAATAACAATGATAACGATAATGATATGAATACCTACTCTCTGCCTGATGCCATGATTAAAAACCTTCTATTCCTACATCTTGATGCTTTCAAAAGAGGTAACGAGGTGAGGTAATGACGCCCACCGAAGCTCCACACTGCTCAGACTGCCCCCCTGGTGTCTAGGACAAGGGTCCTAGGCAGGCTTTGATAGGCTGAGGACGTACCTGAGTCAGAGGCAGGCCAAGTGCTCGCAATACTCCCACGTGCTCCCCAAAGAGGGCAAGGCGAAAGGTAACACTGAACCGACGCTGCAGAGGAAGGAGGACCAGAGCCCCAAACAAGTGGTCCCCAAAAGACACGGCTTCAAAATGGTCTAAGAAGCTGGCATAGAGGTCAGGGAAAGAGGTCAGGCCAGGGAGGGGGCAGTCCAGCTTGAGGTTTGGCAAGACTTGGGGCTGACAGAGCAGAGCTAAAAGAGCTGCCACCAGATGCTGTATGGAAGTCTCTCGAAACAGCTCACTATCCACCAAGTACACACACATGAGACGTGCCAGGCGGGCAGCGGGGGGCACAGCCCTAAGGACCTCAGGGCGCCAGCTCTCCAGAACTAGCACCCACTGTAGGACCCGCGCGGTGACGCCTACAGTGTCAGCAGCAGGCAGCCCAGAGGGAGTATCTGAAGCTCGGTGGTAGAGACGTATCAACGGCTGGAAAGGCCAGTCAGTGGGCAGCAGTGGCTCCTTGGGTACAGGCAGTAGCAGACTTGAGACTCGCAATAGCTCTCCACGGTACAAGGCTTGGGAGGTCAGCAGACTGGCTCGGGCTGGTGAACAATGGGCCAGGTAGCAGCTGCGGATGCTGGGGAGATCCTGGCAAGCTTGAACGAGGAGAGCCCCTCTTCTACACTGAGGGTCCCCACTGCCCCCTAAGGACAGTCCATCAGAGAAGTCAGCTGCCTCTGGACCCCCTGAAGCATTTTCCCTGTAACAGGATACAAAGGCCAAAACTAAGGGCTAGAAGAATCATAGCATCCAGACAGCTGGCCCAGATCTAGAGTTTCTAAGTTTAGTCCTGTGCCTTTCTGCTCCCCTGACGGCCTTTCATACCACAATGCTGCCTAGCGTTTAGGAGATGGGACAGAAGGAAAGTTTACTTAAATGTCTATGCTCGATCTCTAGCTGTGCTGGGGTTAAGGTGTCACTCAGCTCCTTCCTATTTGTTTGTTTATTTGTTTACTTATTATCTAACTATCTATTTATCTATCCATCCATCATTTATCTATCATCTATCTCTATCTATCTTTCTATTTCTCATGTAGCCCAGGCTGACCTCCCAAGTACTGGGATGAGAGGTGTGCATCAGCAAACCGGGTCCCCACTTTGAATCAGAGCCTCACACAGCCAAGTGGGTGCTTTACTGTCTAATTACATCCCTAGCTTAGCTTATGTGACATTTTTTAGCCACTGTCATATCATGTCTTATCATTCTCAGGTGGGGTGAAGATGTATAGCCTCAATTCATTTTACTGAGGGAATAACAAATTGAGTATAAGGAAGGAGACTAAAACCCAGGTTTCCCAGCTCCAAGACGCTGTTTTGTTAACGAAGTTTAGCAGCGTCCAAAAGTATCAAAGCCCTGAAGCCTGAAACCCAGGGACTTACGGCAGGAACTCCAGCCGGAACACACAGCTCAGCAGCAGCTCCTGGGCGAGGTACTCACTTCCAGGCAGCAGCCGGCTCAGCAGGACCAAGGCCATAGCATGGTGGAGGGCAGTGCTGGCGGCTGGCTCTGGCTGCAGTGTTGCCTAGGGAGGAGAAAGGACTCTAGTCAGTGCAGGGAGGACACAAAGCAGAGGGAGTGAGGAAGTGACAGAAAGTTGGAGGGTATGAACCAGGAAATAAGGACTACAGAAGAGAGGCAGGAGAAACAACAGGGTGGGGCTGACTCTGCAGATAGGTACCCACCGCTTTCTGGGCTAGGGAAAGCACCAGGTACTGTAGGTGGTACTCATGGCGCAGGGCCCAGGCAGAGAAGGGTGTGAGCTGTGGGGCAGGCGCAGGAGCCACACACTGGAGAAAGTAGCTCTGGAGTCCTGGGGCAGTCAACACAGCAGCCAGCTGAGGAAACAAGTCTGTTTAGATCTGGAAATGGACACTGATGGGTTCTGGGACTCCCCTCATTGCCACTTCTCTCCCTCTTTCCTACCCCTGCTATCTTATCCCCATGCCTGGCCTCTAAACGGGCACCCGCGGCTTACCTGTCCACAAAGCCCCTTGTGGATCTGGACCAGAATGTTGACAAGAGAGAGGAGGGCAGTGAGGAATGGGAAAGGTGAGGCTGAGCCAGCCACACTGAGAGGGGGACAGCCTCCTGCACAGCCCAGTGACACAAGGCTGGGGAGAGCTTCAGGGGTGGAAGCACAGGACAGCGGGTTGCAGAGTGGGGAGCAGTGCCTGTAGGGAGAGTACAGATGCTGAGGGACTCTGGTCTGTGAGAGCAAGCCGCAAGTGGCTGTGCAGGCCAGTGTTCATGTTCCCCAGAGTACCAAGGGTTGCTCCTGCTGGGAATTTGGGTTTCCTCAGGCCCCTAAAGAGCCTGAGATGGATTGGGGAGACAGAGACAGACCCAGGAGCTGAAGGAGAATGGAGAACTGCCTCCATCCCACACTTCCCCAGCTGTTACAGATCATACCTTAAGGAATTCCATAGACTGCCCAGAGGAGGCTGGCTCAGCAGTGGCAGCAAGAACTCATCCAACAAGCGCTCCATGTCCTGAAGCCAATCCTCGGGGCACAAGCCTGACTGGAGAACCAACGGGTCATTGAGCTGGTGGGCTAGAATACCCATTTTCCGAGTCCTATATATCTAGACCAGCCCCACCATACTAAGGGTCTCAAAAAAATCTGTTTGGAAGCTTCCACAGCCAGATCTTTCTGAAGCAGATAGCCCTGAGCTTGCTCTAGTACACAACATCTAGGGTGCATGAGAGGGCAGACAAAACTGAGCTGCTGCTCTGGGTCCCTGGTCCATCAACAACATGTGTCTCAAAAACTCCCCTGGGAAACGGAAGTAGGAAGCAACAGGCAGAAGTGAAAAGGTGAGGGTAGTGCTCAGTAGAGAAGTAACTGTCTGGCATGAAAGGACTCCACTCAGTAACAGCCATATTTACACCCCAAACCACATCCAGAGGGAGAGGTAGAAAAGGGACCAATAGAGAAGGGACAGGAGGAAGTGCATAGGATCCAGATGAAGGAAGGAAGGCAGGTAGGCTGCACTCACCTGCTGGCTCCAGGCCTGATAGTAAGCACCCAAGAACAGAAGGCAGGCACCGGGCACCGGGCCCAGGGCACTCCACACATCAGGTCTGGGCAGGAACCTTAGGGTCTGCTTTAGACATGACTCAACCAGTGGCTTGAGTCCAGACACCTGTGTCCAGGTGACTGAGGAAGGGATGGCCGACACACAGGATTCAGCAGAGCCTCTGCAGGAGTGACAAAGGGAGCAAAGATAAGCACTAGCTGCCTTATTCGCAGTGGAGGGGCACTCCCCTCTGTCCTGGGGTGGGGGCTGGGCATGCTTGCTGATGGGCTGGAGCCGGCCTACCTGGTGGGCTCAGGATGTGTGCTGCTAGCTGCCAGGGTGAGCTGGGTGAGCAGAGTGAGCAGAGCAGCCATCCGCTGCATGGACAAGGGCTGCAGGGGATGAGTGCTGAGCTCTGTAGGCAGTGTCTGCAAGGCCCGCAGGAGCACTGGGTACAGCTCTCTGGGGAAGACAACTGGCTTTCACTATGCAGGGAGGCAAGAGGAGGGCACAAAGCACAATTCTGCTAGGAGCTTCAACCTGGTGAAAGAGGAGCAGGAGGGAGATAGCCCAGGACACGGACACGTGTGCAAGGCGAGGTCCTGAAAACTGGGAAGGCTGCAAACCTTCAAGGTTACCCCACAACTGGGAACTGACATCTGACTTCCACTTTTGTCAAAGAATGCCATTGATCTGCTCTTCCCTAGCAACTCACACTCAGTAGAAATCCCCTCACCATGGGGAGGGTGGGGAGGGCCTTAACTCACAAAGCACAAGAGCAGGGCCCTGGGAGAAGCCTGTCTCTGGCTTCTCCTCACCTGTAAAGGTCACCACCCTGGCCATAGGAGGCAGCCACGGCCCACAGCCGGAAGGCCTCAGTGCTCAGGATCTCTGCTTCCTCGGGTGGCAAGGCCAGGTCGTGTGGCGCTTCTGCTATGAATCGGCAAAGGCGGCTCCTGACGTCAAAGCTGCTTAGCTGGAGATGAGAAGGGAAGGGCATCAGGGTCATCCAGCTAGTACTGAGTCTCTTGGAAACAGGCTCAAGCTGCCTTATTCTAAGACTCTGTGATACCACAGGGCCTACGACTCTGGGCAGGGTTGAAAGAACCTGGGCCCCCTCCTTCAGCTTTTTTTCCTTAGCATTTATTTGGAGCCACAAGTGCTCACATGTCAGGCAATGCATACAGAAATCAGGTGAAACTTGAGGGGTCTTCCCTCCTCCTTCCAGGTGGGTCCCAGAGACTAAACTCGGGTCATCAGCTTGGCAGCAGGTGCCTTTACCTGCTGAGCATCTCACTAGCTAGTGTCCTCCCCTTCTTGTTAATTAATATTTGCTAGGTACTTCTGCTTGGCTATAGGTGATAAGGGGCTGTCTGCATGGACAGGCTGGGGTCAGGGAACCCTCCCCATATCATGAGACCAGAATAGGCCCAACAGACCCAGATGACCAGGTTCCCACCTGCTGGTTTCTGTTGAATTTCTAAGCAAACAGACCAGAGAGGAAGAGGAGGATGGAATGAGGTAGCTATCCAGAGCTCAGAGTTAATCCAGTTCAGATCAGCTCTGTCTTATGCCCTCCATCTTTTGCCACATGTCCACCCAGCTTACCAGTCGGGCAGCAATATTCCTCCCAGCTGAAGCCAGGACTCTAAGCAGTTTCATGGCAGCAGCGCAAGGCACTTTATATAGACTGGGTGTAGGCCCCACCCCTATAGGGGACCAACTGGTAGGCAGGAACTCTTGAACTATGGTCTCCATCAGCCGAGGACACTCCAGGACCTGTGGGAGACAGGAGGAAAGGGAGGCAGGGAAGATCAAGATAAGGTCCTCATCTATCTGGTTATACGCCACAGGCTTATGCCGATCATCTCAGACTCAGGAAGCTGAGGAAGGATTTCTGGATGTTCATGCCAGCCTAGGCGATACAGTGAGGTCCAGACCAGCTTGAGCCATAATGAAATTCTATTTCAAAACAATAGCAGCAACAAAAACACCAATAACAAAACCCCATAAAATAAAACAAGGAGAGCCCACCGGGCTATTTGTCCATTCGTTACCCTCCTTCCCTTCTCACCCTCACAGCTGACTCCAGGGAATGCCGGGCCAGGCGGATAAGCACAGCCAGGATGTCAAGGACCACAGAGGGTCCTGGGCAGGTCACCTCCAGCACATAGCGGAGCCGAGGCAACAGGTTGGTAGCCAGGAGCCCCTAGGACTCAGAAAAAAACCCATTGCCACATAAGGATGACACCCAGGTCTTGGCAACCTCTCCTGCTCATCGATCCTGCCCTGTAGGTCAAGGATGGGAGTGCAGAGTGCCCTCTACCTTGATGACGTCATGTCTGGCCAGGTCAGGTGGGGGGCGGCTTCCTTCCTCAGGGGCCTTTCTCTTCACCTTTTCTGTTCTGACTTCTTCATCCTCATCTTCACCCTCTTTATCATCCTGGCTGGGCATCAGAGGGAACACCGAAGCTCCATGATACCAAGAGAACGTGCTGTCAAGGAGCTCCTGCCAGAGGATAGGGGGTAGAGGTGGGAAGAGACAGAAAGGAAGAAGTGGTTCCAGGACAGAGCAAAATTATCCCTCCTTAACACACAGCAGCGGCGGGAGGCAAGGCTCCTGAGTTTGTGGCCTTTGGAAGTGGCTGATACATGCCACCCTATTCTCCATTCTGCCTCAAAGCCTTGGCAAAGGGTATGCCCAGAATGTAGAGATGACATACCTCATCTCCAGGAGCAACTAGCAGAGTACGAAGAGCCCGGACAGCTGCTGCGATGACACTGTCCACCCTGTCATCCAGAGAGAAGCGCAGCAGGAAGAGGAAACCAGCATCCAAGAGGAGGCGCAAGACACTGCCTACTAGGCGGTCCCCAAACTCACCAGCCTGGGCCTTGGGTACAGGAGGATTACACTTTGTTGAAGATGCAGAAATTGGATAGAACCTTTGCTGACCCATCACCTTGCATTTGCCCCATTCCTAATCTGACCCACTGTAGGGAGGAAGTCTAAGATCAAGGGATGAGGGATAGGGCGTGGCTAGGTAGGACCAGGCCAGGAGTCCACTTACCCTGCCGACGATCTGGGACAACACATGCAATGCTAGTGCTCTCTGCTGGGACACCTGGCTACGGGTCAGGTGGAACAGCTCCTGTAGAGAATACCCTGCTCTCTGGTGCAGGGACAAAGAGTCAAGACAGCGCAGTGTCCTCTAAATACCCAGGAAGGTATTGAGGGAAAGGCAAGATGAACAAGTGACACCTAGCCACAGCTCTCCTTGGAACCTCAACCTAATAAAGACAGGTCATGCACAGAGCAATGGTGCCATACAGCAAACAGGGATATAGTAGCTGATGTGTCATTTCTACTGAGAGGGCAGCCATGGAAAGGGAATCTGGTCTCAGTGGATGGGTAGAGCTGCAATGGCCCAGCATGGAATAAGGGTACAGACATTCTTTGGAGTGAGCCATGCTAGGCTGTGAAAATGGGGATATCAGGTGGAAGCATCAGCAGAGTGGTCAGAGGAGTCAGAGGCAGAGCTTGGGGGTCTATGGACCGTTCTGCCAAGCTCAAGGACTAGGACCTTATTCTGTGAGCAAAGGGGGCTGGGACACTTTCCAGGCTTGAGTTAGGACAGAGGAAATCAGGATGGCAGCCCATGAGGGAGGGAAGGGCCTAAGGGAAAGCATGCAAGGCCTGCTTTCAGTTACAGAACAGGGTAAAAGAAGAAGCAACATTTTAACTCTAAGAAACTGAGTGACAGCAAGGTCGTGAGCTAGGGCGGGACACACAGGAGGTCAAAGGCAAGTGACCAGAGCTCCTATTTTTGCACAGTTGCTAAACATTTGCCAAGAGTCCCCCAGTTTTCCTTGGATCCCATCCCTTACCTCTGCCTCTTCTCCGTGGTGGTGCAGGCCCAGATGCGTGGGCAGATCCACATCAGGTGCCAGGAGCTCGCCCTGAAGGCTGAATCGAGCCTGCATTCTCTAAGACAAAGAAATGGACTCTGCTGGGTTCTGCAGCAGTTTCTCACACTCAGTCACCTTTAATCTCAAGCCTTTTAGGATTAGCTCTGGCCTCTATCTCTCACTGGAAACAAGGCTTGTGGGGCCTATAGGGCCAGGCAGAGTGACAGGAGACAAGCTGAGAGCAAATAAGAGCTATTTCTCAGGCCCCAGGTCTGGGCAGAAGAGCAGTAACCCCATGCCACCTGTCTCCCCTCACCTCCTGTGTCTGCTGCCGCTGGAGCGGGGGTAAGTCCTGGGTCCAGTGGAGCTTCTCCAGCTCTACAGTGTCCATATGGAGCCATTCTTTGTTGGGGGTCATGGGCAGTTGCAGTGCTAGGGAGGGAGAAGCACGGTGTTCCTCAGGGGCTCAGCCTACTGCCTCAGGCCTTCTGCACTGAACCTAGCAGCTCGTACCCTCAGCTATGGCTAAATGGTATGGCTTGGGGGCTGGCACCCCTAGCAATTGGATGAATGTTTCAACTATAGCAAACATAGCTGGTCCTGGCTCCAGCACCGTGCTGACCCCAAAGACTTGTTCAAAGGAGAAGAGAAGAAAAGGAAGAAGTGACAGAGAAGGAAGATGGGATACCACGTGAAGGAAAGTACAGCAGTCTACTCTCTGGTACAACCCTCTGAAGGAGCAAGGAAATGGAGACAAGGAAGGGGAAGCAGCTATGCTGCTCCACAGGGGCAGGGAATGGAACACCTCTACCATCTCCTCCTGCGTCCTCACTCCCACCCCACCCCCACTCAACCTGCCTGGCTGGCCCAGCAGTCCCTCAGGAGTAGGAGGTTCCGGGCTGTCATAATTCAATTTCCTCTTTTGTTAATCCCTAATGGAATCATCTTGTTTCTGAGAGATAAGTGCTTCCACTGGCCTCTGCTTCTGGTCTGGCATGTCCAGAGTCCTGCCCTAGACTTCTCCCCTTTCCCTGGGCCTGCCGTCCCTCCAATACACTGATGGAAAGGGGATGAAGCAAAAACAAGGGCAGGAAGACCTTTGGTCTGCTTTGGGAGGGAGCCTCAGTCACACCTTGCTGTCCCTTCAGCTAGGGGGAGAGGAAGGGGTGACAGGACAAGAAAACAGAAGTGTGTGCAGGAAGACGTGCAACAGCAAATGAGGACCATCTGAGCCAATTTAAAGACTAATGAAGATGAACAGTCCATGTCCAAGGACAGAGGAGCATCTTCCCCATCAGCAGGCTAAGGACAAAGGACACGTTTTCCTACCATTTTCTTTTGAACATTTATTTATTTTGTGTATGAGGAGTGTATGTGTGTGCGTGTGTGTAAGTTATTTTTCTCTTTCACCAAGTAGGTTCCAGGGATCTAACTCAGGTTGTCAGGCTTGGTAGCACACACACTCCCCTTTTATAGCCTTGGCTGTCCTGGAACTTGATATGTAGACATTAGGCTGGCCTCAAACTCACAGAGATCCACCTAACTCTGCCTCTCAAGGATGCTGGAATTAAAAGCATGCGCCACACATGGCTGGCCACTGCCATCTTGATGAGGTCAGTCAGCGGACAAGATGGCTGCCATCCAGGTGTAGCCTTCCATCTTGGTGAGGTCAATGTGCAATGGAGTGACAGAACAAGGGATTAGAAACAGACTTGCAGGCGCAATACCTTCCAGGGGTTCAAGAGAGAAAAGGGAAGTTGGGTGTGGAAGTGCATGCATGCTTTTAATCTAACAGTCCTTAGGGGGTGGATAGAGAGAGACTACATTCCAGGCTACACTCCAGGATCCAGACACTTTTTTTTTTTTTTAAAGTATCAAAAACCTTGATTCTCCAGAACTTGGGAGGCAGAGACGGGCGGATATCTGAGTTCAAAGTCAGCCTGGTCTACAGAGTGACAGCCAGATACAGGGAAACCATATCTCAAAAAAAAAAAAAATGTGCCACCACACCAGGCAATTTTTTTCCTCTCTGAGGAAATGATGGTGCCTGCCCTCCATACCTGGGGTTTTTGGCTGCAGCTTGTCCTCCAGTTTGTCCTCCAGCTTGTCCCCCATCCTAGACTCCCTTGTACAAGCTGACATGATGGGCTCTTCTTTAGTGACAGGAACTGAGGGTCTTTCTGGGCTCTGTTCCTTGGTGGCCTTTGTTCCTGTTTGCTCCTGGGCATGGCTATGAGATCTCAAGAAGGCAACCAAACTGGGGTCTAGGGGTAAAGGGAAAGAGAGTAAGAAGCTAAAGTACGACCCAAGACTCTTCTTCATTCGATACCTGCTGGAAGATTCCCAATCTGGGTGCTGAGGTCAGGACAAACTACTTCCCAGTCATGGCTCAGGTCCCCTGCACTCCCCTGTGGCTCCTTAATGACCCTGCCAGCCCATACCTGTGTAGCCCCTGGGGCTGACTATCCCCCATGGCCCCTGCCCTCCACAGTCCTCTGGCCCAGGTTCCTACGCTGGAACCTCTGCTTGACACCAGGTCAGATGTTTGAGAAACAAGTAAATGTTGACTAGGATAGCACTTAGCCAAACAACTTCATTTCCTCTCAGTCTGTACATACATTTACTAAAAATTGGATATACAGTACATAATCGCTCCACATACAATGTGGACCAAGACTGACTGAGAATCATGGCACAGCTCATTCCTGTGTATGTCACTGTAGTTACACAAAAGGGTAAAGGATGGAGGGTAGAGTGCAGCTGTGATAAAGCACTGCGTGAACTACACCAGGAATACAGTAGCACCTACTGGAGCAGGGGTGGCTAGACCAGTCAGAAGCACCGAGTCCAATGGACAGCACTTGCCATGTAAGGCACTTTGTCTGGCATGTGCAAGGCTCTGGGTTTCAACTGGAGCACTCCTCCCATAATCCATTCTATATTCCTCACCAGCTATGTGACTTGTAGAGAATTTCTCTTATATTTCTGAGCCTCTTTTTTTTTTTGAGGGTTTTTTTGTTTAATTTACTACTAGGGTCGCGGGGATGTAGTCCATGTGGAGGTCTGTGTACAACTTAGTGGAATCAGTTCTCTCCCACCTTTACACAGTCAAAAGGCTTGCTCAGTTACCCACTGAGCTATGCCATCAGCTTCAAGTTTTGTTTTTGAGGAAGGGTCTCAGCGCTAGGCTGGCCTCAAACTAGCCATACAGCTGAGCATGAACTCTGGTTTGATTCTACTTCCAAGTGCTGAGATTAAAGGCAGGAACCACCCCAAGTAGCAGAGCCTGCTTTGTTTGTTTGTTTGTTCATTAGTAAAATGAACTTAATATCATATTCATTCATTCATTTGTAAAATAAACTTAATAATGTATTTCTTCCAGGAGTAGAAGAATAGCTTAAGGACAAAGAAATGCATAGAAGTATCAGTATATAGCACATCAAATAAATAAATACTCAAAATATGTCTGCCCTGTACTTGTACAGGCTCACTGCTTCCCCCAACTCCTCTAGGGGCTACAAGTATGGTTCAGTGGTAGGGCACTGAATATGTGAGGACCAGAGTTCAATCCCAGCTACCAAAACAATTAAATACACAACCACCCACACCCACACACACATAGGCCTTCCCCAACAAGTGGCAGCCCTTTCTTAGCTTGGGCCCAGCAGGAAGACTTAACATCCATACCAAGTTGAGCCAGTAACTGCTGCTGCTCCTTCAGGATCTCCTCAGGATCCATGGCTTGTAGTCTTGCTACATTCTCTTCATGGATTGTCTGGACCTCCTGCTCAGCCGCCTTGCTCCTGAGCCCCTTTCCTGTGACTAGATTGGGTCTGTGGAAGCCATGGCTCCTCCCAGGAAGCTGGTTGCTTCTGTCCTTGGAGGAGGGTGTCTCACAGGGAACAGCACCTGTGAAGTGAACAATCATTTTTACTGCTCTGCTCTCCTGGACTACCTACACCCTCTGGCCTCTTCAGTAAGGCAACTAGCCCCAGGGACCAGTGATGGCCCCGGGGGTTCCCTGGACACAGAATGGAAACCACACAGCATTTCAGGCATTCTGGGGAGGCAAGATGGCCGCTTCCCATTCATTCTTCTCTTAAGACTTACATGGGACAGCTGGAGAGAGGGTTCAGAGGTTAAGAGCACCTGTTGTTCTTGCAGAGGACCAGGTTCTATTCCCAGAACCCACATAATGCCTTACAACCCTCTATAATTCCTTTTTTTTTTCTTTTCTTCCTTTTTTTTTTTTTCCAAGACAGGGTTTCTCTGTGTAGCCCTAGCTGTCCTAGAACTCACTCAGTAGGCCAGGCTGGCCTTGAACTTAGAAATCCACCTGCCTCTGCCTCCCAAGTTTAGGGATTAAAGATGTGTGCCACCGCTGCCCAACTGGCTTAAGATCTTCACACTCTCTACTGGACATTTCTAAACTTCCCTCAGTCCTCTCTTCTTTCAATAAAAAGTCTTAATACGTAGCCCAGGCTGCCCCTTCCCCTGGGGTCCTCTTGCCTCAGCCTCCCATGTACATCAGATGAAAGGGACTCCCAGGCAAAGTGCCATGGGGACCTACATGGCCAGGGCAGAACCAAGAAGACACACACAACATGGAAGTCTGGACTTGGTACTGGCCGCAAATATAATGTAAAATGATACATAATACCATGGGTTTTTTTTAAGATTTATTTTATTTATATGACTACACTGTAGCTGTCTTCAGACACACCAAAAGAGGGCACTGGATCCCCATTACACCATCTTTCAGGACCTTTGGAAGAGCAGTCAGTGCTCTTAACTGCTGAGCCATCTCTCCAGCCCAATATCTTGGGTTTTTAAAGTTTTATTTTAATTATGTATATGTGTGTGCGTCTGTGTGGGTGCATCATGTGCACATATATGGGTTGTGTGTGGGCATGCCAAGTGCACATATGTGCCACTGCTCACGAAAGCCTGAGGCATTGGCTCCCCTAGAGTTGGGATTATAAGCAGTTGTAAGTACCTGACACAGGAGCTAGCAATCAAAGTAGGGTCCTCTGTAAGAGCAAGCAGTCCTCACTCTTCACCACTGGCCATCTCTCCAGCCCCAGTGCCTGGGTTGTTAATACTTGGCCCCAGTCTACCACCATCAAAGACAGAATACATTTCTAAGAGCCAACATGATTGTGGGCCACCCTCTTCAGCCTGGCGGCACTCACTCACCGTCTGGTGTGTCCAGGCTGGGGACAACTTGCTCAACCGACGGCATCCTGTTTTCTGACACCCTCCTTGCTGCAATCTCTTGGGCAAAGATGCTCCTTTTACCAGATGCTGCTGGTTTCGCCTACAGGGCAAAGAGAAAAAAACTAGTTGCCAATGTTAATTACCTGTTCTTTCTTAGCTCCTTAAACCAAGGCTCTAGAACAAAGAGAAAAGAAAGTTTCTCAGAGAAAAGACTTCTGGGATATGGTTGGTACCCAGCTAAAATCAGCACTCTGGAGGTAGAGGCAAAAATAAGAGGAGTTTAAGACACCCTCTGCTATACAGCAAGGTGATGAGAAATGAGACCTTGTCTAAAAAAAAGAAAAGGAAAAGGAAAAAGAAAAGCGGGGCAGTGGTGGCACAAGCCTTTAATTCCAGCACTTGGGAGGCAGAGGCAGGCGGATTTCTGAGTTTGAGGCCAGCCTGGTCTACAGAGTAAGTTCCAGGAAAGCCAGAGCTACAAAAGAAAACCTGTCTCAATAAATAAATAAATAAATAAAAATAAAAATAAAAATAAAGGAAGAAAGAAAAAGAAAAAACAAAGCAAAACAACAACAACAGCAATATGGCCAAGTTAGTTGGTAAGAGCACTTAAAGCCTGATAACATGGGTTGGACCCATGGGACCCACATGTTGGAAGGGGAGAACTGACTCCTACAGGTTTTCTTCTGATTTCCATGCCCAGGCCTGAACACATTTACACACACACACACACACACACACACAAGTAAATGTGCCTGTTCTATAAACATGAAGATTTCATTTGAATCCCCATAACCCATGTAAAACTGGCATAATTAGCACATATCTGTAATCTCATAGGAGACAGAGACAAAAGAATCCTCGGAAATTCAAAGGCCACTGAAGGTTGGATATGATAGTATATAGCTGTAATCCCAGCACTTGAGAGGCAGAGGCAGGAGGATCTCTGTCAGTTCCAGGACAGTCTGGTCTACAGTGAGCTCTAGGACTCCCAACAATACACAGAGAGACCCTGTCTCACAAAATATAGGCCATAAGCCATCTAGTCCGACATGTAAAGCTGTGAACAACAAAGCTATTTAAAGAAGGTAGAAGGCAGGGAATGACACCTGAGGTGGTTCTCTGACCTCCAGAACTCACATTTACAAACTTGTGCACACATAGCATGCACATATACACATATACACACCCAAAGAAGAAAGTAGGACTAGAACTGTGAGTAGAACTCAGGGTGCATCACTTGCCCACGATCGGGAAGCACTAGATTCAATTCCCAGCAATGCAAAAAAATAAAAAAATTCTATCAAATGGGAAGGCTGAGGCAAGAAGCCATTTCTGTGAATATGAGGCCTGCCTCCTACTGAAACAACTTCAAAGATAAAAAGTGTGCGGGGGGAGGAAGGTGTACAGACAGATGGTTCAGTAGTTAGAAGCACTTGCTTTGCTGCTCTTGCAGAGAACTTGAGTTCAACTTCTAGTTCCCACAAAGTGGCTCACAACCTCTCATTAACTTCAGCCCCAGGGAATCAGAAAGCCTCTTCAGATCTCCATGGGCACCAGGTACACACATTGTGTACACACATACGTGCAGGTGAAACACTCGCACAGAATAAAAACAAAATGTCTAAAGAGAGGTCTGGAGATGGCTCAGCGGTCCAGAGCACCTGCTATTCTTCCAGAGGACCTGAGTTCAATTCGCAGCACTCACATCAGGCAGCTCAAGCCCTGTAACTCAAGCTCCAAGGGGACTCTACCTTTATGGGCTCTGTGGGCACCAGCACCCAGAGCTTCCTAGGGAAGACGCACTCTGAGAACCACTCATTCCCTAAGCACGGCCTGTGCTGCATGTTTTATGGCAACTTGACACAAGCTAGAGTTATATGAAAAGAGATCCAGCTCTAAGGCATTTTCCTAGTTAGGGACTAATGAGGAGGGCCCAGACCATTGTGAATGGTGCTACCATGGGCTGGTGGTCCTCGTTCTATGAACAAGCAGGCTGAGCAAGCCATGAGGAGCAAGCCAGTAAGCAGCACCTATCCATGGCCTCTGCATATCTTCCTGCCTCCAGGTTCCTGCCCTGTTTGGGTTCCTGATGAAAGTGTAATTGAAACAAAGCCTTTCATTTTCTGGTCATGGTGTTTTGGTGCAGCAATAGAAAGCCTAACTGAGACTCCATCTAAGGGAACTCTGTCTTACCTGTCTCTCCTGAGAGCGATGGAACACAGGGGGGAAAGCAACACCACTGGGCATAGGCAGAGCCACAGCGACTGAACTTGTATCTCGTTCCTGTGGCAACAAAACACAAAGTAATGTAGATGCACAGGCTTTTCCAGGCTGAACCCTATTCCAGTGGCCTCTACAATTTTCACTCCAGGGGTCCATGAACCCATGTTGGATCTGGTCTAGGTAGTTCTAACCTAGCCCCAACCTGACTGCAGAGTATTAAAAGTGTACCTTTCTGCAGTACCCTCCACTCATAAACTCTTTTCTCACCCAAATGGGATGTCTTCCCCCACCCAGCCGGGCTGACACGTACAACAATCTTAGACAAGACAGCAGTGATGTGCCTATCATGCCTGTTCAGCCTCTCTTCAGGGTCTTCATCGTGAGGCACGGGGCGGCCAGGGCTCGGTTTTGCTCTTTTGGCAGGAGCGGGAAGCAGAGCTGGGGGCAAATCTGGGAGATCTGAAAGAAAAAGAATGCAGGTATTGAGTATATTCACACATTCCGAAGGAGATATGGATTGGGGGCAGAAACAAAGAACAAAAGACAGCTGCTCTGGGCCCTAATTCAATCTGTGTTATCTTCAGTATGATATTTAACCTCTCTGAACTTTTTTGTTTGTTTGTTGTTTTTGTTTTTTTCAAAACAGGGTTTCTCTGTGTGGCCCTGGCTGTCCTGGAACTTACTCTGTAGACCAGGTTGGCCTCGAACTCAGAAATCTTTGCCTCCCAAGTGCTGGGATTTAAGGCATGTGCCACCACTGCCCGGCTTGAACCTCAGTTTCCTTATCTGTATAATGAAGCTGCAGAGCTGGCTTTCACCTCTGGTACCCCAGTATTAACAAGAAGATTGTCATAAGTTCAAGGTCAGCTTGTGTCCAATAGTGAGTTCCAAACACTCTCGCTCGTTTGTGCTCACTCTCTCTCTCTCTCTCTCTCTCTCTCTCTCTCTCTCTCTCTCTCTCTCTCTCACACACACACACACACACACACACACACACACACACACACACAAATAAAAGCAATAAAAATAAAACAAACTTTCAGCAACAGAGGTTACAGTTGGGGCAGCATTCAGCCACCTCAGGATAAAAGCTGACCCCTGAAGCTGACCCCTCTCCTCATGCCCATGCTCACAAGTACTCACCGTCCAGCATCACCACATCCCGATTGTCTGGATGAGCATCACCAGGCCTCCTGCTCCCTTTCACCAGCTGCACCGCTGGAGCTGCACCAGCCTCAAGGAACTGACTCTGGAAGCGCAGTAGGTCCACCTCAGATTCTCCAGGCTTTGGCCTGGACAGCATCATGACCCTGGAGCTGTGACCTTCGTAGGACTCCTTCCAGTACTGCTTTGTTGGTGAGGAGACTCCCTCTCATTCACCCCTAAAAGCAACAAAACGACAGCCTTTATAACTGAACACTGGTGGTCTCTCTTTTCCGTGAGTTGATGTGAACTCACTCCTCGTTGGCATTTCTCCATCAGCCCTCTCTGGCTATCACTTTAGTAAACATTTTTTTGTTTGTTTTGTTTATTTTTCCAGACAGGGTTTCTCTGTATAGTCCTGGCTGTCCTGGAACTCACTCTGTAGACCAGGCTGGCCTCAAACTCAGAAATCTGCCTGCCTCTGCCTCCCAAGTGCTGGGATTAAAGGCCTGTGCCATCACTGCCCTGCTCTAGTAAATTTATTTACAGCCAAGGCAAGGGTGGCTGCACATGCCTATAACCCCAGCACTTGGGGGTAAAGGCAAGAGGGTACAGAGATTTCCAGGTTACCCTTGGCTATATGGCAAGTTTGAAATCCAGCCTGAAGCCAGGCAGTGGTGGTGCATGCCTTTAATCCCAGCACTTGGGAGGCAAAGGCAGATGGATCTCTATGAGTTCTAGGCCAGACTGGTGTATCTAGTAAATCCCAGGATAGCCAAGGCTATATAGTGAGACCCTGTCTCAAAAGAACAAAACACAAAACAAAACAACAACCAAAAAGTAAGTATTGCCAATTTAGGTTGTTTACAACCTGTGGGTAACAAAACTGTCAAGTTTTTCTTAAACTAGATGATGTTGGTAGTAACCTTATGTACAAAAAAGCCACTAAACTGTATGTACACTTTCTTTCTTTTTTTTTTTTAAAGATTTATTTCTTATGTACAGTGTTCTGACTGCAAGCCAGAAGAGGGCATCAGACCCCATTACAGATGATTGTGAGCTACCATGTGGTTGCTGGGAATTGAACTTAGGAAGGGCAGTCAGTGCATTCAACCTCTGATCCGTCTCTCCAGCCCATATGTACACTTTCTTTTTGGTTTTTTGAGACAGGGTTTCTGTGTAGTCCTGGCTGTCCTGGAACTCACTCTGTAGACCAGGCTGACCTCGAACTCAGAAATCCACCTGCCTCTGTCTCCCAAGTGCTGGGATTAAAGGTGTACACCACCACTACCTGGCTTAAAGTTTTTTTTTGTTTGGTTGATTTTTTTTTTTTGAGATCTATTTATTATTATTATAAATGAGTACACTGTAGCTGTCTTCAGACCACCAGAAGAGGGCATCAGATTTCATTATGGGTGGTTGTGAGCCACCATGAGGCTGCTGGGATTTGAACTCACGACCTTCGGAAGAGCAGTCAGTGTTCTTACCCACTGAGCCATCTCACCAGCCCCCCCCCCATATGTACACGTTCAAAAACATCAATTCACCAGGCATAGTGGCACATGCCTTTAGGGAGGCAAAGGCTAGTGGATCTTTGTGAATTTGAGGTTAGTTTGGTCTACAAAGACCCTATCACAGAAAATAATCAATGAAATCAACAGGGGCTCAATGGCTCAACCCATAAAGACGCTTGCTCCCAAGACTGGCCACCTGAACTCAATCTCCAACCCACATGGTGAAAAGAGACAACCCAATCCAGCAAGCTGTCCTCTAGCCTCCACAAGCACAGTGGCATGTGTTCCTCCCCTCCACAAAATAAACAAGTAATGTAATAAAAAGAAAATGTAAACAAAAGGCTCATGGGACACATCTTCTGAAGGCTAAGGACAGTAAGATGCAGGGAGAACAAGACAGAAAGGTCACAATAGTAACAGTGACAAACAACCTATGTATTTCCTTATTTCCCAATCCTATGCAGGATCAGATGAAATAACTAGGCCAGTAGAGAAAACACTCCTAACACAAGAGCTAAAGGGGGCAGAAACATTAAGATAATCATTTGAGTGTGTAGTACCGATAGTCAGCTGTGATTGGCTATGCCTGTAACCCTAGCACTCAGGAGGTTCAAGGACTGAGAGCCCTAAGACAGTTTTTGCTATAATATAGCAAGACCTTCTCCTCCCCTCCTCCCCCCAAAAAAATCAAAAACATAGTTACCACTAAAAAAGCTTTTTGAGAGGTTACTTTGGGCAGAAGTGTGTAGAAAAGGCTATAAATGTTCAGGGCTATAACAGCATGCAGGCAGCTGAGGCAGAACAGCTGAATTCAAAGCCAGCCCCCAAGGCTACATAATTAGCTCCAGGTATAGGAGATGTGTGCGTGTATGTGTGCATGTGGTCAAGTGTAGGTCAGTGGCAGAGTGCTTGCCTAGCATTCATAAGACCTTGGTTTCTCCGGGCAGTGGTGGCACACACCTTTAATCCCAGAACTTGGGAGGCAGAGGCAGGTGGATCTCTGAGTTTGAGGCCAGCCTGGTCTACAGAGTGAGTTCCAGGACAGCCAGGGCTATACGGAGAAACCCTGTCTCGAAAAACAAACAAACAAACAAAAAAAGGCCTAGGTAACTATTACCTGGATAGTGGATTATAAGGAAAATTTCTCATCCATCTCTGCTGTTGCTAGAAACTTTCTAATGTCAAGACTGATTACATATTCTGTTATGTTCTGTGCCCTGGGAAAACAATCATGACAGAAGTCAGTAGAACTGTTTTGTATAGTTGCCCACAATAAGCTTGGACCCGAACCAACCACCCAACAGCATTTCCTGCACCTAGTTTAAGCTTTTATGGTATAGGTTGCCCCTGGGATGGACCCCAGCATAAAAGGGACATTTGCACCAATATAAGAAACTATTTGGAATAAGACTTGTATCTTGAGTAGTGGTCACGTAAAGTTTAAGTTTCCAAGATCTCCCTGGGAACTGACATCCTCCTTAGCAGAAAGAGATGTGTACTTTCCTAACTGACATCCTAATTGGCAAGCTAAGACACATGAATGTCAGACAAGTTAAGACATCAATATTCGATAAGGCAAGTCCCCAGCCACAGCTGAATACCCCAACCCATAGGAATATTATAAGTATACAACAAAGACCTGTTCCCAAGGAAATCCTCCATCCCTAAATCCTGACTAGTAAAATAACTTGGCACAGATGTTTGTGGATTTGGGCCCTAAAAATCCTGTAGGATCTTAACTTGGGGATATGGTCCAGTTCCCAAATCTGGACCATGGCCCTGGTATGCTTAATAAACTATCCCTGTCTAACTGAGATCAGTGTCTGTAAGGCAAGTCCTGAACCCCAACAGTTTCATTGCCCAGTAAACACACACACAAACATGGGGCTGTTATGGGTTGTTTAACAGCAGTGTTAGAAATCTAAGTCAGAAATTAAATACTAGCTCTACTAACTAGTGTAAAATTTGGCTAGTTATTTAAGCTATTCCACCAGAGAGAGAGAGAGAAAGAGAGAGAGAGGAGGGGGGAGGGAGAAAGAGGGGGGGGAGAGAGAGGGAGGATGAATAAAGAAAGCTAGGCAGTCACATGCCTTTACTCCCAGCACTAGGCAAGCAGAGGCAGGCGGATTTCTGAGTTTGAGGCCAGCCTGGTCTACAGAGTGAGCTCCAGGACAGGGCTACACAGAGAAACCCTGTCTCGAAAAACCAAAAAAAAAAAAAAAAAAAAAAAAGCTATTCCAAATTCAATTTCAAGGCTGTAAAATGCACAAGGCTGAGACACCCTAATTCTAGCCTTTGGGAAGTGGAGGTAGGAGGATAAGGCGTTTTAATTCAACCTGGGATACAGGAAATCTTTCAAAACAACAGCAAAATATTATTGCATGCAGCGTACCTTCCACAGTACCTATTATATGAAAAAACGTCAGTGAATGAAAACAGCAAGTCCCAAGCTACATAAAGAAGCAAATGTACTCCCCCATAAACTCCGGGGGGGGGGGAGGATTTGTCTAAAACCAATTAGTGCTAAAAGTTACACCTTGAATTGTAATAAGTAAGGATAATTGCTACAGTTTAGAGCAAAGGAAAACTAACAATGGAATTACTGGGTTTTGGAATAGCCTCTTACATCGCAGCCTATCAGCGACACGACCAGTCCAGAGACTGCACCTCAGGCTCTAGTTAAGCATCCTGAATTGCCCGCGTCTGCAACCAAGAGACAGCTCGTGAGGCTCGAAATGAAGAGCTGTCCCCGAGGTCTAGGTAACAGAAGTTACTTCTGTGCAAAGACTCCCAAGCAGGTTATGATAAAGTAACCAGACACCTTGCTTCTGGGTTCTCCACCTGAGTAACTTGATCGGGTCCCTGCATACAGCAAACCTACTCCAAGACCCGCCTGGGCGCCGCCATCTTGGCCGTGCGGAGTGGCACTTCCGCCGCCGTTAGAGTTCGGCTTCCGCCCAGCAGCCCCGCCTGCCAAGCTTTGGCTCGCCTGGGAGCTCGAGGGCTTCCTGCTCAGCAATCTCTGAGCCCCAAGCCGCGGAGCTTGCGGCTTCTCTTTACACAGACGCTTGGAACACATGCGTTTGGTGTACTGCAGACCCAGGTCTTTCCACATTCACAGCATGGCAGATGCAGAAACTAACACAAGCGTCCTTCTGCAGTCACTACTATGCTTAACTGCTTCCTGTGTTCGGGCTCCACTGCCCGCACTCAGCATACAAAAGTCTGCACACAAGCCAATGCGATCTCCCCTCTGTGCTTTTAGAGGAAGGTAACTGTGATAGAGGACCCAAAGAAAGCAACTCTCCCAGAGAGCACTGTAAGAATTGGGTGTTAGTGAGAAGACTAGAGAACCCGGGTGTCACCAAGGTTATCCTCTGCTTCAGCATCTCGCCTTTGTTCCTCCCAGTCTCTCCTTGGAAATTCAACCCCCATTCCTGTCGTCCCCTCCCACAAAGTTTTTCCCCTTTAAGGTCTAGCCAGAGTCAACTTTGGTAAAAACCTTTACCAATCAGTTTTGCCTCCTGAACTTCTGAACTTGGATGGTCTGAAATCCAAGCACTTGCACTAACCACTCATGGAGCAGACTGTTGCATACGTTTACTAGTTACCTTTTCGCAAGAGTTCCTTCAGCCTTGTGATATGGAAGACTTGAGTAATTCCAGCACTTGGGAGACTGATAATGGAGGATGACAAACTCAATGTCTACTTAGGCTACAAATTTAGACCCCGTTTTTTTGTTTTTTGTTTTTTGTTTTGTTGTTGTTGTTTGGTTTTTCGAGACAGAGTTTCTCTGTGTAGCCCTGGCTGTCCTGGAACTCACTCTGTAGACCAGGATGGCCTCAAATGCAGTCTCCTGAACTAAAGGCGTGTGCCATCACTTATGGGCAAAACCCTATTTTTTTATTTTTATATTTATTTCCTTTTAAATAGACACGTTTGCCTGCATGTATATTTGTGCAGTATGTGTATGCCCTGAGAAACAAGAAGAGGGAGTTAGATCCCCAGGAACTGACGTTACAGATGGCTGTGGTGCACCATGTAGGTGCTTGGAATTGAACCCAGGTTCTCTGAAAGAACAACAGGAGCTCATTTTTTTAAAAAAAAGTTTTTTATATGTATTTATTTATTAAGTGTGTGTTTTGCTTGTATGTATGTATTTGTGCCACATGCATGCCTGGAGCCCAAGGAATTAAAAAGTGGATGTCAAAACAGTATTGGATATCCTTGAACTGCAGTTACAGATACGTGTGAGCTACTGTGTGATGCTAAACGCCAACAATACTTACTGGTCCTTTGCAAGAGCAACAAGTGCTCTTAACTGATGAGACATCTCTGTAGCCCAATGCCCTGTTTTGACTAAATAAAAAGTCCTATGAGTTAGAATGGACTGGATAGACTGATTTCACTGTGAGCGTGGGTCCTTGTCTTTTGCCTCCATAATTTATCCTTAGTAAATCAATGTTTGAGGCCAGCCTACGATAGCCAATATTAATTCAGAGGTTTAAAACTTTAGTAGGCATCAGAATTTACTGGTGAGACTGTTCCAACACATTGACGATGCTGGGCATAATGATATGAACCAGTAATCCCAGCATTGGGATTGCAGAGGTAAGAGCTGCAGCTCAGGGCTAGCCCAGGCTACTAAATGAAACCAAATTGAGATTTCAATCTGTCTCTCTATGTCTCTCTCTGTCTCTCTGTCTCTCTGTCTCTCTCTCACACACACACAGACAGACACACACACACACTCACACACACAAGTGCACGCTAATGGTCCAGAATGGATTCAAATCTATGTAATCCTTCACAGAATCTCCAGGCCTCAATCACATCTGTAAACTTCAGTTATTAAGGATTAGGCAGCCTTTAGATTTCAAACAGTAGTAGACTAGACCTACTAAGAAGTTCTGGAAATGGGGGGAAGAGCTGGTACAAAGCAGCAGAGTGAAGGAGGAGAGGAGCACGGCTCAGAGTGACAGAAACTTGAGAACACTCTACCCACTAATTACTACCCAGCCTGGTCTGTTTTTGAAACTTCACAAGGTCAAATGTAGCTCAGGCTGGCCTTGATGTTGCTGAGCAACTAGGGATGACCTTGAATTTTTCAGATCCTCTGGCCTCCATCCCACCCCATCCCCTTTACTGCCATCACTAAAGAAGACAGTTGCACAAAATTTCCTTCTTGATGTTTTTGATGTGATGGCTTAGAAATACAAATTTCTGCTGGGCAGTGGTGGCACCTGCCTTTAATCCCAACACTTGGGAGGCAGAAGCAGGCGGATTTCTGAGTTAGAGGCCAGCCTGATCTACAGAGTAAGTTCCAGGATAGCCAGGGCTACACAGAGAAAATCTGTCTCCAAAAAGTGTTTTTGCTTTTTTCCTCTGTGTAGTGCTGGTTGTCTTGGAGCTTACTCTGTAGACCTGGTCGACCTCAAACTCACAGATATCTGCCTGCCTCTGCCTCCCAAGAGCTGGGATTAAGGTGTGTGCCTCCATGCCCTCTGAATTTTGTCCAAAAAGGTCAAGCATTATGACCTAGAAAATACTAGCAACACAGGAACATAATATACAATGACCCAAGAATACAATTACCTAAATCCAATTGTGGGTAATTGCACCAGTGGCCACTTTTGTTTACTAACTGCTTGTCTAGGAGGGAAGGGAAAATCTTGTAGATTTAAAATTATTTAAGGAGCTACCTTAAGCTTAATATGTGGTCCTTAGTTGTATATTCTTGTTATTACTGCTTGATTAAGACAGGGCAGCCCAGGCTCCCTTGGAACTTACTATGTAGTTGAAATTCTTGGAAATTCCCTTACCTCTTTGCTGGGATTATATCATAAGTCACTAAACCCACTGGCTTTTTGTTCGTTAAAGATTTATTATTATTTTAATGATATATCTGTGTGCCTATCTTTTGAGGGTATGTGCATGTGAGGGTACATGCCTACGGAGGCTGGAGATGTTAGATACACTTGCAGCTGGAATTAAAGGTGGCTGTGAAGCTGCCTGATGTGGGTGATGGGACTTTTACAAAAGCTTCATCTAGAAGAGTAGAGTGTGCTCTTAACCACTGAGGTAACTCTCCTGCCCCAGTCTAGGCTGGCCTCATGGAGATCACATTCAAAGGTCTAGAGTATTTGCCCTGGCAAGAGGCTTGAATTTCTTTTTTTTTTCTTTTCTTGTGTGTCTTCAGACACACAAGAAGAAGGCATCAGATTCTATTACAGATAGTTGTGAGCCACCATGTGGTTGCTGGGAATTGAACTCAGGACCTCTGGAAGAATAGTCAGTGCTCTTCACCTCTGAGCTATCTCTTCAGTCCAACTCTTGAATTTCTTTAAATCATCTTATTCATTTACTCTCCCTAACTTCTTCCTTCTGTTTCAAAGGATTAAATCAAATTCGTAAATCTCTGTTCTTTATCTGGTGGCTAGAGGCAGGCAGCTTTATCGTCTGCTTCTCACTACCTTCCTCCTAGCACCTGGTCAGGGGACCAACCAGCCTCTTTGCAGAGCAGGGGCTCAAAATGTCTCTGAGCTGAGGCTCTCTCTGCTGGCTGTGTTCCTTTGTTCTAGTTTCATGGCTTTCTAGGGAACCACAGCTCTACTACCTGAGAAACAATTCCTCCCCTCCACCTAGACTTAAATCAGGTGTGTGTGTGTGTGTGTGTGTGTGTGTGTGTGTGTGTGTGTGGTGTTCCATTCAAGAATCTCTAAATAATTTTAAAGGTGAGTTCTCACCGACCACGCTGTGCGCTGTTCTGTAGGGTAGTTTTGGCTACACAGCTTTGGCTCCCAGCAGGGTACCCAGGTAATTTTAAAATGCTTTGGCTAGCCAGGCAGTGGTGGCGCACGCCTTTAATCCCAGCACTTGGGAGGCAG
>NW_022196897.1:104925162-104929677 GCF_008632895.1 Mastomys coucha
AATGCTTTGGCTAACTCTAAAGCTGGTCAGTTCTGATCCTCCCTGCCCCCCAGCTAGCACACATTTCCCTCCTGTAATCTTGGCTTAATACCCTCTAATTCTATATTTTATCTTTTATCTTTGTTGTCCTGGTTCCTTCTGGGCAGCCCTTCCAGGGGCCACATTCCTTCTCACCTGCTTTTCAGATGATTTTCCTTCTGCAGCTCTAAATTGTTGCACCTCTCTCCAAATCATGACAATTCCCTTCTCTCTCCCAGTTCCTTCCCAGTGCAAATCTAAAGGTTCCGCCCCTCTCTCTCCGTCCAGCCATTGGCTGTTGGCTCTTTATTGATTGATCAAAAACCAATTGGGGACAATTGACAATTCAGAGTTTGGATGCAAAGATTCCCAATTAATTCAAAGCATTAGACCAATCCCCAAAGTTTTTGTTTGCTTTTGTTTTGATATGCTTTTTTAAAAGAAAGATTTATTTACTTATGATATATATATATATATATATATATATATATATATATATATATATATATTTGTTCTCCTCTTGTATACCAGGAGAGGGCATCAGATCCCATCACAGATGGCTGTGAGCCACCATGTGGTTGCTGGGAATTGAACTCAAGACCTCTGAAAGAGCAGTCAGTGTTCTTAACTGCTGAACCATCTCTCCAGCCCCAATATGTTTGTTTTTTAAGACCGGGTTTTTCTGTGTTATTAGCCTTAGCTGTCCTGGAACTCACTCTGTAGACCAGACTAGCTTGGAACTTACAGAAATCCTACTACCTCTGCCTTCAAGTGCTGGGATTAAAGGCATGAGTCACTGTGCCCAATCCCAAAAGGTGTCTCCCAAGCTGGCCTCCAACTTCTAGCTTCCTTGCCTCTGCTTCTTTAGCAAAAATAAAGCAAAAAAACAAAAACAAAAACAAAAAACCCAAAAACAAAAAACAAAAACAAACAAAATACAGCCTATGTAACCCTAGCAAACCCGCTCAGGTCTCGAAATCCCTCATCCTATTGCCCAATCACTCTCTGACCTCCGATTTATAGCTGGGATTTTAGGGCTGAGCTGCCAAGTCTGGAAATATGTAATATTTTGTTTGTTTGTTTGTTTTTGTTGTTGTTGTTTTTTCTGAGACAGGGTTTCTCTGTGTAGTCTTGGCTGTCCCGGTACTCACTCTGTAGACCAGGCTGGCCTCGAACTCAGAAATCCACCTGCCTCTGCCTCCCAAGCGCTGGGATTAAAGGCATGCGTCACCACTGCCCAGAGGCAATATGTAATATTAACAAGACATATTTTAAAATGAATCACTAATATTACCACCAACTTTACATGGACATTCATTTTCTCCCCATACATTCTTTTTCAGTTCTGAGATCATATCAAGCATGCCATGTTGTATTTAGTTTCTATGTCCGTAACTAACAATTTCCTAAGCATTTTGGGAGTTGTGATTGCGGCGCATTGAACCCAGGGACTGGAGCATACTAAGTATTCCTTTACTACTGAGTCACATCAGGGAACAAAGGCATGGCAGTAGGGACAGTTGAGTGTACATGTTGAGAAGCTTGGAACAGTGGTGAACACACTTTTAAACCCATTTCTGGGAAGCAGAGACAAGCATATCTCTGGGGCTTGTTACCTAGCAAGTCTAATATAGTGGGTCACTTAGATACCTGGCTCATAAAAAGAAGATAAAACTGGGCATAGTACATGCCTTTAATCCCAGCACCCCGTAGGTAGAGGAAGGTGGATCTTAGAGTTTGAGGCTAGTCTGGTGTGCATTATGAGTTCCAGATCAGGCAGAGTTACATAATGAGATAGTGTCTCAAAAGGGGATTGGAATGTGGGCGGTACTTGAGGGACAACACCTGAGGTTGACCTACATGCATATATGTGTACACATGTGGACACGGGAACATGCACACACACCCCACAAAATAAGTAAATAAAGGAAATTAGAGAAGAAAAAACCTTACTTACCAGAACACAATTAAAGCAAATCAGGGGCCCAGCAAGATAGTTCAGTGGGTGCTTGGCATGCAGGTACCAGAACTCAAGTAAAATGGGAAAACCAATGGATTCCACATTGCTTCCTTCTGATGGCCACATACAGGCTGTGACACATGAGCTCCTCCACAAGCCACCCCCTCCATGATACACAAGTACATATTAATATTTTTTAAAGAGGACAAATAAGACACACATATACATTCAAACATACAATTCTTCCCCCCAAGGGTTCCCCTCCCCTGTTGAAATTGTTTTCAAAACATTTTTTTCAAAACATTTATTTATATATTTTTTTTAAAAAAAATATTTATTTAGCCGGGCAGTGATGGCACACACCTTTAATCCTAGCACTTGGGAGGCAAAGGCAGGCAGATTTCTGAGTTCAAGGCCAGCCTGGACTACAGAGTGAGTTCCCAGACAGTCAGGGCTATACAGAGAAACCCTGTCTCAAAAAAAAAAAAAGAAAAAAGAAAAAAAATGTATTTATTCATTGAATGTATATGAGTACACTGTTGCTGTCTTCAGACACATCAGAAGAGGGCATTGGATCCCATTACAGATGGTTGTGAGCCACCATGTGGTTGCTGGGAATTGAACTCAGAACCTCTGGAAGAGTAGTCAGTGCTCTTAACTGCTGAGCCATGTCTCCAGCCCTATATTTCTTTTATATGTGAGTGTTTTCCTGCTTATATGAGCACCACATGCATACTTGGTACCCAAGGAGACAAGAAGAAGGTGTTGGGTCCACAGTGGGCTATGAGTTGCCTGTGGATGCTGAGAACCTGGGGCCTCTGCAAGTGTTCCTTTTATAAAAATAACTTATTTATTTATTTATTTATTTATTATATGTAAGTACACTGTAGCTGTCTTCAGACACTCCAGAAGAGGGAGTCAGATCTTGTTATGGATGGTTGTGAGCCACCATGTAGTTGCTGGGATTGGAACTCAGGACCTTCTGAAGAGCAGTCAGTACTCCTAATCACTGAGCCATCTCATCAGCCCCAACTTATTTATTTTTATTTTATGTGCATTGGTGATTTGACTGCATGTGTGTCTGTGTGACGGTGTCAGATCCCTTGGAACAGTTGTTGCAGACAGCTTTGAGTTATCTTATGAGTGCTGGCAATTGAACTCAGGTCCTCTGGAAGAGTAGCTACTGCTTTAACCACTGAGCCATCTCTCCAGCCTCTTCTGCAAGTGTTCTTAACACTGACTCATCTCTCTTTTCTTCCATGTTTGGACCTAACCCCTTTCAGAAAGCCCAGGAATACCCCTTCTCTTCTTATTCTTGAGTCTGTTTTGGGGAGAAGTCTGATCATTTGAGGCTTCCCCTGAGGTTAAAAGGGAATGTCCAGTTGCCGTTGGGAATATACCTTTCTGCTTCATGTTCTGTGGACAAGGAGTGGCACGATCTCCTTAGCATTTGGTAGGCCTAGCAACAGTTTCTAGCACCCTTGGAACTCAACTATAGGCATTATTTTCCCTATGAAACTTCTCAAACAACAATGTTTGCCAATAAAGAGATAAGAACCATAGTCTGTGATCTTCCTCACCCCTTGAGCGGGACCTGCCAACACTCATGAGCCAGTGGTTTGGGGAAGAACAGATACTTGAGTATAAGTCAGGGTGTCATGCCCCGTCACTCACCTTGCTTCCTCTTCCTTGTGGGGAAGAGAAGCCTCAAATCTAAAGAAACTGAAATAACTGTTACCAGGGATACTCGAAATTGGCATCAGTTGTCCTGATTCTGTGAGCAGTGATGTGTGTATGAGTGTTACCTGCACTATGTATGTGTGTCATGTCATATGTGTGCCTGGTGCCTGAGGAGGTCAGAAGCAGATGTTAGATCCCCTGGAACTAGAGTTATAGATTCTTGTGAACTATCATGTGGGATCTGGGAATCAAACGAGGGGGTCTTTTTCAAGAGCAACAGTGCACCTAACCATTGAACCATCTCTAGTCCCGATTTTTACCATTTAAAGGAGTAAGGAGATGCTATGGTCTAACTTTGACCTGCCCATGATATGAGTCTGCCACTAGCCCCTCCTTTCACAGTATTTCTTTATCCATGCAATAGCATGTTCCACCCCTGAGATAGATGGAGCTGGCTCTGGTTCTGTCCGGAGGACAGGAACTCCAGGGACAGCTGCTTCTCTGTTAGGTCAAATACATTTCCTGCTGATTTGATTACTTTCCCTCCAAGCAAGGCATTTACAGAAGGAAGGGAATTTTTGCAGGCATGCATTTGCACAGGCATCCTCCTCCAGTCACACACACACAGACACACGAAAGAACACACTTTCTTCCCATCCACCCACAGAGCGTCAGTCACATTTAGAATTTGCACAAATGCACACCCTCCCTCGTACATCACAATGCACACCCTCTCACCCACCTACACATCTCTTCCACAAAAATCACACCTGCTCTTATCCCCCCTAGAAGCACATTCCTATGGCTATACTCAGAGAGAGAGAGAGAGAGAGAGAGAGAGAGAGAGAGAGAGAGAG
>NW_022196897.1:104929789-104982978 GCF_008632895.1 Mastomys coucha
AAAAAAAAAAAAAAAAAAGCGGAGCAGAATCCCACAGGTTTCTGCCTGCCACTTTAGCCCTGTAAGTAGAAATACTGAGAGCCAGGAGGAATACTGGAGTGAAATTAGGGAGATAACACGGAACCAGGATGTACTTCAGGGAAAGCAGACACTTTTTCTAGCAGGGTGGTAATGTGTCTCAGGCTTACAGCTAGAATGAGGAAAGCCATGGCCATGACTTGCTGAAGGAGCCACTTTGACTGATAACAAAGTATAAACCCTTGGGCTAGAATTCCCTATCCCCTCAGGAGTGAAGAACAGGAAGTAGAAGCAGAGTTTAGCTTCTAGATTGAACATCCTCTGGGAATACTCTTTGCAAGGTTAGTTAAAATAAAGAGAAGAGTCCCCTTTACTGGAGTCTTGAAGTCCCCTCTGGAGAATAGATAGGGAAGGTTTCTTGAGAAGTGAGGGGTGACAGTGTAGAACAGTTTTGGCTTCCATTTCAGACTGTCTGGCACACAAAACTCCAGAGCTCTGGAAAAGAGCAGGCTTGTGTGCTTTTCTTTTCTCCCCCCCACCCCTTAATGAAAGCGTCCTGGAGCCATCCAAGAGTTCCCAAGAAAATTGGCAGAGCTCTCAGCAGGAAGTCAGGCCCCTGTGATCCAACTGTTGACCAGACTTGCCAAGTGTCTTCCTATGTTGCCGCCTGGGGGCGCCCCCAACTGGGTGTGCGGCTGCCGCCAGCACTGCTGTTATCATTAAGATAATTAATAAACAAGCACTGATGGGCCAAGTGGAGGAAGAGGGTGGCTCCTGCTGCTCAGGAGAATCCCTGGAAAGATCCAGTGAGAGAGCATGGGACGTCTCATTGGCTAGTTCTTTTTTCCCCATCCAGGACCCCTGGAAAGAGCCTTGTGGGTTGTCCTCCAGGGGGCAAGAATAGGTGAGGACAAGAAGAGGACTTGGCAGGTGCGGTCTGGAACCAGCTCTGCATCTTCCTGACAGGATGTCTGTGGGCAGGCCACCTCCAGTGATTGCTGGTTGTGGAGCAGGCAAATTATTCATTCCTTTAACAAGGATCTGCCTATTTATTTATGGAGTGCCTACTGTGCGCAAGGTGGTCTACTAATAATAGCAGATGTTTCACTAGCTAGTATGAAGACAATGCCAGTGTTCACACTATGTCCCAGAAGCAGGGGTGAAAAGAGGAAGCAAGTAGGAAAAATGACACCCCCTAAATACACGTTGATTTGGCTTTGGCCTTCGTAGACTAGCAGTGGGGATGGACACCTGAGAATTATTAAACAGATCTTGGAAAACTCTAGATGGACGACAAACTGGAAAACACTCTGGGAAGGTGGCCTGGAGAGATACTCGGCGATTAAAGGTAGGCTACAAAGAACGAAAAGGAAGAAAACTGGGTGAAAAGCTCCACGAAAGAGGTCCAGGGATGCTAGCAGATCCTGGGAGAGCTGTCACAGCCGTCTTGGGGACCCATGAGGGTTGCTGCGTCTAGTAGGTGCTTTGTGTTCTGAGAGGACTGTGCCGGAGTCTGAGATCAGGATTGCGAACAGTGTTGGGGTGTGGCAGGAGCTTCCAAGCAGGGTTCTGAGGAGAGGATCGGGGTGCCCCGCTGGAAAGTATTTGGGGAAGGAGGGGCGTGGCCGGGTGCCTGTCCAGGGAGTGAGGCAGGTCCTCCGCAGCCGCAGCGGAGTGGCCGGGGCGCGGGTCCCGCTGCGCCGTCTGGAGGTGGGCGGGAGGTCGGGGCCGTAAGGGCTGAGGTTAGCGCTCGGCTCTCGCCACCGGGGCTGCGCAGCGGGGTGGGGTGGGGGGAGCGGCACGAGCTCCGCGGAGGGCGGGCCGGGAGGAGGCGGTGGCTCGCAGGAGAACATGAATCAGCGGCGGCGGCGGCGGCGGCTGTGGAAGGAGCGCGGTGGCCCAGCCGCAGCCCCGGGGACTCCTCGCTGCTGACGGCGGTGGCCGCGGCTCTAGGCGGCCGCGGGTCCGGGACGCCCGGGCCGAGCGCCGCCCCCCGCCCCTCCCGCGGGCCTCCCGCCCCTCCTCCGCCGCCCTCCTCTCGGCGCTCGCGGGCCGGGCCCGGCATGGTGCGGCGTCGCCGCCGATGGCGCTGAGGCGGAGCATGGGGCGGCCGGGGCTCCGGCCGCTGCTGCTGGCGGGGCTGGCTTCTCTGCTGCTCCCCGGGTCCGCGGCCGCAGGTAGGGGTGGCCGGGGAGGCGGCGGGAAGCGGGGGGCTGCTGAGCGGCACGGCTGAGGGGCGCAGCCGGGGGAGGGCAGCGGGCGAGACCCGGGCCTGGGCCAGCCAGAGGTTGGGGTCTGTGGCCGGTGCTGGAAGGCCGAGGCTAGGACGCAGCGGGTGTTGGCTGCCAGACCTCCGGCCGCGGCCCCCGCCCCCAACTTTCTCGCGCCCGGGGCTGGCGGGGTGCAAAGGAAGGGAGTGGGGGGTGTGGGCAGCCGGGGGTGCTTAGGACTGTATTTTCCCGCCTCTGTGTTCCTAGTTGTTTGCTCCTATTTCCCCAGTCCTGAGGACCCATTCTGCCTTCCGCACACCCCCGAGGTCCCACTTTGAAACTACAGGGTCTTGGTTTGAGCACCTAGGGTTGGGAAGGTGCTGGATTCTAAAATACCTCTGCCCGTACTCCAGTTCCTGTGGCCCTTGGAGCTCCCGGAAACCCGAAGGTTGCATAGCTTGGGTTGGGTGAAGGTTACTGCTCCTTGTGAAGATTAGCTTTACGTTGCCACATAGCCACTGAGGCATTTCCCCGAGGCAGGAGGGCAGCACCTTTGTCCATAAGTTCACAAGGCACACATCTGGAACTGCTGGGTAGAGAAGGGGTGTAAAGCTATGTCTCCCGGTCCTGTGAGGGTGAACCAGTAGGGTAGAGACAGGGGCCCCGGCAGCAGCCACCCAGCTAGCATTTCTTAAAAACTGAGTTCTTTGCCACATTAGCCTCGCAAGGAAGGGAAGATAAAGAGTGGAAAGTATTTGCAAGCTAAGAGGTGCGTATCTGATGCTCAGAGAGCCCAGGAATGTACCTAGGGTTACACAGGAAAGAGCAGAAAGAACAGGTCCGGATTTCTTTTATGCAGATTCTTCACCTGCCCATCTGTTTAAAAACATGCCGGGAGGGTGTGTGTGTGGGCGTGTGTTTATGTGTGTCCACCCTTGCCTGAGGAGGGTAAGATTCTACTAAGTGGGCTCTGTTGGTGCCACAGTAGCTCTGGGGTCTTAGGGCTCTTGCTTAGGACCCCACCCCTCCCTTCTGCCTCCCGTCTTCCTAGCACCCGCCCCAGCACACATTCAGGTATTAATAGAGCAGGCGGCTGCCAGGAAGGCTGCCATGTGTTTGATCTGACGTGGTTTTGTAGCCATATGTTCTCCTCTTCAGGGGAGCACTCCCCCCCTTCCTTTCCTCGGCCTCCCCTCATTTTACAGGGTGGAGTCAGGGATACTGGCAGCAGTTCATGGGCTTGACTGACACCCCGAGCAGAGAGCTGGCAGCCTGTTGCACTGGTTGGATACAGCAGTCATGCCCAGGACAGTGCCTGCTCAGGGAGGTGACATGTGTCCACTGCTTTCAGCTCCGTTTGCCTTCTAGTGATTGGGCAATGGGGAGCTATGGGGAAGAAGTCTTTGGTGCTAAGGGAACTGGGTGATACCAGAAAACTAGAAGTCTTGTCATACTCTTTCTCCCAGCCTGGGTTCAGGTCACTATCCTTCCCACAGAATCCTGCCTCTGCTTCCTTGACACTGTCTGAGAGTGAGTCTTCTAGCATGGACACTGCTTTCTAGAAGAGAATAAATAGGAGATGTTCCAGGGACAAGGGCTATTTCAATCATACTGACACATCCTCTTTACCATCCTTCAGGTCTGAAGCTCATGGGAGCCCCAGTGAAGATGACAGTGTCTCAGGGGCAGCCAGTGAAGCTCAACTGCAGCGTGGAGGGAATGGAAGACCCTGACATACACTGGATGAAGGATGGCGTTGTGGTCCAGAATGCAAGCCAGGTGTCCATCTCAATAAGCGAGCACAACTGGATTGGCTTACTCAGGTGCAGGACTGTGGGGGAGGGAGTGGGAGGACAGCTCAGGGACCAACAGCCTGTGCCCTGAGAGCTGAGGCTGATGTCTAGAGGTCTGTGGTCTTAACATTTGGCAAACTGTGGAACTTTCTAGAAAATGGCCAGGCTAAACCCAATAAGTCTGCTCATCGGAGTTGCCCCTCTTTTTTTTTTTTTTTCCAGACAGGGTCTTACTATGTAGCACTGGTTGGCTTCCAGCTCACCCTCTCGTTGTGTAGACAAGTCTAGTCTCAAACTCACAGTCCATTTGTCTCAGCCTCAAGGGTGCTGGGATTAAAGGATCTGGCTCTCTTGACTCTGAAAAGTAAGCCTGATACTCTGTTTCCACAGCCTGAAGTCAGTGGAGCGGTCTGATGCCGGCCTGTACTGGTGCCAGGTGAAGGATGGGGAAGAAACCAAGATCTCTCAGTCAGTATGGCTCACTGTTGAAGGTGAGGAGGCAGTACTAGCTGGATGGGCCATTTGGCTTGGAATTAAGACTTATAACTCTGCAGAAGAGAGCTCAGTGTAAGCTGGACTGCCTTCTGTGGCTTAGGCCAGTGGCTCTCAACCTTCCTGATGCTGCGACCCTTTAATACAGTTCCTTGTGGTGTGGTGATCCCCAACCATAACATTATTTTTGTTGCTACTTCATAACTGTAATTTTGCCATCATTATGAACTGCGATGCACATATTTTTGGAGATGGAAGTTCGCCGAAGGGGTCTTGACCAACAGGTTGTGAACCACGTCCAGACCTCAGGGATCCTACCTGCTGGAATCTGGCTGTTTAAGAACCACAGAGGTCACCAGGACCCACAGTTTTCTGACGTCCAGTCTGTTTTCAGCCTTCTGTCAAGCATTCATCAGAAGCTGGACCTTGTTCTGCCAAATGGACCTACCAAAGGGGGGAGGATGTGGGGGAGGGGAAGGAGGCTCTGCAGCTGCTGGAGCTCAGAGCTGTGCAGCCCTGGAAAACAAAGTGACTAAGAAAGTAACAAAGGGCCCTGAACAGGAGCTGGGGCCTGCCAGCAGAACTCTGCTAAAGCTCCACCCACTCCCCCTCCCAGGGTGCTCCTCCCCCCACCTCCCCACCCCAGCCTCTCCCATACTCTGAGAAGGGCTGTCAGAGCAGGTCTGGGAAGGGACTGTGGGGGCTGGCAGCAGAGTCTGCCTTGCCTTAGGGGGCAGCAGAAAAGGGAGATGGGGAAAATGAAGCCCACTCCACCTCCTCCCCACACCTGCTGCGGGTTTGCAGCTAAGGGTCCTGTGGTGACTGCCCTTTACGGAATAGAATACTTCAAATGGAAATGAACTCGTGATTTGAGCAGTAGGAAAGTAAGAGGTGGCGGGGCTAACTCCCCCTCACTTTTTCTCCCTAGGTGTGCCATTCTTCACGGTGGAACCAAAAGATCTGGCGGTGCCACCCAATGCCCCTTTTCAGCTGTCTTGTGAGGCTGTGGGTCCTCCGGAACCTGTAACCATTTTCTGGTGGAGAGGACCCATTAAGGTTGGGGGACCTGCTCCCTCTCCCTCTGTTTTAAATGTGACAGGTGAGCAGCCTCAGGGGCAGGGTTTGAGCCAAGAGTGAGCTGGGTCAATCCCTGGGGGGAGCACTATAGAGTTGGGATATGAGTTTGAGTGTCCAGGGCCAGTCCCAGTGTCAGGGTTCGTGAGCTGCGCCACCACTAAGCTCATTAGTTGCATGTGCTCTGCCGGCTCGGTGGGCTGATAAGGTGTGACCCTGCTGTGTGGTTAAAGAGGGTGCTGGGGCCTCCTTTCCTCACCCACAACAGTCTGGTCCTTGCACAGCTGGCCATGAGAGAGGAATTATATGAGATCAGGGACACCCATCCTCCCCCCTCCCCAGGGAAGGAGCCAGAAACCAGCCCACGCAGAGCTAGGGAGGAGTGTCTGGCAAACTGGGAGCAGACTCGGCTCAGGCTATAGAAAGGGAAATGGAAGAGGGTAAAGGGGAGAGGGAGGCCAGCGCAGAAATACAGAGCCTCCTCATCTGCTGGGCCTTTCTAGAAAATTTCCCAAATTACCGTATCTGTTCAAATCCTGTACAGTTAGACCCCAGGCAGCCACAGTGCACACATTCTCCCAGACGTCCCTAAGAACCTGAGCATAGCCATCATATGCTTGTGAGATTTGCTGATCTGTGAAACTAAGTGTACTGTTTCCAGATGAGTCTGAGCATGAAAGGGAAGTCCCCAGGGATTTGCATCTTGATCGAGGTAACTGGAGGACCTGCTGGTGCCCAGGCAGGATCTGTTCAGAAGAAGGGAGGCTGGTTCACAGCTGCCAGCTTCCCTCCACTTGTGCGTGGTTAGGACCCTCAGGCAGTCAGCCCTGTAATAATAAGCACTCAGTGGAACTCCTGCCGCACGTACCACACTGTGCTGGGCACCGTGGGGAATGGAAGGAAGACAAAAGACTTGAGGATGGTTGGGTAGACAAGACACAGGCAAGGGGAGCTGAGCCGAGCCTTACAAAGCTGGAGTCTCCAGACTCGACAGTGACAGGGCGGAAAACAAAAGGGCTCTGGTGTGCACAATCAAGGAGTTGCCAGAAAAGGGAGGTGCCCTGTGCTGCTTGTGGGAGATGGGATTAAGGTGGGAGGCACGGTTATAACATTTCTCCAGGCTCTCACTGTGCACAGTGCACTTTAAATCTGTTACTTTAAAGTTCTCCCATTCATCAGATGGGGAAATAGCACCATCCAAGCCTTTTAGACTGCAAAGTCCTAGCTCCATTCCACCATACCCCACTGTCCAACCCCTTCCTTTGGCTAGAGGGACTTCTAAGATGTTCTGGCAAGAGCCTGAATTAAAGCCCCTCCTTCCTAAACTCAGACTAAGGTGGGAGTTGCTGCTTGGGGGACTGACTAAGGTTTTTTTGGCCCCAGGAGTGACCCAGCGCACAGAGTTTTCTTGTGAAGCTCACAACATAAAAGGCCTAGCCACTTCCCGACCAGCCATTATTCGCCTTCAAGGTAGGGGGACACAGGACGGGGTGGGAGAGGATGGGGGCGCTGAGAAAGGACAGGGGCAGTCTCAGCCAGCTGTCTAGCAGTAGAATTGGCTGGCTTTCCAGCTTGCAGCAGCTCTGCAGGAATCTCCAGGTGAGGAGTAATTGGCATAGCTCCCATTCCTAGTGGGAGCACCTGAGACCCTGCCACAGCTGAGACAGGAATAGAATCCTGACGTCACAGCAGATTTCCCATCACGAAGCAGAGTCCCTGGGAGGAAGGGGAGGAAGGAGCCAGCAGGAGATGGTCAAGGCTTTTATTCAACCTTGTCTCTGTCTTCTATAGAAGGAATGGGGGTGGGGGCAGCAGCTTGGTAGATGACAGAGGGTACCCAAAGTGTTGGTGCAGAGGAGGAGGAGGGAGGGAGGAGAGAAGCCAGTATGCAAAGGCACTTATCTGTGGATGCCGGGCAGTTGCCTGTTTCTCCTTTTGTAGTCCCAGAACACCCCTCCCCCCTCTTATTCTTTGGTCAGGGCCCTTTATTTGGGTAGCCAGCCTCTGCCCACAGCCTAGGCCCTCTCCTGGATATAAACAACAGTGCCCTACCGGTGGCTGGTTTATGCACCCCTCTGCCTTGGATGGGCTGATGAGCGATCTTTAGGAGGTACTCCAGGCCTTAGGACAAAATCAAGCCTTGACTCCCGTGCCTCCCTCCCTCCCCTCATGTTTTCACTCTGCACTGACACTAAGTCCCTATCCACAGCACCGCCTGCAGCTCCTTTCAACACCACAGTAACGACGGTCTCCAGCTACAACGCTAGCGTGGCCTGGGTGCCAGGTGCTGACGGCTTAGCTCTGCTGCATTCCTGTACTGTACAGGTAGGCTGAGCTGAGCACAGCAGGCTCTTGCTGCCTAACTATGCTCGTTTTTTTGGCTGCACTTTGTAATGGTGTTGTGTCACTTAGGGGATCTGGGTCTCCAGCACTATTCAGATGCTTCTCCGTAGGAAGAGCCTAGGCTACTGTCTGCTCTGTCCTTTACTTCTGTAGCAGACTTGCAGAGAGGCTTCAGGCCTGTGCCTTCTTTATGCTAGAAAGCAGATCAGAGTGGGCTTGGGCATCTGGAAGAGTATTTTCCTTTTTTCTCTTTTCTTCTCTCTCTCTTTTTTTTTTTTTGGTTTTTCAAGACAGGGTTTCTCTGTGTAGCCCTGGCTGTCCTGGAATTCACTCTGTAGACCACTCTGGCCTCAAACTCAGAAATCCACCTGCCTCTGCCTCCCAAGTGCTGGGATTATAGGTGTATTTTCCTTCTTTCAACTTACCCCTTTCAATATTAACAATCAAACCCAGGCCTGTCACATACTAGGCAAACCCTGTACCAGCAGGAAGATCAAAGAGCTTTTCTTTTAACATAGTTGATATTCCTCTCTCTCACATCCTGCCACTGCCCCTAAAGAGAACAAGAGGACGAGAAAGGGTGCTGAACCCTGGTGAATTTTATCTATCTATCTATCTATCTATCTATCTATCTATCTATCTATCTGTGCTGGGAATAGACCCAGGGCTTTGCACATGCTAAGCAAATACTCTGTGCCTATGTATTCCAGTCCTTTTTAATAAGAACCTTTGAAACTCTTCTAATTATGTCCCCTAGACAGGATGGGCTCTCTCCTGGCTTCACCCTGGCCACAGCCCTTTGTCCTAAGGGCAGAGTCTTCGGGGCTAAAGGACAAGCTTACCTGGCTTATCTTTTCTGCCACATAAAACTGTACATTTGTCCTGGCTGCTGTAGGTCTGAGTCCAAGGCCCGAATGGGCATCTTCTCTGGCCCATCATTCCAAAGGTAGACCTTGCTGTGATGTGTATACCTCTGTGTCTGATGACAGCCACTGGGTGTAGTGGGTGGGAACAGCCAACATCGTTCACATCCATGCACTGTAAGCCTGGATGCTGAAGGCTCCTTCCTGAGGCCCAGCTCTTCCAGGGTACTGGAGGGGAGTGCTCTGGAGATGTAGCTCATTGGTAGAGTGCTTGCTTAGCAGTAGGAAGCCCTGGATTCTATCCCCAGCACCACCTAAAATCAGGCATTGTGTTATTTCCTATCCCAGCACTCAGGCAGTTCAAGGCTATTCTTGGCTATAAAATGAATGAATTCAAGGCTAGCCTGAGATCCTGAGACCTCCTTAGAGGAAGGGGGAGGGAGGGAGAGAGACTATGACAATGAGAAGAAACTTGACTAAGGATATAGTGCAACGGAATGGCACTTGTCTGGCTTACATAAAGCCTGTACGTGATCCCCAACACTCCTGAATAAATAAGTAAATAAATAAATGTACTGGATGATTTTTAATGTTTAAGTATTGAACCATGGAGTATAAGGATTTGTGTGTGTTGAGAGCCGGGGATGCTAAGGATTGAACTCAGGGCCTTTTGGACTAACACTAAGAGAGTACTCTGCTACTGAACTCCCTCCCCTCCCCCAGACACACACATAAGCCTTCCTTTGTATTCTTGTTCTGGGCCCCTATGATGTAAGGTGAGAAGCTGGCTCACAGTGCTCTCTGCCCCCTATTCTTCTCACCCTGAGAAGCTCTGAGCTTTGGGGCAATGAGTAAATAGAGAAGGCAGATACTCTGGAACAACCAAGTACTAAGTACAAATAGGCAAGCAGAGTTTTCTGGAGTTGCTGAGACATAAGAAAGTGACCCTAGCCTGGCATAGTGGTACATGCTTTTAATCCCAGCACTCAGAAGGCAGCAGATTTCTGAATGTGAGGCCAGCCTGGTCTACAGGCTGAGTTCCAGGACAGCCAAGGCTACACAGTGAGATCCTGTCTCAAAAACAACCAAAGGGACATTTACCTGTCTTGACTCCCTGCCCCTTGCTGGGTATTGAACTCAGTGCCTTGCCCATGAACAGTCTACCCCTTGAGCTTGCATTCAGTCTCAGAGTAAGTAGAGCTTCTCTAGGAACAGCAGCAGGTCATTCCAAGAAAGAAATAGTATCTGCAAAATACAAAGGGTGAACCTGGTATGGCCTTGAGGTGGAGACAAGTTGGGGCAATTGTTTGCTGACAGACTTGGAGGAAACATTTGTTCAAGCTCCCATGCATTGCCTATCCTGTCTTCCACCTCATCTCAGAGACCTGACTCCTTATCTAATCTCATCGGTTTTATGCTTTTCTGGGTTTTGATTTTTTGTTTGATTTTGTTTTGTTTGCTGAAGGTGGCACATGCCCCAGGAGAATGGGAGGCCCTTGCTGTCGTGGTTCCTGTGCCACCCTTTACCTGCCTGCTTCGGAACTTGGCCCCTGCCACCAACTACAGCCTTAGGGTGCGCTGTGCCAATGCCTTGGGACCCTCTCCCTATGGAGACTGGGTGCCCTTTCAGACAAAGGGCCTAGGTAAGTGACTCAGCAGGAGATGCAGGACTGGAGAGGGAAGGCGGCATTCATTCAGTGAGCACTTACTGAACATCGACTGCATGTTACTGCATACCACATCTTATCTAGTTCTTATAGGAGGAACAGATAGATAAACAAACTGGAAAAGACAGAATAGTTTAAGAATACTTCAGGGTGCCCAAGCAAAATCCCCTAAAGAGGGCTAGAATACAGCTCATTGATTGACTCCTTGGCTAGAGATTCAATCCCCAGTATCCCTGAAAAAGATCCTGCTGGGATGGCCAGCTTTCTAACATTGTGACCAAGATTATTCATAAAGCTCAGGCTGGAGAACCACAGAATTTAGTTAAAAAGAAAACTCATGCTTTAAGTAAATGTATGAATTTGTTCATTCATAAGGCCCCTAGAGCCTAGGGAAAGGCCTAGGCTCCGTGACTGAGGCATGAGTAAGGCCTGCAGGATAAAAAGGAGCTGTATAGCCAGGCGGTGGTGGTGCACGCCTTTAATCCCAGCACTTGGGAAGCAGAGGCAGGTGGATTTCTGAGTTCGAGGCCAGCCTGGTCTACAGAGTGAGTTCCAGGACAGCCAGGGCTACACAGAGAAACCCTGTCTCGAAAAACAAAACAAAACAAAAAAACAAAAACAAAAAAGGAGCTGTATAAATATTCTGTGGGAAAGTGCAGCAAGGTAAGGAAGGACACAGCAAGTCAGAAGAACACTGCTTGTCGTTCTCTGCTTGTTCTCTGCTTGTTGAATGAGGCTGGGTGGGGGAAGGGCAAAGCAGTCCCAGGGTGATGAAGAGTCACACTATAGAGATGTGGGGGCTGGGCCACTTCTGTCCTGCCCAGGCTTCCCTCCCCAACACAGGGGAGTTAGCAGTTGCAGCTGGGAGGCAAGCCCTTTCCTCATCCTCTGCTTTCTGAGCTCTTCAGCTCTTGGTTTGTGTGGGATGGTGATGGTAGGGAAAGACAGGGGCTCCTAAGAGCTTTCTTCCTTTGGGTACAGCGCCAACCAGAGCGCCTCAGAATCTCCACGCCATTCGTACCGACTCAGGCCTTATCCTGGAATGGGAGGAAGTGACTCCTGAGGACCCTGGGGAAGGTCCCCTAGGACCTTACAAGCTGTCCTGGGTCCAAGAAAATGGAACCCAGGTAAGGGAGACAGTCCCTTCTGCCTCCCCTACTGTGCTGGAGAGTCTGCCCTGCACTTCTGAGACTTATGTCTCTGGAGGGTACGGGCACCCACAGACAGCCCCAGGCAATACCCTCCACCTCCTGGCAAGGCAAGCTCCCTGTCTCATTGGTTTGTCACTCCTCTGGGATAGCCCTTTGTATGCAAATCAGGAAGCCTATCCCTGCTCCTGCAAGGGAGGGGGGGCAGCAGGGGACACTGATGAGGCTTTACAGTCCCAGCTCTATGTCCTGTCATCCTCTGGTAGTGATGAGATTTGTTTATGTTTCAGAGAGGCCTCTCTCCTTCAGTCCAGGGCAGGAATGTGGTGACTCCCAGGGGATTGTGTTGTATAGCCCCTAACACTCACTGGGCCCCTAAGGTTCCCTGATTCCTTAGCTGAACCTTCTTCTGCCCTCCCTGCCCAGCTAGAGGCTTCCCTATGCTCAGTGTAAGGGTGGGGCTTTTCCTGGCTACAGGATGAACTGATGGTGGAAGGAACCAGGGCCAATCTGACCAGCTGGGATACCCAGAAGGACCTGATTTTGCGAGTGTGTGCCTCCAATGCAATTGGTGATGGGCCCTGGAGTCAACCACTGGTGGTGTCTTCTCACGACCATGCAGGTAAGGCTTGTAGGACAGGCTTTCAGGGATTACACTGACTGATAGGAAGAGGCTAGTGACACCTGTCTTTGAAGTGCACGCGCACACACACACACACACACACACACACACACACACAATTAAGGAGTCAAGCAGTTGCCGGGCCATGGTGGCACACGCCTATAACCCCAGCACTTGGGAGGCAGAGGCAGGCGGATTTCTGAGTTTGAGGCCAGCCTGGTCTACAGAGTGAGTTCCAGGACAGCCAGGGCTACACAGAGAAACCCTGACTCGAAAAACCAAAAGAAAAAGGAGTCAAGATGAGACCGGGGTTGGTGTTTCTGTCTTGTTTTTCTCCCTTTGCTTTGGTACACTGCAGGTGACACTGCAGTGAGAGCCTGTCACTTCTCAGGTACAAACTCTTGGATCTTTGAGGTCTTTTTGATTTGACACTCTGCTTGGCTTAGGAAATCTTTTAGCAAGGCTAGGTGAGGTGGCCATCCTGGCAAAGTTATAAAAGGACATTTTGGTGTCAGCCTGGCTCATGACATTGCCTTTCCCTGTCACAGGGAGGCAGGGCCCTCCCCACAGCCGCACATCCTGGGTGCCTGTGGTCCTGGGTGTGCTCACTGCCCTGATCACAGCTGCTGCCTTGGCTCTCATCTTGCTTCGGAAGAGACGAAAGGAGACACGGTTCGGGTAAGGAAGTGGGACCGTGGCCAGAGAGGTAGGTGGTAACAGAGGGCCTTGTAATTTACCTGAAGTCCTGGGTTTCTCTTTAGGCAAGCCTTTGACAGTGTCATGGCCCGAGGGGAGCCAGCTGTACACTTCCGGGCAGCCCGATCTTTCAATCGAGAAAGGCCTGAACGCATTGAGGCCACATGTGAGTGCAGGGGCATCATAGAAGGGAAAAGACAGGCTATCTTGTGTTCCTACCTTTTACCGACTCATTTATCTAGCCAAAGTGCTTGAGCCTTGATAAGCCCCACAGTAATGAAAAGGGACACCCTAAACTGCTTGGTGGAACGTATCACCACAATGTGCGAGATCCAGGATCTGCTGAGGGCAGAAAGCTGGGTGGAGATAGTAGGCTGGAGTATGGATTTGCCTGCAGCTCCACTTCCCTTTCACCTCCTCCCTGCAGTGGATAGCCTGGGCATCAGCGATGAGTTGAAGGAAAAGCTGGAGGACGTCCTCATTCCAGAGCAGCAGTTCACCCTCGGCCGGATGCTGGGCAAAGGTATGGGGGCTGGGGGGCGACTATCATGAATTTGCCCTCTCTGCATGGCTTGTTCCAGTTGCTTCCAGGATGGATGTGAATTTGGGTCAGCTCCTATAAACAAGATATACCTGTGGATGCCTGATTTAGGGGTTTTACAAGGAATCATGGTTAGAGGCAAAGAGCCATTCCCAGTACAGACACCTCTAAGAGCCTTAATTGATGATTTTATGACCACCTGAGAGGGAAGGGTAGGCATGGGGAGCCTGAGGTGTCTTGCCCTGTCCATTGATTTCTTGTTTAGGAGAGTTCGGATCAGTTCGGGAAGCCCAGCTAAAACAGGAAGATGGCTCCTTTGTGAAAGTGGCAGTGAAGATGCTGAAAGGTGAGTTAGACAATGGGATTTGTTGCCAGGTAGGGAAGAGGGGTAAAGAGAGTGACTGATCTGGAGCAGGCGCCACTCTGCCTGAGATTTCACAAGAAGCTACTCAGCACTCGCAGGGATGCTGACTGCGCCACGTGAATAATTCAAAAGCATAAGCCCACGCAAAGATTCGTGCCCCAGCTTTGCTCCCTGCCGTCAGCGGTGATGGTGTTCACCGTTCACTCCTGGGTGATTACAGCTGTGATTGGTGGAGCTCCTGAGCTGCCAAAACCTAAGGGAAAGGCCGATTTCCTAAAGGGAAGTCTCTGAGGTGGGGACTGTTACAAGTTTGAGGCCAGCCTGGCCAGTATACTGAGACTTAAAAGAGAAAGTTTAGGGGGCTGGTGAGATGGCTCAGTGGTTAAGAGCACTGACTGCTCTTCCAAAGGTCCTGAGTTCAAATCCCAGCAATCACATGGTGCCTCACGACCATCTGTAATGAGATCTGACGCCCTCTTCTGGTGTGTCTGAATACAGCTACAGTGTACTTACATATAATAAATAAATAAATCTAAAAAAAAAAAGAGAGAGAGAGAAAGTTTAAAAACTCAAGCCTGGACTGGTGATTACAGTACTTGTGAGGAGTGAGGCAGAAGGGTCACAAGTCTGAGACTAGGCTGAACTGCAGCATGAGCCCTGGATCAAACAATCAAAGGATAAAAAACTGAATTGGGAAATGTTACCAGGCAGAGACAATGTTAGAAAACCCCAGTCCCTGGCCCCCGGTGAAGCCCAGGGCTTCTGTGAGTCTTAGGAGTCCTTGGAGGGTGGCGGGGAGTGGTGAGTCTTGTTTCCATTCCTTCCCTTTCCTATTCCCAGCTGACATCATCGCCTCAAGTGACATAGAAGAGTTCCTTCGAGAAGCAGCTTGCATGAAGGAGTTTGACCATCCACACGTGGCCAAGCTTGTTGGTGAGCCCATTTGGAGGAGGCAGATATAGAATAGGGCTAAAAATATGCTCCACCAACGTGAGAGGGCAGCCTGGAGGAGAAAAGTTTGGCTACCCAGTGAGCAAGCAGGTAGTTAGTGAGGTCCTGTCTGAAATCTGGCTGGAAGGATCTGAGCTCGAAAGTGCTTATGTGGGTGGGGGAGAAACAGAGAACATACACTCAGAGCAAGGGCCAGCAGGCAGAGCAGAGCCCTTCATGAGCAGTCCCCAGGCAGGAAGAACAGTGCCAGGGCTAGAGACGGAAGCCAGCAGGTAGTGAGGGCCTGTAGCAGATGCCTAGCTGTCTGGGCCTTCATGTGCCTAGGTCCTGACTCTTCCTTGTCTCCCAGGGGTGAGCCTCCGGAGCAGGGCTAAAGGTCGTCTCCCCATTCCCATGGTCATCCTGCCCTTCATGAAGCACGGAGACTTGCATGCCTTTCTGCTCGCCTCCCGAATTGGGGAGAACCCTTTTGTGAGTGCCTCAGGTGGGGGTGGCCAGGAGGAACTGGGTGGGAAACTGGTGCCTGGAAAAGGGAGAGAACCTGGGGAGAAGAGGCATGGTAGGCAAGACTTAGGGAGCCAATGGGGACAAAGGGCTCAGAGCCCCACCACATTAAAACTGGCTTCCTTTTCCCTCTTGAAGCTCTGCTAGGAATTTTAGGTCAGGCAAAGACCTTTTGGGGAAGAAATTTGATTCTGCAGCTTTTTGTCAGGCTTTCCACAGCTTCCATAGAAGGTCCTTGATCCCCTATCTCCTTTTCAGTGATTCTTACAGTAGTCTTTAGGCTTTCTGGCCAGAGAATTTCATTCATTATGCCCCGCACAGAGTGGGGAGGTTCAATCTGATCTTGCCCTGTCTGTCTACCAGAACCTGCCCCTTCAGACCCTGGTCCGGTTCATGGTGGACATTGCCTGTGGCATGGAGTATCTGAGCTCCCGGAACTTCATCCACCGAGACCTAGCAGCTCGGAATTGCATGTAGGAATTCTGGTGGCCTGTGGGTGGGAGACAGCTAGTGCCTCCTGGCACTTGGTGATGTCACCTCCTACCTTGGACAGAACCTCCTATGCATGGGGCTAGCCTAGCTTTAGCAAGGCTCTGAGCTTAGGGAAGACTGAGTCTGCCTTTCATCACCCCTCTCAGGCTGGCTGAGGACATGACAGTGTGCGTGGCTGACTTTGGACTCTCCCGGAAAATCTATAGCGGGGACTATTATCGTCAGGGCTGTGCTTCCAAATTGCCTGTCAAGTGGCTGGCCCTGGAGAGCTTGGCTGACAACTTGTATACTGTACACAGCGATGTGGTGAGCAGGGTGGCCCAGTGGGGCTTGGAGTGAGAGTAGTAGGGTGGATTAGTGTGGGTATGAGTGTGCAGGACCCAAAATGGACCACCAAAGTTCTGCTCTTTGAGCTTTGTCTAGTTATGAGACCCTTGAATCCCGGGATACAGTTCTGCTTGGCTCAGGAAGCCTGGTAACATTCCTCCCCAACCCTGATTTTATACCAGTGGGCCTTCGGGGTGACCATGTGGGAGATCATGACTCGTGGGCAGACGCCATATGCTGGCATTGAAAATGCTGAGATTTACAACTACCTCATCGGCGGGAACCGCCTGAAGCAGCCTCCGGAGTGCATGGAGGAAGTGTGAGTATCCCGGGTAGTGGGTTATGGAAGGAGCTTTGGCTCAGGGCTGCTACTGCACCTGACTTTTGTTTGTCCTTCTTTTGGGCCTTGTAGTTGAGTGTGAGGATTAATCTCTACCCCACATTACCGATTTTCCCTGAAGCTCCCTGTTTTCTGTCCCTCCACCCCCTTTTGTTTTCTGGACAGGAGAATGTCCCTAGGCAGTTCAGGTTGGCCTCCAAACTCCGGAATGACAGCTATGAACCACCATGCTTGGCTCTTACCCCATATCTCCTGCTCCTGGCTTTTGCTGTCTGTTCTTTCCAGTCTCTGGGGAGAAACCGGAACTGTGAAAGGCAGAAGACAGAGTTGAGCAGCAGCCCAGGTTTCCTTGTCACCTTTTGGGAACCTAGCTAGTAGTCTGCAAGGCTGGCTCTAGCACCCTGTCTCTTTCTGCAGGGCTGCACAGGGCCTCAGGGAGAACAAGCAGCCTGTGACTGTCTTTTCTTGATCAGGACAAGATGGGGAGGGAACTGGGCTTCTCCCTTGGTCTCAGCTTTCCCTTGAAGAAGAGCCCTCAGATCCTGGGAAGAAGGAAACCAATCGCAAAGCTACCAGACCAAAGTACTATGCTGGCAGAACCCCGGCATAGTGTAAACAAACCCTTTTGACGGGGTGACATAATTGACCCCAGCTGGGCCTTTTAGGTATTCTCCCAGGCAATCTTCCTCTCACCCTGTAAGGAAAAGGCTTATTTTCTCCATTTTGTGGATGAGGAAATAGGATTAAAGAGGTTAAATAACATGGTCAGGGTCACACGGCTATTATGTGAATAAGTTAGTACTCAAACCTAGATCCTTGTGGCTTTATTGTTTATGCTCCAAACCCTGAAATCAACTGTGCTTGGTCTGTTCTAGTATTATTGCCTGACTCCAGTCAAGACAGAGTAGAGTGGTCCAGGGGAGTAAATACATGTTCCTTTTGTGACTTGGGGTTAGGTCTCCGATGTTGCAGCCATGAGAAGCAGATGGAAGCTGATCCTGAGTGGCAGCAGTGGGCTTGAAGGACCTGGGGCCTGGGTACCAAGAGAAAAACATCTAAATTATTTGTTTACTTATTTATTTATTGTGGTGCTAGGAACTGAACTTAGGGACTGTATCTGAAAAGCAAGCGCTCCACCGAGGAGCACACTTCAGATGTCAGCGTGCTTGCAGCAACCAGTTCTGCCCACCTGTTCTGTAAGCAGAGCTCAGGGCATTGTTGATGTAGAAAGCTCAGCTCTCCTGGTGGCTGTACCCGGCCTCACCTTCTAGAGCTTCAGAAGCTGCGCTCCAGCCTCAGTCCTCTTGGTGAGCTCTGAGGAGGAGCGGTAGGGACAGACCCTGGCTCAGCCTTCTCCCAGACTGGAGCTGCTGTTGAAGGGTGGGTGGACACTGGCCTCCCACCAGGCAGCCTGGTGGAAGGGTGCCAGTTGGCTTCTAGCACAGCCTTGAGAATTATATCCTTGTCTGGCCATATACCCGTGGTTCTGGACCATTCCCACAGCCTGCCTGGGGTCTGGCATGATTCTTCTGCCATTGGAACCCCAATTAAGAAGACTTTTTTGTGAGACAGTACTTGGAGTTTTTGCCATGGACAAAAGTCAGGCATTGTTGATTGCACTTTGTTTAAGACCTTCCCCACAAGGGAGGGGGGGAAGTGAGAGGGAGGGAGGGGAGGGAGAGCGAGCGAGCGAGCATGCACTTAGAAACAGTGAGAGCTCAGGCTAGAGAGATGGTTCAGTGGGTAAGAACACAGACTGCTCTTCCGAAGGTCCTGAGTTCAAATCCCAGCAACCACATGGTGGCTCACAACCACCCGTAACGAGATCTGACTCCCTTTTCAGGAGTGTCTGAAGACAGCTACAGTATACTTACATATAATAGATAAATAAATCTTTTTTTTAAAAAAAAGAAACAGTGAGAGCTCAAAGAGAATTTGTAAGGATAGAGAAAGAAGTGCGGGTGAGATATTCTTAGCAGAGAAAGAAGACTGGAAACTTTTCTGAAAATGTAAGCATACATGAGTGGGTGCTGCCTCATATGTGCTTGGGACAAAAGAGGAAATATACATGTCTGCCCCCTCAAAAGATAACCCAGAGTCTAGGGTCTGGGATATGGTAACTTGGTGATAGAGTACTTGCCTAATACATACTAGGCCCTAGTTCAAAAAACAAGAAAATCCTGACTTCAGTCTTTTTGTGTAAGACAAAAGTACTTTTATTTTAGTCTCCTCCTTAGAAGGATCAGAAGAAAGCTGGACACTAGCCCCTGTGGCTTCAAGTCATAGTTCTGTGACTTTGGAGAATTTGTTTGAGATGATCTCACTTATCTTAGCCTGGACTCAAAGGAGCTGTATAGCTGAGAGGTACCCTAGACTTCAGATCCTCCTGCCTCCACCTCCCAAGTGCCAGAATCACAGCGGTGTAGCAGAGGTACTGAAGGTCAGACCCAGGTCTCTGTGCACACGGGGCAAGCCTCCTACCAACCGACTGCATTCCAGTCCTGTGCTTTATTTTTTGAAGCATGGCTTTGCTATGTCGCTTTAGCTAGCCTCTTATTCAGACTGGTTTTTTTTTTTTTTTTGGGTTTTTCGAGACAGGGTTTCTCTGTATAGCCCTGGCTATCCTGGAATTCACTTTGTAGACCAGGCTGGCCTCAAACTCAGAAATCCCCCTGCCTCTGCCTCCTAAGTGCTGAGATTAAAGGTGTGCGCCACCACCGCCCGGCTCATTAAGGATTTTTACAAAGGATTTATTTTTATTTATATGAGTACACTGTAGCTGTCTTCAGACTCATTGGAAGAGTGCATAGGACCCCATTACAGATGGTTGTGAGCCACCATTTGGTTGCTGGGTATTGAACTCAGGACCTCTGGAAGGACAGTCAATACTCTTAACTGCTGAGCCATCTCTCTAGCCCTTCATTAAGGATTTTTTTGCATAATCTTTTTTATTACTATTATTAATTTATTTATTTCACATCCTGATCACAACCGGTCCTCCCAGTCCCTCCCTCCCCCTTGCTTCCCTCCCTCCATCTTCCTTCGCTTTTCTCCTCAGAGAAGGGGAGGCCTCCCCTGGATATCAGCCTACCTTGGCTTATCAAGTTGCAGTAGAACTAGTATTTTTTTTTCTTTTTTTTTTCGAGACAGGGTTTCTCTGTGTAGCCCTGGATGTCCTGGAACTCACTCTGTAGACTGGGCTGGCCTCGAACTCAAAAATCAGTGGACTAGTATTTTTTAAAGATTCATTTTTAAGCTGGGTGATGGTGGTACAGGCCTGTAACTCAGTACTCAGGAGGCAGAGGCAGGTAGTGAACTTTGGTCTCTCGAAAAAGCGCTATTGGAACTGCTGAGCCATCTATCCATGCTCCAATTTTCATATTTTCTTTTTTTTTTAAGTTTTTTTAATTATTATATGTAAGTACACTGTAGCTGTCTTCAGACACACCAGAAGAGGGCGTCAGATCTCATTACGGGTGGTTGTGAGCCATCATGTGGTTGCTGGGATTTGAACTCAGGTCCTTCGAAGAGCAGGGTGGTGGTGATGCACACCTTTAATTCCAGCACTTGGGAGGCAGAAGCAGGCAGATTTCTGAGTTCGAGGCCAGCCTGTTCTACAAAGTTGAGTTCCAGGACAGCCAGGGCGCTATACAGAGACCCTGTCTCCGGGAAAAAAAAAAACAAAAACAAGACAAAACAAAACAAAACAAAAAAAAGGAACTGTTAAATGTAGCAAGATGGCTGAGCAGGTAAAGGTGCCAAGCCAGAAGGCCTAAGTTTGATCCCACAGACCCACGTGGTGGAAGGAGAGAGCCAGTCCCTGAAACGTGTGCTGTGGTACATGCATGAGGTCAGGAGTGTATATACATTTACACACAAATATACACATACACTAAATGCATGTATTTTAACCTGATATGTAGTTATCCTTCTAGAGTAGTGTTAAAGAATTGTTTTCCAAGCCTGGTAATGGTGCATCCCTTCAATCTCCACACTAGGGAGGCAGAGGCAGGTGGATCTGTGAGGCCAACCTGGTCTGTAGAGTGTGTGTGGTTTAGGATGGCCAGGGCTACACAGAGAAAGCCTGTCTCAAAAAACCAAAAAGGGAAAATGAGAGAGAGAGCTGTTTTCCCATCTCTGTGTCACGTGATTAAGAGGTCCTCTGCTTTGTGGCTACCATGTCCCCTTCTTCTTCTTTTTACCTCAGGTATGATCTCATGTACCAGTGCTGGAGTGCCGACCCAAAGCAGCGGCCAAGCTTCACATGCCTACGAATGGAACTGGAGAACATTCTGGGCCACCTATCTGTGCTGTCCACCAGCCAGGACCCCTTGTACATCAACATTGAGAGAGCTGAGCAGCCTACTGAGAGCGGCAGCCCTGAGCTGCCCTGTGGAGAGCAGTCTGGCAGCGAGGCAGGGGATAGCAGTGGCATGGGGGCAGTAGGTGGCATCCCCAGTGACTGTCGGTACATCTTCAGCCCTGGAGGGTTGGCCGAGTCACCAGGGCAGCTGGAGCAGCAGCCAGAAAGCCCCCTCAATGAGAACCAGAGGTTGTTGTTGCTGCAGCAAGGGCTATTGCCTCACAGTAGCTGTTAACCCGCAGGCAGAGGACAGCTGGGGCCCCCTGGCTCTGCCGGCTGCTGTGCTGGCTGACTAGGCACAGTCTGATCACAGCCCAGGCAGCAAGATATGGAGGCTCCTGTGGTAGCCCTCCCAAGCTGTACTGGCGCCTGGACTGACCAAATTGCCCAATCCCAGTTCTTCCTGCAGCCGCTCTGGCCGGCCTGGCATCAGTTCAGGCCTTGGCTTAGAGGAGGTGAGCCAGAGCTGGTTGCCTGAATGCAGGCAGCTGGCAGGAGGGGAGGGTGGCTATGTTTCCATGGGTACCATGGGTGTGGATGGCAGTAAGGGGGGGTAGCAACAGCCCTGTGGGCCCCTACCCTCCTGACTGAGCTGCTCCTACTTTAGTGCATGCTCAGAGCCGCCTGCAGCCTAGATCTCAGCACTGCCCGCCACACTTGGGCTTAAATGCCAGGTTTGTTTGCCCCTCTAAGTCACAAAGAGATGTCCATGTATTGTTCCCTTTTAGGTGATGATTAGGAAGGGATTGGCACACTTGGGTCCCTAAGCCTTATGGCAGGGAATGGTGGGATATTCTCAGGTCTGAATCCTCATCACCTTCCTGATTCCCCACCCTTAGCAGGCCTGGAACTGGCTGGGTGGCTTTGGGGCATGCAGAAGGACAAAAGGCTACAGAGACCCGACTTCTAAAGGCAGGGTCTGAGTCTGGCAGGTGGAGGGGTGCTAAGGGTCTGGCCCAGGAGTTCAGCGTTTCAGGACTCCTCCAAGCTTCTACAGTCTAAGCATGCTGCCAGGCCTCCAGATATCCCCACACTAACAGAGGCAGTTTTGTCTGAGCCCAGCCCTTTCACATGGTGACCCTTAGGTTTACCCTCCTCTCTAAATGGACATCCTTGTTTGTCTCAAGTCTCCAGAGAGACTCCTGATGGCTGATGTGGGTAAGAAAAGTTCCTGGAACCAGGGCTGGGTGGAGGCACCTCCTGAAATGCACGAGGCAGGCTCTTGGGCAGGCTCTTGCTGTTAGGAATATTTCTAAGCTATTAAGTTGCTCTTTCAAAACAAATAAAATTGAAACATAAAGAATCAAAGCTCTGGTTTTTTGTTTTTGTTTTTTTTTTTTTTTTTTACATTACTAATATTGGTTGGCTGGAGTTTTTGTTGTTTTGAGACAGGGTCTTTTTTTTTAAAGATTTATTTTATGTGTATGAGTACACTGTAGCTGTATAGATGGCTGAGCCATCATGTGGCTGCTGGGAATTGAACTCAGGACGGCCCTGCTCGCTCCGACCCCTTGAGACCTGTCTGGTATCCCCAGCTGGTCTGGGATTCACACAAATGGACCTGCCTTGTTCTTCTGAGTGGGATTAAAGGCTTGTGCTACCATGCTCAACCCAAGGCTTTGTCTTTTAAATGTTTACTTCCCCCCCCCACACACACACCTTTGGATCACAAGACAATGAAGCATCTTTGCATAAAGAAAAGTCTAGAAAAGACATGCCAAAGTGTAGACAGTTATCTTTACGTGATATGATTAAGGAAACCTTCTTCTTCCTGTATCTTAAATTTTCTGAGTTAAACACAATGTGCTTCTCATAAGTAGATTAGACCCGCCATGTTAGAGATAATTAATATATAATCTTTGTAGATAACTAGGAAGATGTAGAATGCCTGTAATCCCACCACCCAACAGTAATAACTCCTACGAGACTCTGGGAAATGCAAACATGTTGACATTTAAGTTGGAACAGAGGCTCTCTACACTCGCTGCCAAACATTTCCCTGGGTCTTCATCTCTTCACCCCTGCGGGGAGCCTGGGAATCCATACTCAAAGAAAGTGAGCCTCTTGAAGATTAGAAATACCAGAAACAGAGTTGCTTCCCAGCATTTCCACCTGCAACCTAGTCTCAGTGTGAGCTCCTGGCTTTCCACAATAGGAGGCACGCAGATCATGCCTCTGCTGGGACAGAAACTAGGAGAGGCAGAGCCACAGCCCTTCTGGCCCTGGGCAATGGAATGAGGTAGGCCCCTTCCCGGAGCAAGTGTCCTGAAAAACCTGTTGCTGGTTCTACAGGTCAGGTTCCCTCCCACATAGCTTATGAGACTTGAATTAAATGCCACGTGAGTTGCTTTTCAAATATTTCTTGCTGTGATTAGCTTTAACTTTAAGTGATATGTGTGTGTATGTGTGTGTGTGTGTGTGTGTGTGTGTGTGTGTATGTGTGTGTGTGTGTGATTAACTGAGAGAGAACATTGGGAGTTGTTGACCAGAAGTCCCTGCTTCTCAGTAATTCTTTGCAGGGAACCTGACGTATGCTAGATAACTGTGGCTAGGCTCTTCCAATACAGTGTTCCCAGAAGTAAGAATTTAACCTCCATGTTCTAGGGCAGGAGAGAGGCAGAGGATCCTCCTGGAATCCAGATCTAAACTAGGATGTTAGCTGAGTGAGTACCTCTTCCCAATACTCCTGGGAGCACCTTTAAATGGGTGGCTAGTGAGATTTTTTCTTTTCCTTTTTTTTTTTTTTTTTTTAAGTCTGTTATGTTTAAGGCCAGCCTTGTAAGTTCCAGGCCAGCCAGAGCTACACAGAGGAACACTGACTCAAAACAAAACATGTGTGTTACTACAGTTTTTCTTTGTTTGTTTGTTTTTTGTTTTGTTTTTGTTTTTTGAGACAAGGTTTCTCTGTGTAGCCTTGGCTGTCCTGGAACTCACTCTGTAGATCAGGCTGGCCTCGAACTCAGACATCCACCTGCCTCTGCCTCCCAAGTGCTGGGATTAAAGGCGTGTGCCACCACTGCCTGGCTGCCTCTGTCTTTCTAATGCTGGGATTTTTAAAAGTCTTTCTCTTCTCTTCTCTCTTTTTTTTCTTCTTTCTTCTTTTCTTCTCTCTAGCCCCTCCTTTTCTTTTAAGAATTATTTATTGGGCTGGAGAGATGGCTCAGGGGTTAAGAGCACTGACTGCTCTTCCAAAGGTCCTGAGTTCAAATCCCAGCGACCACATGGTGGCTCACAACCATCTGTAATGACATCGGATGCCCATTTCTGGTGTGTCTGAAGACAGCTACACTGTACTCACATAAATAAAATAAATTTAAAAAAAAATTATTTATTTTGTGTATATAGCTATCTTCAGACACACCAGAAGAAGGCATTGTATTCCATTACAGATGGTTGTGAGCCACCATATTGTTGCTGGGATTTGAACTTAGGATCTCTGAAAGAGCAGTCAGTGTTCTTAATCACTGAGCCATCTCTCCACCCCTAGCCTGTGGCTCTTATGCGCTCACCACTCATTGTAGGTGCTACTGCTGGGAAGGACTACACCAAGAACTAAGCTCCATTAATAATTCTGAAATGTTCAGTGAGTTTTTAAAAAGAGTTTACATGATTATTTAACAATGCAATACAAATGGAAAAGCAGGAAACATTTAATCTGTATTAAAGTTTATTTTTTAATTTTCTTTTATTATTTTTATTTATTATTTGCATAATTGCAGAAGACTTGAGTTTGATTCCCAGCACCCATGCAAGTTGTCTCACAAGAGCTTGTAACCATAGCTTCGGGGAGATCTCATGCCTCTGGACTTCTAGGGTGATTGCACTCACATGCACAAACCCACAGTAACGTACACAAATATACACAATAGAAAAGATACATATAAGGGGTGGTGAGAAGGTTCAGCAATTAAGAACACTGGCTGCTCTTTAAGAGGACCTAAGTTCAATTCCCAGCATCCACATGGTATCTCACAACCAGATCTGTAACTCCAATTCCAGAGGATCCATCATCTTTTTCTGTCCTCTCTGGGCACTGGGCATGCACGTAGTATAAAGACGTACATGTGTACACATAAAATTAAATCAAAGTACCAGGACGACCTGCAGTGACCCTGGGCCTAGCCTGAGCCTGCTGAGCCTTTAACACTGACCGCCAGTGCTGGGAAGATGAGTTGGCCCTCATTCAGGGGCTAGGTCACATGCAGGGTCACATGTGACTTCTCTTTGTCTGGGCCTTGGCAGGGAAAGGCTCTGCCGGGTTGAGGGGACACCATTGTCTTTGTCCTAGGTGTGGCAGTTCTCCAGCTGTGAGTAGAGCAGGCTCCCAGGCGACTAAGCAGAGCTGCAGACCTCAGGAGCCCAGTGTGTACCCAGCAGGAGCCCCACATTTCCAAGTCACCTAGTCAAACTTTTCAACCACTGAAGGCCAGCCACTCCTTTGTTAAAACGTCTGTGAGAGTTTGCCTCCTCTGGTGGTTTAAATTCATCCCCTAAGTACCGACTTGATTGAGAGGAATGCAAATGAGTATTTTATGCCTAAAAGCTTCTGCTCACGAAAACTGTAGCGAAAGCAGGGAGACAGGAGACTGGCACTCTGCACTAGTTAGGTGGCTGGTAGAGACTGGGATCAGGTGGTCAAGGTCTTCTTTGGCTGTGTAGCAAGTTCAAGGCCCAGTCTGGGCTACTTGAGACCCTGTTTCAAAACCAACCAACCAACCCCAAGAGAGATGGGGTTAGTGGCACAGGCTCATAGTGTCAGCTATGCATTTAAAGACAGGGAATTCAAGGCCTTCCTGGTCTACAAAATGAGTTCAAGGTCAGCCTGGGTATCTATGCTGTCTCAAAATAAGAAATAGGATTTGAAAAGGGAGGGAGGAGAAAGAGAACAACAATGCGTGCGGTGTCACTGTGTTGCTCAGGCTGGCCTCAAACTTGTGAGTACAAGCAACTCTTTAGCCAGTTTAGGCTGTACAGGCATAAACTACAGCACCCACCTAGAACCCTAGCACCACAGCACCCACCCAGCACCCTAACACCACAGCACCTACCCGGCACCCTGACACCCCAGCACCCACTCAACGCCCTAACACCACAGCACCCACCCCAACACCCTAGCACTACAATGTTGAAATTATTTAATCTCAATTCAGGTTTTCTACCCTGCCTTAGAACATTTAGTTTCTGTATTAAAAAAAACAAAAACAAAAAACAAACAAACAACAAACAAAAAAACAGGCTCTCTCTATGTAGTTTTGGCTGTCTTCGAACTTGCTGGCCTTCAACCACTTGACCAGACTGGCCTTGAACTCACAGAGATCTACCTGCCCCTGCCTCTTGAGTGCTGGCATCCAAGGTGTGTGCCATCATACCTGGCTCTAGGCCCTTGTTTCTGAGATAGGATCTCATAGTGCCCTCATTTGTTATGTAACCAAGGGTGACTTTGAACACCTGAATTCTCGGATTACAGGTGTATGCACATACTCAGGTGTATGCAGTGCAAGGATGGAAGCCAGGTCCAGGGCCTCATGAGTGCTAGGCAAGCTCTCTACCCTCGGGGCTACCTCTTCAGTTCTAAAGCTTTCTTTTTACGACTAACGAATTATCACCCTGGGCAGCTGTCAGTAAGTCATCTTATTCCCCCAGGTTTGTTCTGCAGTGAAGGATGTCACCCTGGTCCTTGAGCTCTGAGTGTGGCTTTAGCTCCCCTTGCCTGGAGGACTTTCTGCCCTCTGTGCCTGGCTGTCTCCTCCCCTTCTTGACTAGGGCTTTGCAGCCTGAAACTTCAGCTCTGCTCATGATTTCGAGTTCCCATTTAGTTGAAGGTCCCAGAGATGGTAATCTTGATTTTGAACTCAATATTATCATTTTTGTGTGTTCTTTTTGTTTTATCAGCAGTTGCTATGCAATTAGAGTGGGGAGCACTGGAGAGGGCACCCAAAGAGTGAACTTTCAGAGCCACTTAGTTCTGAAAAAGAAAATAAAAATTTAGCAGGTACTTGCCCACGTAAGCCTGGGATTGAAAGAGTTAAATTTGAGACCAGTACTGAAAACCACCGGAGCCAGGCCTGCAAGAAGCGAGGCCGGGCCAGGGAAAAGCTGTTAAGAGAGCCCAGACCAGGGGTGTAAATCTCAGAGATAAGGCAAGGAGGTATTCCGCTGAGGCGCCTGAGACACGCCTGGCCAGACATTGAGTGATGGACCCTGGGCCATTTGGTTTCCTTAAGTGTTAGCTAAGGGTCAGTATGAACTTTGAATAGCACTCTCCCCTCTTGCTAGGAATTTCACCTTTTTTAGGAATTCTCAACTCTGATCTGCACACACGACATTCAAAATAGCCAATCATGTATAGCCACACCAATTCCTTTGTCTCCCCAGACTTTTTTCCTATAAAAAGCCTTAACCCCTAGACCTCGTGGTTGGATTTCCCTAGACTCCTGCGTAAGTTGGATTGGGAAATGAACCAGGGCCCTGAATAAAACTACCTCTGCATTTGCATCAAGACAGCTTTTCATGTTCTTTGGGTGCATGTCTCCTGGGACTTGAGTGGGAACTCCCTATGGGGTCTTTCAGTTCAAAGTATCCCAGTGAATGTCAATAAATGTACAAAGAGATGACAAGACATTGTGAGGGGCAAAACCAAGGGAGGGATGGTTCCTGATCTGAAAGGGATTAGAATTTGGGGAAAGACAGTGTCCCTTCAAATACCACTGTTTAAAGAGGAGCAAAATGCTTTACTAGAAGCGGTTGAGACCTGTGTGGGCCTGCAAGGGACAGTAAGAGGTTCCTAGTGAGGGTCTGAGGAAAATATCTCTGATGGAATGGCTTTGAAACTGATTTTATAGACTTGGTGAGTATGGACTTTGAGGTTTGAGGACAGCACCCCCGAAATTGGAGTCTCATGGCTTCTGGGGGAGGGGTAGAGGATGGACTGAAAGACCACATGGGTAGAGGTTAGTTTACTTATATAGACTGTGGAGTTCTTTTGAACCTAATTCTGATCTTGACCCTGCCACTCCATGGGTGTGAGCCTGGACAATTTATTTTCTCTCTCTGAGCCTGTTTCAGTTATAAAGAGGAACACACTATCCCCAGTCCCCTAAGGTTGCCAGGATAATTATTTGTATATTATTGGTATGTAATGAAGCATGTAAAGTCATAGAAGACACTGAGTGAATGGCAGCCAGGTCTAGGGAGTAACTCAGTCAGTAAAGTATTTGCCCCACAAGCATGAGGTCCTAAATTTTATCCACAGAGCCCAGATAAAAAAGTCAAGTATGGTGATACACATTGATAATCGCTGGGGCTTGACCATCTAATTGCTAAACTAATGAGATACTGACTTAAAGGAAGTATATGGCTTTCTCGAATGATACCCAGGGCTGACTTCTGGCTTCCACATGCTTGTGCACACAAATGTACCCAAACACTCACCTCCTTATGTATGCATGTACACACACATAAAAGTGAACAGGGTCTGAGAGCTGGTTAAGAGCATTTGATGCTTTCAGAAGACCCAGGTTCAATTCCTAGCACCTATATGATAGCTTGCAACCAGCTATAACTCTAGTTCCAGGAGATCCATAGTCCTCTTCTGGCCTCGGCAGACACAGCCATGGTGCACATTATACATATGCAGACAAAATACCCATATACAGAAAATAAATAAAATAAAATAAATGTATTTGAAAAGGCCAAACAAACAATGTTAGTTAGTAACCACTACTACTATTATAGAGGGTCTTGACTGCCAAGCTGCCAACCTTTTAAAAGCTTTCTTGAGCCGGGCAGTAGTGGATTAAGGTTTAATCTCAGCACTTGGGAGGCAGAGGCAAGCAGAATTCTGAAATTGAGGCCAGCCTGATCTACAGAGTGAGTTCCAGGACAGCCAGGGCTACACAGAGAAACCCTGTCTCAAAAAAAAAAAAAAAGCTTTCTTGAGGTTAGAGAGTGTGTGTAGTTTTCTGGATCAGTCCCCATCACCACAAAGCAAACTCAATATGTCTGCTTTCTAATCTTAGGAACCTATAGTTATATTTGATTCCATCAAAAGGTTGCAGCTGGAGTTAAGGTTACAAATTTGGTGATGCTGTACTAGCTGGTGGTCCTGGTGTAATGACAGAGACCTTATGAGAAGAGGACAACAGAGTGATGGCAATGGACATCCTTCACATTCCTGGACATGACAGGAGAGATAGAGAGCCCATGAGCCAAGGAATATGGGAAGCCTAGAAATAAGGTTTATAGGAAGGATTAGTTTGGATTGACCTCTTTTTTTTTTTTTTCTAATATTTATTTATTTTGTGGAAGTACACTGTCACTGTTTTCAGACATACCAGTAAAGGGCATCAGATTCCATTACAGATGGCTGTGAGCCACCATGTGGTTGCTGGGAATTGAACCCAGGACCTCTAGAAGAGCAGCCAGTGCTCTTAACTGCTGAGCCATCTCTCCAGCCCTGGATTGACCTCTTACACTGAATTAAGGGAGCAAATCAAGATGGATTTACTCATAACAGTTCTCTGCCACCAAACTGAAACTAAATCCTGTAGAAGAATTTTAATCCAGCAACATGGCTGCTCTGGCAAGGGATCACACTGAAAGACTTTCTGGGTCTGTGTGACCGGGCTGGAATACAGACATCCCCTGTATTACAGTATGATCTGGCTGGAATGTAGACACACCACATACCTTTAATCCCTCTGGACAGAATACAGACATGCCCTTAGTATAAACTTTTAATCCCAAACAATGAAGGTAAAGTTGATTTGTAGATGGAAGTAGTCATGTTTGAAGGGCAGACAAAGTAACCAATGAGAGAAAGATTTGACGAAATGAATCAGAGATAGGATATGCTCAGTTCTCATGAGAACAGACAGGAAAGAGAGGCTGCTTAAGAGCAGCACAGAGAGGGCTCAGAGTTGAGTTGAGTGCAGCTGAGTCTGGCATTCTAGTTAGTGAATACAATAAATGTAGTTGAGTTCGTTTGTGAGTTCATACAGAGGGAGTTGAAGCCAAAGAATAAGAAAGAGCAAGAAGATTAAAACATACTGCCAAAGTTAGTATGAGGCCAAGGAGACAAAATCAGTCAGAGCTGAGAGAAGCCAGTTTGAATCAGTCAACTCAAGTTGGCTCAGAGAGGAGTTTGAGTTAGAACAGCTGAGTTGAGCCAGCCATCCAGAGTTCAGAAAGAACTAGAAAGGTGAGCTTATTCAGCAGTAAGTCTCGGAGACAACAATTACATCTGGTGAATAAAAGTTACATTTACAAAATTCTTTATTTTTCACTATGTAGCTGGGAGTGCCTCCACCTCCTGAGAGCTGAGATCATGATATCATGCCAAGTTTTTGTGGTGCTAGAGATAAAAATGTAGTGCTTTATGTGTGTATGTTAGACATATATTCTACTAACTGAGCTACATTTTCAGCCTTGTTTATGTTTTGTTAATCCCACAGACTCAAGGCGAAAGACCACCAACCCAAATCATGGCCAAACTGAAGCAAGCTTTTTATTTGTGTACATGGGCTCCCCTATCTATTTATCTCCAGAGATCAGCAATGGACATGGGGAAGATAAGGGTTTTCACTGCTTAGGAGTAGGAGGTTTCCAGATGGGTTGATTCGGCAGCCAAATGGGATTATAGAAGCAGAACACCAGTGTGACAAGTTCATCCTAACAGCCTCCCAAAACAAAGGAGGTAGAAGGTGGTCAGAACAACTTTTTGAAACAAAGACATGGTTGATGTTTTCTTCTTTTCTTCTTCTTCTTCTTTTTTTTTTTTTTTTCGAGACAGGGTTTCTCTGTATTGCCCTAGCTGTCCTGGAATTCACTCTGTAGACCAGGTTGGCCTTGAACTCAGAAATCCTCCTGCCTCTGCCTCCCAAGTGCAGTGCTGGGATTAAAGGTGTGCGCCACCATTGCCCGGCATGGTTGCTGTTTTCTAAAAGAGCAGTACATAACCATCTCTATTTAAAGTTGTAGGTGAACCTAGCTGGGTTTTTTGTCTTTGTTTGTTTGTTTGTTTTATTTTAACTTTAAAATGGCTATCAAGACTAAGATGGAAGCAGGCTGATTTATCAGTTTGTTTTGAGTCAAGTTTTACCTTGTAGCCCAGGCTGGCCTGAGGTGGTTCGTCTGCCTTGGCCTTTGGAATGCTGAGATTATGAGGCAGCAGGACCAAGCCTAGCTGAAAGTACATTCTTAGACATACCTATCAAGTAACTAGGAAAGAACAAGTACAGCCAAGTTCCCCAAACGCTTGGTTTCAAACAGCAGGAGTACTTGAAATATCATCCTCTAATGTCAATTCAAGACAAGCTTGGGACAGATGAGACCTTGCCTCTTCAACACCAACAAAATATCCCTCAGGGATGGAGAAAGATGGGTGAGTGGTTAAGAATGCTTCTTGCTCTTTCAGAGAACTAGACTGAGGTCCCTGTACCCCACTGAGCTGCTCCACACATACCTGTAACTTCAGCTTCTATGGACATGAGGCCCTCTTCTAGCCACTTGCATCCATGTGCACATATCTATGCATGTGCGTGCACACACACACACACACACACACACACACGATTTAAAAAGAAATATTTTTGCCAGACATGCCTTTAATTCTGGCACTCAGGAGGCAGAGCCAGACAGATCTCTGAGTTCAAGGCCAGCCTGGTCTACAGAATGAGTTCCAGGTCAGCCAGGGCTACACAGAGAAACCCTGTCTCAAAGGGAAAAAGATATTTTAACCTTTCTTTTGAGATTATAATATGATTGTATCATTTTATATCTTTTGTTTCCTCCCTCCAAACCTCCTCATATACCCCCCTCCTTGCTCTCTTTCAAATTCATGGCCTCCCTGCTACCCTGGGAGACAGAAAGGGATCAAAAGCATGAGCCACTATCATATGGCTCTTTTTTCATTAATTGTTATTATGTGTGTGTGTGTGTGTTCCTAAATACAAATACAACCTGCCTAGTCTGTCTAATGTTACTTGCATGTATGTTTTCAGAACTCACCGTTTGGTGCTGGATAACCAGTTGCTGTGCTCTTCCCTGGGGCAGACTATTTTTCCCACTCCCAGCATTCCTCAGTTTCCTGTAGTCATCGTGTAGGGTTCAGGCCGTGTGAGCTTTCCCTGTTCATGGTAGCTTGTCTCTCGGTGTCATCCTTCTTCTGCTCCTGTTTAACCAGTCATTTGATGAGACTTTATGGGTGTGGCTTCTGACATTCCTAAGGCCTACAACCTCACAGTAAACTCCCTGTTCTCTGGCTCTTACAATTTTTCTGTCCCTTCTACCATGGTGGTCCCTGAACCTTAGGGACAGAAGTTGTATTGTAGATGCATTAGTTGGGATTGGGCTCCGCAACTCTGTATTTTAAGTGGTTGTGGTTTTCTATGATGGTCCCTCTCTGTTACAAAGGATGTTTCTTGATGAGGGGTAAGGGCCACACTTATCTGTGGATATGAGACAAACATTTGGAATGAAGTTAAGGGTTATACTGGTTTAATAAAGTGGCAATTGTAGGTTTTCACCCAACGCCCATGACTTCATTAGCATTGGGTAGGTGGTTAAGTTTCCAGTACTAGGCCTAAGGTCCTAAGTAAACTTATCACCATGGTATGTAAGCCACTACTGTACCTCTAAGACTGTTGAGCGCTGCTGGTCAGTGTTGTGGTTCATAGGCATCATGTCTGGAGAGGACTCTTGATTGTTTTCCTTTTTTGGAAATGGTGCTTTCTGGTACCATGAAAGCTAGTCCTCAAGGAGGAGGCAATCAGGATAGTCTCAGCTCAGGGGCTGGTGGGCCCCTTATTTGAAATGCATGACGCCATTAGAAAGTAGGAACTTAGCCTTTTATCTCTGCGAAGCAACTGGGGGCAATAGCTATAGCCTATAATGTTTTGCTAGTCTCTGGACAACCCTAACAAAAAACTCTTGAGTTGAATGCTTCTCATGCCTGGTGTTGGCGTTTTGTTAAGATACTCTCTGGCCGTTGAGGGGAGCATTGTCAGCTCAAATGGGAAAATTATATTTAAACTATGTATGTATATTTTACACTGACTTACATGTATTATAGGTATTTTCTTTTCTTTTCTTTTTTGTTTTTTTGAGACAGGGTTTCTCTGTATAGCCCTGGAATGTCCTGGAACTCACTCTGTACACCAGGCTGGGCTCAAACTCAGAAATCTGCCTGCCTCTGCCTCCCAAGTGCTGGGATTAAAGGTATGTGCCACCACTGCCCAGCTGTAGGTATTTTCCCTTGGATTGTTAAAAATATGGTTCCTTGCCGGGCAGGAGTGGCACACGCCTTTAATCCCAACACTTGGGAGGCAGAGGCAGGAGGATTTCTGAGTTTGAGGTCAGCCTGGTCTACAGAGTGAGTTCCAGGACAGCAGCCAGGACTACACAGAGAAACCCTGTCTTGAAAAAGCCAAAAAAAAAAAAAAAAAAAAAAAAAAAAAAAAAAAAAAAAAAAAAAAAAAAAAAAAAAGAAAGAAAGAAAAAAAAAGAAAAGAAAAAGGTTCCTTATGATGTCTTTGAACATCCTTACTGTTATTTCACCCCATCCCCTTTTCTTCTATATTCACCCTCTTCCTAATTAGAGCCCCCATAATAAATCTTCTTCAAAAAATCTTATAAAACAACCAATTGTCTTACTGTCAACAAACCCCACAACTTACAAAACAAGGGCTGGGCAGACAGGTGTCTCAGTGAAGAGGAATACTGCCTGCTCTTTCAGAAGACCAGGTTTTGATTCTACAGGGTGATTCACCCTCTGAAAGTCTAGTTACAGGGAATCTGACACCCTCTTCTGGCCTCCCTGGGCACCAAATCTACATCTGGTACACCAATGGACATGCAGGCAAATCAGCCATACACATAAAATAAAATGTTAAAAAATTCCCCAAATGAGTAAACTTAACTTAGAGTGGGCTGGTGAGATGGCTCAGTGGATAAGGATGCAGTGGCCAAGCCTGAGGACATGGGCTCCATTCTCTGGCCACACGTGGTGGAAGGAAAAAGGCCAACCCCAGAAAGTTATCCTCTGATGTCCACATGTGTTGTGGTGTGAGTGAGCTCATCACACTACTGACAGTTGTCCTCTAACCCCCAATGATTCATACTCACAGCCATCATCACCACCATACCACAAAAGAAATAAATGGAGAGCAGGGGATGGTGGAACATTTCTTTAATCCCAGCAATCAAGAAGCAGAACTGGGCAGATCTCTATGAATCTCCACCAGTCTGTTCTCTACAGGGAGAGTTCCATGCCAGCCAAGGCTACACAATGTAAAACCAGTCTCAAAATTAAACAAATGAATGAAATTTAACTTGCTATAATTCTATCTCTCTCCTCTTCTCTTCTTTCTTTTCCTCTCCTCTCCTCTCCCCTCTCCTTTCTTCTTCTCCTTCTCCGTCTTCTCCTTCTCTCCTCTCTTTCTTTCTCTCCCTCCATCCCCTCTTTTTTATGTGTATGAGTGCTTTGCTTGCTTGTACGTCTATAGACCACATGCATGTCTGGTATCCAAGGAGGTCAGAAGAAGGCATTGGATCACCTAGAACTGGACTTATGGGCAGTAGTGAGTCTCTGTGTGGGTCCTAGAAATGGAACCCAGGTCCTCTATAAGAACAAGAATTGCTCTTACTTTCTAAGCCATCTAGACCTGCCTTGTTTTTTTGTTTTTTTGTTTTTGTTTGTTTTTCAAAGATTTATTTTATTTATTTTATGTGTATGAGTACACTATAGCTGTACAGATGGACATGAGCTATCATGTGTGTGGCTGCTGGGAACTGAACTCCGCTTGCTCCACCTTACTCGTTCTACCCCGGCTCACTCCGGTGTAATTCACTGTAGCTGTTTTCAGATGCACCAGAAGAGGGCGTCAGATCTCATCACAGGTAGTTGTGAGCCACCATGTGGTTGCTGGGATCCAAACTCAGGACCTTTGGAAGAGCAGTCAGTGCTCTTACCAGCTGAGCCATCTTGCCAGCCCCAAAGTTTGCTTCTAGAAACAAGGCTACAGAGCCTCCATGCTTTGAGATACATTGATTCTTTTCTTTTTAATTAATTACTTACTTAATTAATTAATTTTTTGTATATTAGTACACTGTAGTTGTCTTCAGACACACCAGAAGAGGGCGTCAGATCTCATTACAGATGGTTGTGAGCCACCATGTGGTTGCTCGGATTTGAACTCAGAACCTCTGGAAGAGCAGTCAGTGCTCCTAACCGCTGAGCCATCTCTCCAGCACCTTGTTTTGTTTCTTGAGACAAAATGTGTAATTTTGCTGCTTATAACTACCTCTTCCTCCTCCTCTTCCTCCTCCTCCTTTTGGTTTTTCAAGACAGTGTTTTCCTCTGTAGCCCTGGCTGTTCTGGAACTCACTCTGTAGACCAGGCTGACCTCAAATTCAGAGATCTGCTTGGCTCTGCCTCCCAAGTGCTGGGGTTAAAGGTTGTTTTCCACCATTGTCCGGCAGGAATTAAAATTTTTAAATCAGTCAGCCTGTAGTCAGGAGGTCTGCCACAGTTTTTATGTGCATCCCTATCTTGGTTCCTTATTCTCTGAATATCTGGGCTCAGATATTTCTTGAAACCCTCACTATAGTTTTTGTTGATAACAGTCTAGCACATTTCCAGGAACACAAGTACGTCTTTGTAATAGAGAATATTAAAGTGCCCTGTCTGTCCTTTCTATGCCTTATCAGTTTTACTGTGTGCTTGATTCCATCTGACCTCAGACTTGGAACTTGAGATCTTCCTGCTTTAGCCTCCTAATTCCTGGCATAACAGCTGTGTACCACTATACTCAGTTTACACTGAATCAAAGTAGACTTTGTCCAGCACGCAAGTGCATCTTTTTAAGTTCAAGACCAGCCTAGTCTACATAGTGAGACAAAACAAAACAAATAAAAAAACAAAGCAATAAACAAACACAAGCAGACCTTGAACTTCTGATCTTCTTGCTACTACTTCCCGAGTGCTAAGTTAGAGGTCTGCTCCACCAAGCCTGGCAAGAACTGTTGGTTTAGGGAGGCAAGGTGGCTCCAGTGCTCTCCAAGTATGAGGCCCTGATTTTTACTCCCAGAATCCACATAAGAAAACACTAAGCTGGGCAGTGGTGGCACACGCCTTTAATCTCAGCACTTGGGAGGCAGAGGCAGGATTTCTGAGATCGAGGCCAGCCTGTTCTACAGAGTGAGTTCCAGGACAGCCAGGACTATACAGAGAAACCCTGTCTTGAGAAAAACCAAAAAAAACAAAACCAAAACAAAACAAAACAAAACCCCCAAACAAACCCAAAAACCACAAAAAGAAACACTAAGTAGGGTTATAAACACGTGTAATCCTAGTGCCAGGGAAGCTGGCTAGCCTAATTTATTTGGCAAGTTGCAGACTAGAGACATGTCTCAAATACTTAAAAAAGAAAAAGAAGGCTGGAGAGATGGCTCAGTGGTTAAGAGCACTGACTGCTCTTCGGAAGGTTCTGAGTTCAAATCCCAGTAACCACATGTTGGCTCACAAACCATCTGTAATGAGATTTGATGCCCTCTTCTGGGGTGTCTGAAGACAGCTACAGTGTACTTACATGTAATAAATAAACAAACCTTTGCCAGGTGGTGGTGGTGCACGCCTTTAATCCCAGCACTTGGGAGGCAGAGGCCAGAGTTCGAGGCCAGCCTACTCTACAGAGTGAGTTCCAGGACAGCCAGGGCTACACAGAGGAAACCCTGTCTCGAAAAAACAAAAACAAACAAACAAACAAACAAAAAACAAAAAAGAAAGAAAAAGAAAAAAGAAAAAGGATAGACAGTACTTGAGGAATAAATAAACATTAAGAAACCTAACTCTTCCTATTTTTTCAACTTCTTAAGAATTTATTTGTATGTATATGTATATCTACCTGCATGCCAGCAGAGGGCACCAGATCACATTATAAATGATTGTGAACTACTAAGTGGTTGCTGGGAATTGAACTCAGGACCTCTGGAAGGGTACCCAGTGAACTTAACCACTAAGCCACCTCTCTAAGCCCCCTCTCCTATTTTTTATTTTTCCTTTTTGAGACAGTGTCTCTCTATGTAGCCCTGACTGGCCCGGTACTCAATAGAAAGACCAGGCTAGCCTTGAATTCTCAGAAATTACCTGCCTCTGTCTCTCTAGTGCTGGGATTAAAGGTGTGTGCCACCATGATCAGTTCTTATTTTTCAAACATCTTTTATTTTTCTGTTTAGCTTACTTCATCCCCATCCCCCCAGCCCCTGCACTCTCTGAGGCCAGAGGTGGTTGTTGAGAGTCCTCTTCTTCCTTCTCCTCCTCTTCCTCTTCCTTCTTCCTTTTTGGCTCTTTTTCTTTTGCTTTTGCTTTCTTTCCTTCTTTCATTCCTTCCTTCCTTCTTTCTTTCTTTCTTTCTTTCTTTCTTTCTTTCTTTCTTTTCTTTTCTTTCTTTTTCTTTTTTTTTTTTTTCGAGACAGGGTTTCTCCGTGTAGCCCTGGCTGTCCTGGAACTCACTCTGTAGACCAGGCTGGCTTTGAACTCAAAAATCTGCCTGCCTCTGCCTCCCAGGTGCTGGGAATAAAGGCGAGTGCCACCATTGCTCAGCTCTCTCCTTCTTCCTTATTGGTGCTCTGTCTGCATGTTTGTCTCTGTGAAGGTGTAGGGTGTCCTGGAGCTAGCGTTACAGCTGCCATGTGCTCTTAACTGCTGAGCCATCTCTCCAGCCCTGAGAGTTCTCTTCTATTACTTTTTGCCTTATTTCTTTGAGGCAGAACCTCTCCCTAAACTACACACACACACACACACACACACACACACACACACACACACACACTAGTAAATCTCTGAGTCCCTCTGGTCTCTGTTCCCAACACCCACCAGCTCTGGAATTACAGGTGTGGGCCCGATCATGACAGGCTTGGTACATGAGTCCAAGAAACCTACCTCATGTCCTCTAGGTTATACACAAGTGCTCTTAACTACCAAGTCAAGGCTGTCAACTTACCTAGGACTATGTTTGATTTGTTGGCCATTCATGGACAGAGCACTCACCAATGCCTCAGGCAAACAGATATGAGCTAAGTGCGTCTGTTTTTATCTTTCCTGTGTTACCATCAGTGATGGGAGGAGCACGATTCTTGGGTTCTGGAGAGACCCTCCCTCTCCTTGGCACCCATGTGGTTTATACTTTGCTTTAGACAGGGTTCTGAGAACTTCACACTATATCTTATTGGAGTTTTTGTTCTGAAGTGGACTACACAGCCTGAACTGGCTTTGAACTCCAGATCCTCCTGCCCCAACCTGCTGAGTGCTAGGCTTACAGGGGAGTGATGTAACCCTGTTCCAGGGTCTCTGACCCAGAGAAGTCAGGAACTTCCTTTCTCCTTTGTTGGGATTATTAAGGTTTTTGTGGGTTATCTCACTGGCTAGAAACACCCATCTATAGCCCTTACTAGTGCTTACTAGTCCTGATTAAAAAGGAAAAGAAAAGAAAAGAAAGGAAAGGAAAGGGAAGGGAAGGGAAGGGAAGGGAAGGGAAGGGAAGGGAAGAGAAGAGAAGAGAAGAGAAGAGAAGAGAAGAGAAGAGAAGAGAAGAGAAGGGAAGGGAAGAGAAGAGAAGAGAAGAGAAGAGAAGCACAGTACATCGTGCTGTGTCATCATTAATTCCAGCACTCGGGAGGCAAAGGCAGGGGGATCTCTATGAGTTCCAGGACAGCCTGGTCTATAGAGTGAGTTCCAGGACAGCCAGAGCTACACAGAGACCTTGTTCCTAAAAACCAAATAAAATAAGTAAATAAAAGACTCCAGTTGGAAGACGGTAGGACTGAGAGCCCCTTCCCTTTCGGGTGATCCAAACATCCTCTTTGCTCTGATTCTTAAACAATCCTCCCTCCCATGATCTCTAGCCTGGTGCTCACAGGGAGTTCTTTGACCGAGAACTCAAATTTCCATGCTGAAGTGCTGTTCTATTTTAGCTCACATCTTTTCTCTACAAGTTCTGTCTGTCCACAGGGCAGCCATTTGTGTGTGGTGGTGGTTTTTTTTTTTTTTTCACATTTATTTACTTTGTTTGTGTTTGTATGTGAGTATTCATGTCCCACGGTGCTCACATAACACCCAGAGGACAACTCTGAGTCAGTTCTTGTCTTCTTCTTTTTGGGTTCCAGGGATCAAATTCAGGTTTGTCAGGCTTAGCAGTAAATGTCCTTACCTACTGAGCTATCATTTTGCTACCCTTGGTTTAGATTTTTGAGGCAGTCTCATGTAGCCCAGGCTGACCTCAAACTAACTATGTAGCTGAGGTTGGCCCTGCTCAGTCTTTCTGCTTTTACTCCCCAAACTCTAGGATTACAGCCTGCACTGCTGCACCAGGCTAGCTGCTTTGCCCACACCCAGAGTGCATAGCTTGCTTAGAGATCCCTGAGGTTTCTGTCTTAGGTTCTCTTCCTTTTAGCTCAGAGCAGTTCTTTGCTGCAGTCCCGAGGCTGATGAGTCAGTTGGCTCGGGGATGGCTCATGAGCAGTTCTATGTGGTTAGTGCTGTAGTCCTTGTCCTTGTCTGTAAATGTCCTTAGAGTAGGGTGAGGGTGGTGGAATAGTCTCCATGAATTCTCACTGTAATGTAATATTATCTGTCTGTGTGTGTGTGTGCATGTGTGCATGCGACTGTGTGTGTGTGTGTGTGTGTGTGTAGGTCAGAGGACAACTAGCTAGAGCTGGTCTTCTCCTGCCACATTTACATAAGTTCTGGGGATTAAACTCAAGTTGATAGATTTACATGGCATGCACCTTTACCCTCTGAGCCATCTTGCTGGCTCTATACTTTCATTTTTGAGACAGGGTCTCATATAGCCCAGGCTGTTTTCAAACTTACTAAATAGGATCAACTTAAGGATGACCTGCACACTGGAATGCAGTTGATTTTCCAATCCTTCTAATAGTCAGAACGTGGCCAGGGGTCCTCTTCTCTGGATTGCTGTGGTTATAAGTGTGCTACAGTATGCCAGGACTTATCTTTTAGAATATTTCCAGGCAGGCGTTAAAACAGACTATAATCAGTTCTTACCAGCAGAAGGGGCTCCACAAGATGTGTGCACGAAGCAGGCTCAGTATCAAATTTTTGGTACTGTGCAGGAGTAGACGTGAGCAGATGGTATGCATGGCTGGGGAGTGGAGCAGATCCCTAAAGAGCATCCTTTCTTAGGCAAGAAGCTTCTGGGCTGGCCCTTTCTTGACACCCAGACATCGTCTGTATGTCTCCTTGTCTTCAGACCCAGAGCTGGCGTCTTTTTGCTGGCATTCTCCTAGGACTCGACCTGGCATCTTAAAATGGTTCCTTCATGAAGCCGCCTTGGACCTGCCTGTACGTTGAGGCCAGTCTACCCATTTTGGGCTTACAGATTCAACTGCATTTTAGAGTACATAAACAGGGTCTTAAAATCAATTCTGTCTTAGTATCTCTTGGCCAGAGACTTTTTTTCTAGGACCATCTGGAATCCCTGGAGTTGCTGCCAAGAAGACAGCAGGAAACAGCCAGACCAGTCCATGCTGACCGGCCTTAGGATACTAGTGCGGGATGTCTTCCTGGGATGTCTTCCATTCTCTGGGTTAGCCACCAGTCTTAGTCTGTTCCGTTGCTTCACAGAATCCTTAAATGGAACTGTTTGGTTCCTTCAGGAGTACAGGAAGAAAACAGCGAGGAGGAGTGAGGAGAGAAAGCCTGAAGCAGAAAAGGGGAAGGAAATGAGTGGTGCCGAGGGAGGAGGAAACAGCAAACGGAGACCACACAGCAATTAATGGCAGTGGGAGTGGGAGGGTGGGAGGAAGGCGGAAAGGCAGAGTTCTGCACATCATATTAACCTGAGTTCCAAGTTAATGTTTTATAGTGACCTATCAAATATGCAGAAGAAAATAAGCTGGCAAACTCCCAGCTTTAATTAATGATAGATCCCAGTGTTTCTAAGTTCTCCATCTCCACGGAGAACTTCAGGCTTCTTTCCCAAGTCTTTCCGTTGTCTCTGAAACACAGTCTGTGATGGCTATTCCCAGTTGTCAACCTGACTATATATCTGAGTGAGCTATAATCTAGAAATGGAGGGCACACCTGTGATTCAGGTCTTGAGGCTAGAAGACACAGGCTTTTGATCTAGATCTTGAGGCATAGTGGCCATGAAAAGCTTAGGCCCAAGCTGAGCTGTGGTGGCTCATGCCTTTAATTCCAGCACTTGAGAGGCAGAGGCAGGTGGATTTCTGAGTTTGAGGCCAGTCTGGTCTACAGAGTGAGTTCCAGGACAGCCAGGGCTACATGGAGAAACCTTGTCTCAAAAAACAAAAACAAAAACAAAAACAAACAAAAAAAAAAAAGAGAGAAGCTTCAGCCTAGGCAAGGTGATACATGCCTTTAATCCCAGGAGACAGAGACAAGCAGATCTGAGTTCAAGGTCAGCCTGGGACAGAACAAGTTTCAAGTAAAGAACAGTTTAGGTCCAGGTGTGGCGGTACATGCCTTTAATCTGGGCCATACCTTCTGGTGAGGCCTACCTAAGGCCAATGGAAGAGGGGAAGTTTGCTTTTTCTTGGCCTGCTTGCTCTTACTTCCAGCACATTTGTTGGAACCTACATCTTCAGAATTCCAGCTTATACAGAAGACCAGCTGAAACAATTAGCCTTGTGGGACTGAGTGACTACTAGATTCTTGGACTTCTCATTCACAGCTGCCCATTGTTGGGTTAGTTGGACTGCAAACTATAAGTCATTACAATAAGTTTTCTTTTTTTCTTTTTTTTAAAAAATATTTATTTATTATTATATGTAAGTACACTAGCTATCCTCAGACACACCAGGAGAGGGCATCAGATCTCATTAAGGATGGTTGTGAGCCACCATGTGGTTGCTAGGATTTGAACTCATGACCTCTGGAAGAGCAGTCAGTGCTCTTAACCACTGAGCTGTCTCACCAGCCCACAATAAGTTTTCTTAATATATAGAGACACTCCATAATTTCTGTGACTCTAGAGAACTCTGACTAATACACGGTCCTTTGTCTGAATTAGGAGATAAGTAGAACTCAGCTGCTTCCATTCCCTCCTCTCCACCCCGGGAGAAGGTCCCCCATATCATTGTGGCTGAGAGTCAACAGTTTCTTTGAGGACATCTCAGCATATAGTTCTCTCTCTTGAGGCGTCCCTCTTTTCATTCTGCCAAACCTTCTTTTGGTTGCGTTGACCCTGAACATGTCAGTAAACTTTTTCAAATAGTTTTCATCTGCCATTGGATGGGGATACTTTTCTAGGCTTTCCCTAGAACACTACAAATATGAAATGAATTTTTTTTTTCATTTATAAAGGGCTTTTGAAAACTTGAGGTGGTGGGTGGCTCATGTCTGTAACCCCAGCATTTGGGAGATCAAGGCAGGAGGTATAAACTAGAGGCTATATTAGGCTACAGAGGGAGTTCCAAACTAGCCTAGGCTACTAAGTTATGTAGGGAGATGTGTCTCAAAACAAACCAACAAACCAACAGAAAAGAGTTCCATATCATGTAAACTACAGTGCGAGTGTCCTTTGTGAAAGCTGTAACCAGGATTGAGCTGATAGCCATGTCACTCGCTGTCAGTTCTTTAGTATGATTGTCAGAACAGGTGCCATTACAATGCATAATGGTTTGAATGAGACTGGAGCCATGGGCTCATGGATTTGAATTCTTGATTCCTAGCTGGTGGACCTGTTAGGGAAGGACTCAGAGGTGTGACCTTTGGGCTGGAGAGATGGCTTGGTGGTCAAGAGCACTGACTGGCCTTCAAGGGGTCTTGAGTTTAATTCCCAGCAACCACATGGGGGTTCAACCATCTATAACGGATCTGATGCCTTCTTCTGGTGTTTGAAGGCAGCTACAGTGTACTCATATACGTAAAATAAATAAATCTTTGTTTGTTTTTGTTTTTTTCAAGACAGGGTTTCCCTGTATAGCCCTGGCTGTCCTGGAACTCACTCTGTAGACCAGGCTGTCCTCGAACTCAGAAATCCACCTGCCTCTGCCTCCAAGTGCTGGGATCAAAGGCGTGCGCCACGACCGCCCTGCTGGATTTGAGTTTTTAGATGTCCATACCATCCATTCCCATGTGGCTTTTGCGTGAAGATCACCGCCTTGCCTACCTGCCTGCCACAGTCCCTGCCATGAAGGTCATGGAGTACTTTCTAAAACTGTAAGAACAAGCATTCTAATATATGAACATAGGGTAGCCATTCTCAATCAAACCAGCACAGTGGTGTGGTGTGGTGTGGTGGTGAGTGAGTGAGTGTGTGTGTGTGTGTGTGTGTGTGTGCAGGAAGAACTTCATCATGTTGTATGAATAAGTAGTGAAGCAGCAAGAATGGTTTTCTGTCTGATAATGGTCAGATCACTCTAACCCAACAGGAGACAGGCAAAGCAAAGATGACTAAAGGAAGAGAACAGAGTCTTGGTAGAAATCTAAGAATCCAAGTCTATACAGGCAAACAGTGATGAGGAGGATAATGAAATCCTGTCTAAAACTCAAGAGGTGAAGGTCTGGGTTTAGTTTGTACCAGAAGATTCTATAGTATCTCCAGAGGGTGGAGTGGGGTTTCAGAATTATATAGAACCTTCTTGAAAAGAATTGCAAAAGCCTTAAGTCGGATAGTCTGATACATCTTCACTTTGTAGTTAGCTATATGGTGTGTACCTGTGGCTTGAAACAGTGCGAGGCTGACAAGGAGACTGCCTTGTTCCATGAGGAGAGGTTGTGTAATGATGTTGAAGAGACCCAGGACTTGTGGCTGGTAACAGACACGAGCCTTCAACACAATGGTTTTCACAGTTCAAATTGACTTTAAAAATTTTTTTTTATTTAAAATGTTTTGTTACATTTCAGTGATTTTTTACGTGTTTATTTGTTGGGTGAGGGCAGCATGAGAAGTTAGCATGTGTGAGAGTCAGAAGACAACTTGCAAGAGCTGGTTTTTTCCTATCACATGGGTCACAGGAATTGAACTCAAGTCATCAGGTTTGGTAGCAAGAACATGTACCCACTAAGCCAATTCTGTGGTCCTAAATTCACTTCGTCAGCATCAGGCATATTTAATTCTTCTGAGCCTTTGTTCAGTTCCATGAGAAAAACTATAGACTTCTCTTCCCAGAAAGGGACCCAACATTACCAGTAGTCACTCCTCTGACATCTGTTGCAGAGAAGAAAGAGCAGGACACCACCATTAGCCTGGATGGCCTCCCGTGGGCTCTCAATCAGTCTCTTCCCTTCACTGTGGGGAACCAGGCTTCCCTCCACACCTCCCGAGGACTTGAGGGATGCCTGCCTATAAGGAGTGCTCCAGCTCCTAGCTTGTAGGTGTTTGTAAAATGTTACCATTTCCCTCCTCTAGCAGCTCATCGCTGAGGTTAGCTTAAGGATCAAGTTCAACCCTCAGGATGGAGAGGAAAGGATTGGTGAAGGGAGGTACGCTTCCAAAAGAACTTGATTTCTGCTGCGCAGTGCTGTGCCTGTGCCACCAGGAGAGGTGGTGACAGCCTCCTCCCATTTCAGGAACAGCTCCCAGAGTCGTCTGTAGGCGGATTCACATGACACATCCTTAAACTGACGCCATTCTGTGCTGTTTGCTCCTCTTTCACATCTCAGCAACAATGGCTTGTTACGTTTCTAAGTTTGATTCCCGATTGGTTGTTTACATGAACATCCAGGCTGCCTAGCCTGGTATCCGAGCCAGGATTTATCCTTTTGAGTCATGAAACCTCACTGGTCCTGCTGTCTGTGAACAAGTGAACTGGAGTACTTCAAGAGAGTTATTGTTAAGTTGGTCGTTCGTTACCACATTTTAATCTAAAAAAATGTTAGTGTGTATACTGGAGGAAGTTATAGAGATGATGTAAATTTGACTGCAAACTGTCCTGAGCGCAATCTTTCTTTTCCGGTTGTTGTTGATGCTGCTGTTGTTTTTTTTTTGACTGATGTGTCTGTAGGAGGAGCATTTTTGACTCTCCGGTGTCGCTGCTTTTCTGTTCTCACTCCTCTTGGAATCTTTGCCAACATACTGCTGACATTTGAGAAAGAGAATAGAGCAGTTTGGCTTCTTACTTGCAAAGCCTTCTGTTTCCGTAGTGACGTAAATAATTATGGAATATATCAAAAGTTTTCTTTAGACGATGTGGGTTTCTTTGTTTTTGAGATAGGGACTTGCTTTGTAGCTCAGGCTGGCCTGGAAGCTGAAGTGTCCTGCCTCAGCCTGTAAAGTGTTTGTATTGCAGGTGTGTGCCAACAAATGAAGGCCAGATCAAGCTTTGAAAAGATGGGTTTGTTACCTATGGGCAGGGCTACAAGAGCAACCTGAGAAAGAAATCCGCTATGATATATATGTATGTATATCATGTATATCATATGAAATTTGATTCATATGTACAGATATATGATTTTCTCTTTTTCCTTTATTACTTTCTGTGTATGGGTGTTTTGCCTGCTTGTGCATCTGTGTACCACTTTGCACAGTGCCTGTGGGAACCTGAGGAGGTATCAGATCCCCTGAAACTGTAGTTACAGATGATTATTGACTCCTGGATGGGTGCTGTGAATCAAGACCGCCCCCTGCCCTTCCTTGTCAGGAAGAGTAGGCAGTGCTCCTAACTGCTGAGCCATCTATCTCTCCAATGCTGTTCTCTTAAAAACTCACTTTATTGAGCCGGGCGGTGGTGGCTCGCGCCTTTAATCCCAGCACTTGGGAGGCAAAGGCAGGTGGATTTCTGAGTTCGAGTCTAGCCTGGTCTACAGAGTGAGTTCCAGGACAGCCAGGGCTACACAGAGAAACCCTGTCTCGAAAAACCAAAAAAAGAAAAAAAAAAAAGAAAAACTCACTTTATTTAAATTAACTAACTAATTTTGGTTTTGAAACTGGCTCTCACTGTGTATTGTATTAGTATTGTTTTCTTAGAAACCGTCTTAGTTAGGTCTTAGTTAGGCTTTTACTGCTGTGAACAGACACCATGATCAAGACAACTCCTTTTTTTAAAAAAATTATATTTTAAGAATTACACACACACACACACACACACACACACACACACACACACACACACGAGTACACTGTAGCTGCCTTCAGACACACCAGAAGAGAGTGTCAGATCCCATTACAGATGTTTGTGAGCTACCATGTGGTTGCTGGGAGTTGAACTCAGGACCTCTGGAAGAACAGTCAGTGCTCTTAACCAGTGAGCCATCTCCCCAGTCCCAAGGCAACTCTTAAAAGGACAACATTTAATTGGGGCTGGCTTATAGGTTCAGAGCTTCAGTCTATTCTCATCAGGGTGGGAACATGGCAGCATCTAGGGAGGCATGGCGCAAGAGAAGCTGAGAGTTCTACATCTTCATCTGAAGGCTGCTAGCAGGATACTGACTCCCAGGCAGCTAAGATGAGTGTCTTAAAGCCTACACCTACAGTGATACACCTACTCCAACAGGGCCACACCTCCTCATAGTGCCACTCCCTGGGCCGAGCATATATGAACTTTCACAGAAACTTATTCTTTTTGCTTTTTACAAGTGGACCATCTACTTCTTTCCTTTCCTTTTTTTTTTGGCTTTTTTTTTTTTTCCTGAGACAGGGTTTCTCTGTGTAGCCCTGGCTGTCCTGGAACTCACTCTGTAGACCAGGCTAGACTCGAACTCAGAAATCCGCCTGCCTCTGCCTCCCAAGTGCTGGGATTAAAGGCGTGCTCCACCACCACCCAGCCATTTACTTCTTTTCTTTCTTTCATATGAGTATATGTGTGTCTGTTTGTGTGTGTGTGTGTGCGTGCATGTATATGTATGTATTTATGTGTGTATGTGTCTATGTGTGTATATGTATGTGTATATGTGTGTGTGTATGTGTGTGTGTGCATGTATGTGTATGTATTTATGTGTGTATGTGTCTATGTGTGTGTGTATGTGTATATGTGTGTGTATGTGTGTGTGTGTCTATGTGTGTGTGTGTATGTGTATATGTGTGTGTATGTGTGTGTGTGTGTATGTGTCTATGTGTGTGTGTGTATGTGTGTGTGTGTATGTGTCTATGTGTGTGTGTGTATGTGTATATGTGTGTGTATGTGTGTGCAGGTGCACAAATGGAAGTCAGATAACTTGCAAAGGTCAGTTCTCATCTTGCACCTTGCTGAGACAGGGTCTCCCTTGTCACTCTGGTGGACTGAGTACTCTAGGCTAGTGCTTTTGGCCATGGACAGTTCTCCTATCTCTGCCTCTCATCTGTAGGAGTAATAGGATCAAAGAGTCACACTACTACACTGGTTTTTATATGTGTGTTCCTGAGACAGAATTCAGATGGTCAGGGTTCTCTGTGCCTTTATGTGCTCAGCCATCTCTCTGGCTATTTATTTATTTGTTTGTTTGTTTGTTTATTTAATTTGAGGCAGGGTCTTACTATGTAGTCCTAGATGTCCTGGAACTCACTCTGTAGACCAGACTGGCCTTAGACTCACCCAGGTCTTTCTGCCCCTGTCTCTCTCTGTCTCTCTCTCTCTCTCTCTCTTTTTTTTTTTTTTGGTTTTTTGAGACAGGGTTTCTCTGTATAGCCCCGGCTGTCCTGGAACTCACTTTGTAGATCAGACTGGCCTCGAACTCAGAAATTCACCTGCCTCTGCCTCCTAAGCACTGGGATTAAATGCATGTGCCAGCACCGCCTGGTGCTGCCTCTGTCTCTTAAGTGCTGGGTGATTAAAAGCATGTGCCACCACATTTGGCTAATTTACTATGAGACAGGGTCTCCCTGGATAGTTTAGGCTAGCCTTGAACTCACACTTCCTTCCTTCACCTCCCAAGGGCTGGGATTTCAGATGCAAATCACAACTTTAAGTGAAAGGATCCTTAAAGATAGAAAGATGAGATCCTCTACCTTTTAGATCCTCCTGCTTCTGCCATTCAATGCTGGGATTCAAGTGTTGGGCCCAGCTCCAGGCCCAGTTCTTTTCATCTTGTGTGTGTGTCAGGGGTAAGGGTGCATGTTTGTGCATGCATATGTAGAGGCCAGAGGTTGAAGTCCAATGTCCTATTTTAGTAATCTCTACCTTTCTTTCTGAGATAGGGTTTGTCACAGAACCTGGAGGAGCTTGTCTTCTCTGCTAGACTGGCTGGCCAGCAAGTCCTAGGAACTTGTTTATCTCTGTGTCCCCAGCACTGAGGTTGCAGGGGTGTGTTTTGACTATGGTCCTGGGGATCCAAACTCAGGTTATTTATCCACCAAGCCACCTCCCCAGCTGTGAGGTCGAGATCCAGCTCTCTCTCTCTGTTTCTCTCTTTCTCTCTCTCTGATAAAGCTTTATGTAGCCTAGGCTAAGTTTGAATTCAATATGTGGCCCAGGATCAACTTAAAGTCATCAATACCCTGCCTGCAACTTCCAAGTCCTTTGGATTATAGCTATGGTCTACCATGGCTGGTTATGACTCAGTTCTAAGGTCATTAACAAACTGTGTAGTGGTGCCTGCCTTTAATCTCAGCACTTGGTAGGCAGAGGCAGGTGGATCTCTGTGAGTTTGAGGCCAGCCTGGTCTACAATGCAAGTCTAGGACAGCCAGAGCTATTAAACAGAGAAACCATGTCTCAAAAAAACCAACCAACCAACAAACAAATAAAACAAGCTCCTAGGTTCCCAATGTTGAGACACATGCCCTTGTTTAACCCCAGCCCTTGTGAGGTAGCAGCCCACCTGTGCTCCCCAGCTTGGTCTTCATAGTGATTTCAGGACAGCTAGAGCTACGCTGTGCGACCCTGTCTAGAAAGAAAAGAAAGCAAAATAAGACTAGCTTGTGTTGGCACTATGATGTTCATTAAGTGTTAGCTTTCTTGCTATTCCTGTGAAGACATGGACCAACCTGGTCTTGAACTCCATTCTCCAAATTCTTCACATAAAAGATGCCTTCCTCCTGGCTTGCCCCTTCTCTGCTATTCTGGGCAAAACTTTTATTTCTGGAGTCTCTGTGGTCCACCTGCCTCTTGTTCTTTTTCTCTTTCATCTCCCCAGCAAATCTTTCTCCTGAATCGCATTTTTCATGGGTTGCTCTTCTTTGGTTCTCTTTTCTCTTCCCACTTCCAGTTCTTACTGCTTGGAAAAGGCCTCTGTGTGACATGACCCCACCCTCTTTAGGCTACTGTCCCATTTTTCCTTCTCTTTCTTGCCAAATCCTGTGTGCTTCCATGCATTCATGACTCACTCTTGGATTATTCCTCTCCCATCTGGCTCTTCCCAACCCCCACTCCCAAGACTCTGTGGTCATCTATCTCTAGATCTGTAGGGTTTTTTTTTCTTTCTTTCTTGTTTGTTTTATTATTGAGATAAGGTGTGTAGCCTCCTGCTTCCTGACTTTTTTCTTTTCTCTTTTTGATGAGTACTGGGGAATCCAAACGCAGGCATTCATATTTGAGAAGCAAGCCCTTTAAGCCACTGAGCCATCTCCCAGGTCCCAGCATTCCCCTCTAAAAAAAAAATATTTATTTTATTTTAACTGACGAGTGTGTGTTATTGGAGAGATGGCTCAACAGTTAAGAGCATTTGTTCTAGCAGAGGATTCAGCTTTGATTCTCAATATTCACATGGTGACTCAGCCATCTATAACTCCAGTTCCAGGGGACCTGTTGCCTTCTTCAGACACCAAGCACTCATGTGATTGCACAGACACACATGTTAGCAAAACACTTAAACCCATAAAATAAATTATATGTATTTAAAATCATGAGGGAGAGTCATTTTTTTTCTCTTAAGAAGCTTTTAGGGCACATGAATTCAGGTGTCTCTTGAGACAATGGATTCCTTGGACTCCTTGGATTCCTTGGACATTTCTGGCATTTATGATCCACCTAATGTTGTGTGACAAAACTTTTCCTGGGGAGACACAATACACGTGTCTACTTACCACAGACCGGAAACCTACAACAGACCAAAGTACAGATGACACAAAAGTCTGACAATGAGTGTTATGGGAGTTACTTACAGGAATATGGGTGAAGGGTTACTTATAGGAACAGGAATGATTCAAAGACAATTGCATCACCAAAGCCCACCTCAGCATGGGTGACAGCACACAAAGCTGGGGACCTGGAGCACTGCACAGCCTGTAGGCAACTCAACAAGCAGGTCTAATTCTCTTTCAGGCAGTTGGACTGCTCTGAGACCTTTCTTTGGAGCTTTTTGTCTTCTTCTCTGAGGGAACTTCTCTGAGTTTTTTTGCTTACACTGGTAGAGAGAGGGCCTTGAAAATCTAATCAATTACAGGGACTTCCTGAAACTTGTGAGTTGTTTGCATTCCTACTTATAGGAAGTGTGTTCTTTATCACTCTTCTTTGCTGTGAAGCTGTACCATGACAAAAGTAGTTTGGGGAGGAAATGGTTTATAATTCCATATCAATATTCATCAAAGGAAGTCCGGACAGGAACTCAAACATGGCAGGAACCTGGAGTCAGGAGCTGATGCAGAGGCTATGGAAGAGCTGCTTACTGTCTTGTTTCTCATAACCTACTCAGTCTGCTTTCTTATAGAATCTAGGACCACCAGCCCAGGGATAGCACCACTCACAATATACTGGGTCCTCCCACATCAATCGTAATTAAGAAAAATATAGGTTTGCTTATAGCTTGATATTTTGGAGGCATATTCTCAATTGAAGCTCCCTCCTCTCTGGTAACTATAGCTTGTGTCAAGTTAATATAAAATAATCCAGGGCAAGAAGCTTCCCTGCAGGATGGAGTATTTCCTTCTCTGAGGAAACTGTTACACAACACTTGGTGAGGGTTCTGGAATCCATCTTGGTCAGGTCTTCTACAGCAGTAGTATATGCTCCAGTCTTCCAGCCTTCTAGCCTTCCTGTTTTTGAGACAGCATCTCACATATCCCAGGCTGGCCTAGAATTCCCAGTCTTCCTGTCTCTGCCTTCTGAATGCTGGAATTACATATGTTTATCATCATACCTGTCCAAAGAACTTTTCTTGATTTCTGATTTTTTTTTTTAAGTCAGGGTTTCACTATGCAGACCAGGATATCCAGGGGATCACAGAGATCAGCCCACCTCTGTCTCCTGGGTGCTGGGATTAAATGCCTGTTCCATAACTCCTGGCTGATTTCTGATCTCTTCACCTACTGCCTAATAGTCTTGTAGCCTATTCTCTGCTGAGAATTTCTTTGCCTAGGGCATTCCCAGGTTCCACTGAATTTTTTTTTTTAATTTTTATCTTTTTTTTTTCTTCTTCCCTTCCTCCCTCTTGCTCCAGCCCTGATCACTCTGCCTGTCCCCTCTCCCCTTGCTCCTGGCCCTGTTTGCTCCAGCCCCCTCCATTGCTTTCTTGCTGCTCTTTGATGTGGCATGGAGGAAGGTTGATGGACAGCTTTTTGCTCTGTCTCTATACTCTAATACAAACAGTGTATTTGACCATTAGAGCAATATCTCCAGCATAGAATATGTATTTCTTTATAGCTTTTACTATGAGCTGTAATTTTATTTATTTCCATCCTTATTTTTAGGGATTGATTTTGGGCTTTGTGCATGTTAAGCAAGTACCCTACACCCCATTCTTTAATTGGCTAAGACGAAACTTACTGTTTTTCTTGTTTGTACTTCACTATCTGATGATAAGTCTGTGTTTTCTAGGGTCTAAAGGAAGTTTTATGGAAACACTTGAATCCTTTACTCTCTCCTAAATCCTGTATTCAGTATTCTTCAAATTCTCAAGTCTTTCTGGTTCTTGTGTTCAGACTCTAGGACTGTGCCTTTAATACTCAATAAACATTTACTAATACTATAAAATTTTTGTAGGGGTAGTAGTTTGTATAAGAATGGCCCTCATAGGCTCCTTATTTGAATGCTTAGTTGCCAGGGGTTGGCACTAGTTCAAAGGATTAGAAGGATAAGTAGGTGTGGCCTTGTTGAAGGAAGTATATAACTAGGAGTGGGCTTTGAGGTTTCAAAAGCCCATTCTAGGCCCAGGCTCCCTGTCTCTCTGCCTACAGAACAGGATGTAGCTCTCAGATACTGTTCCAGCTCCTGCCTGCTCTCATGATCCATGTCATGAAGATGTGGACTAAAACTGTAAGCAAGCCCCCCAGTTAAATGCTTTTTTTTTTTTTTTTTTGGTAAGAGTTGCCTTGATCATGGTGTCTCTTCACAGCGGTAGAGTAGTGACCAAAACAGGAGTTGGTACCAGGATTGGATTATTGCTCCAGGAGGCCTGACCATGCTGCTTGTTGGAGGAATATGGAAGAATTTGAGACTTTTGACTAAAAAGTGGCCAAAAGCTCTAAGTGAAGCTTGATGGGCCAACCTAGTAAGCTCAAGGACTGTAGTATTGAGAACAATGTCAGCCCAGCCTAAAAAGTTTCAGAGAGAAAGAATATTAGTAACTGGCTTAGAGACTGCTCTTTCAATATTTTGGCAAAGAATGTGGCTGCTTTTTGCCCTCGTCCTAAAAATCTGTCTGAAGCTAACCAAAGAGTTTTGGATTAATAGCCTTGGCAGAGGAGATTTCAAGGCAGCCTTGAATCCCTAATACTGACTGTGATATGGTTTTTAGTGGTCACTCTTACACAGCTGTACAATGAAAAGGAACAAATGGAACAAGGAAAAGCAGAAAAATGCACAGCTTGAGGAGAAGAGGAACACCAGGAAGTGTAATGGAGCTAAGTCCAGGGCTCAAGGAAGTAAAAAACTTAAAAAAAAGACAGATCCTAGATGGAATAAAGGGAATGGTGACTTCAGGGCAAGACCCCACCCAGCTAAGTTTCCAACTTGTAAAAAGGAATTAAAGATAGGTTCAAGCAGTGGAAGGAGTCATCAATGACAGAAAGCTGATATAACTGTAATTGGACAAAGAGGCCAAGTTACAGCCCTAGCAAGCAGCAGAACCTCTCAGTTTCAATCACACGGTTCTGGGTTTAGGGTCAAGGATACAGGAAAGTGGTTATGGAATATCTCCTCTTGCTAAGAAAAGCTGCTGGGGCCAGGATTGTGTCAGGAGTGTCCCTGCATGAAGGCCTACAAAGGCCTTTGCATGAAACTCTGAAGGTAAAACCTGGATGGCCTTGAAAAGCCCAAGATGTTGGAGATGCCAGAGTTGAGAGATGCCTTCCAAAGAGAGCTGCTGACAGGGAGTGGAGCCAGCCAAAGAGGAGATGTGGGCTGCAGTCAACAAAGCTGAAAGGAGTTGGAGATCTGAAGAGCACTTTAATATCAGTTGTAGTGATACAGAGTTTGGAGTCAGCCTTTCTGCCTTGGGTCCTTTTTCTTTTTTCTCTTTCTCCTTCTCCTTTCTCCTTCTCCTTTCTCCTTCTTCTTCTTCTTCTTCTTCTTCTTCTTCTTCTTCTTCTTCTTCTTCTTCTCCTCCTCCTT
>NW_022196897.1:104982994-104985660 GCF_008632895.1 Mastomys coucha
TCTCTTCTTTTTGGGAGTGGCAATGTATGTTCTGTGACATGCTATGTTGGAAGTATATGATAAGCTTTTTGATTTTGATTTTATACGAGTGTGTACAGTTAAGAGAGTGCCTTGAGTCTCAGTCTCTAAAGACTCTGAACTTTAGACTTTCAACAATGTTGAAACTGTCAAAGACTATGGGGACTTTTGAAGTTGAACTAAACATTTTTCTTTCATTATGGTATGGCTATGAGCTTATGGGGGCCAGGGAGTAGAATGTGGTGGTTTTAATAAGAATGGCCCCCTGCCGGGCAGTGGTGTTGCACACCTTTAATCCCAGCACTTGGGAGGCAGAGGCAGAGGCAGGCCGATTTCTGAGTTCAAGGCCAGCCTGGTCTACAGAGTGAATTCCAGGACAGTCAGGACTACACAGAGAAACCTTATCTCAAAAAAACAAAACAAAACAAAACAAAAAAAGAAAAAAGAAAAACAAAATGACCCCCGTGGACTCATTATTCAATGCTTAGTCATCAGAGAGTGGTACCATTTGAAAGGATTAGAAGGATTAAGAGGTGTGGCCTTGTTGGAGGAGTTGTGTCACTGGGGGTGGGCCTTGAGATTTCAAAAGCCCATACCAGACCCAGGCTCCCTCTCTGAATGTGGATGGATCATGATGTAGTTCTCAGCTTCTCGTCCAGCACCTGCCTGCATGCTGCTGTCTTTCCCTCCACAATGATATGAACTAAGCATCTGAGACTTTAAGCAAGGTCTCAATTAAATTCTTCCTTTCATGAGAGTGGCTAGGTCATGGTGTCTTTTCACAGCAATAGAACAGTGATCAAGATAGAGGGGTCAGTGTTAGGATTGAGTCTAGGGCCTTGGGCATGCTAGGCAAGTACCATTGGGCTACATCTTCAGGTCCATAACTTGTTTCTAATAATGTATAATTTTTGCAGATATTTGCAGAAGAGGAAATGGTTATAACCTTGAGTTTGTAAATCTTCAGAGACCATCAAAGGAATGGAAGAGAGCCAATAGGAGAGAAGCAGAGAGCAGAAGACATCAGTGGACCTAGATCTAAGACAGGCCCTATTTCAGGATACAGGAGAATACTTCCCAGCAAAGTATCGAGAAAAGTCAAAGAGTCTGATTAATTCATCACAACCCACTCTCTGTTTACTGAGAATCTACTCCCGCCCCGTGCTTGGTAGTGATAGGAAGATGAATCAGAAGTTGTTTCTTTCCTGAAGGAAGTCAGTGAAAAAGAGAAATATGTAAACAAAAACTTACAAAACAATATGTGATAAGTTTTATAATAAGAGTATTCACAAAGCGTTCCTGGAGTCAGAGTAGATGGTGACTAAGATTCTGCACAGCACAGAGAGAGGTAGGAAAAGGTAGGCGTCATGATGACTGGGATTTAGCAGCCTCAGATGGTGACAGGCTGCAAAGACAGCATAGCCTCCTGGAGCCTGGGCCCTTGTGAAATAGTAAGTCATTTTGATTCTCTTTAATGGGAAGCAGAGGGTAGTTTGGGAATGAAGACTGGTGATGTTCCATAAAGAGTTTATCACTCAGTTCTGGAGTCTAGACTTTATTTTCTACCTAATATAGGTCATCAAGTGTTTTTTTTGGTTGGCTTTTTATTTTATTTTTTAAGATTTATTTATTATTATAAATAAGTATACTGTAGCTGTCTTCAGACACACCAGAAGAGGGCATCAGATCTCATTAAGGGTGGTTGTGAGCCACCATGTGGTTGCTGGGATTTGAACTCAGGACCTTCTGAAGAGCAGAAGGTGTTCTTACCCACTGAGCCATCTCTCCAGCCCTGTTTGTTTGTTTGTTTTAAATATTTATTTATTTATTATATCTAAGTACACTGTAGCTGTCTTCAGACACACCAGAAGAGGGCATCCATCAGATCTCATTACAGATGGTTGTGAGCCACCATGTGGTTGCTGGGATTTGAACTCATGACCTCTGGAAGAGCAGTCGGTGCTCTTACCCACTGAGCCATCTCACCAGCCCCCTGTTTGTTTGTTTTTAACAAAGGATCTATGATTAACTTGCCTAGAGATCCCTGACCTAGTCTAGCCAGTGTGACTACCAACAACAGTCATGAAGACCATATCTCTGAGAAGGCACAAGAATCTAATCATGACCCGAATTTCAAGCCCATAGTTTCTCTTCCTGAGTAAGAAATTAAGATGTTTCAAGAAGATGAGAAACTTTAAAAACTGCTGCCAAGCTCTGGTTTGCTTCAGAAGAATTCCCAGAATGGAAGGAGTGAAACTCCAGCAATAACATGTTCCTGCAGAATCAGGAAAAAGGGACCATCTGCCTCTCATGAAGACAGACAAGACCCTGAAGACATATGACAACTACTATGTCACACCCATGGTGGAGCTGAAGTCAAATGCTGGCAAGGATTGAACCTGGGTGTGGAATTCCCACACTGGCCTTGCCAATGAGTGCCCTAAACCCCAACTGCCCAAAAGTTCAAAATAAAGTTGTACAAATTATATATATTGTATAAATTTAAGTCTTCAGTTCAGAGTTTAGATATGGCAGACAATCTAATAACTGCTACCTGATCAAAAAGTAGACCATTTTCACCTCCTCTGAAAGTCTCTTCGTGCCTTTCTAGGATTGATCTGGGCTCTTCCCCAATGTTTTTTTTTTTT
>NW_022196897.1:104985670-104985971 GCF_008632895.1 Mastomys coucha
AGGGTTTCTCTGTGTAGCCCTGGCTGTCCTGGAGCTCACTCTGTAGACTAGGCTGGCCTCGAACTCAAAAATCTGCCTGCCTCTGCCTCTGAAGTGCTGCCACCGCTCGGCCTTCTCCAATGTTTTATTATCATGTTTTGGTAATATCTATTATCTATTATCATGTTTTGGTAATCTATTGATATATAAAAGTTTCAAGCCGGGCAGTGGTGGTGCATCCCTTTAATCCCAATACTTAGGAGGCAGAGGCAGGTGGATTTCTGAGTTAGAGGCCAGCCTGGTCTACAGAGTGAGTTCCAGG
>NW_022196897.1:104985982-104988163 GCF_008632895.1 Mastomys coucha
TTTTTTAGAGGGGAAACTGGGAAGGGAGAAATTTACATGTAAATAAAGAAAATATCTAATAAAGAAAAGAAAGTGGGGAAGAAACGAGCAAATAGGCACAGGGAAAAATTTCCTGAAGAGGACGCCAATGGCTTATGCTCTAAGATCAAGAATTGACAAATGGGACCTCATAAAATTGCAAAGCTTCCGTAAGGCAAAAGACACTATCAATAGGACAAATCAGCAACCAAAAAATTGGGAAAAGATCTTTATCAACCCTATATCTGATAGAGGGCTAATATTCAAGGTATACAAAGAATTCAAGAAGTTAGACTCCAGATGTAATAAGGGCACATGCTCCACCATGTTCATAGCAGCCTTATTTATAATAGCCAGAAACTGGAAACAACCCAGATGTCCCTCAATAGAGGAATGGATACAGATATTGTGGTACATCTACACAATGGAGTACTACTCAGCTATTAAAGACAATAAATTTATGAAATTCTTAGGGAAATGGATGGATCTAGAGAATATCATCCTGAGTGAGGTAACCCAATCACAAAAGCACACACATGGTATGCACTCTCTGATAAATGGGTATTAGCCTAGAAGTTCGAAATACAGGAAGAACAACCCACAAACCACAAGAAACTCAAGAAGAAGGAAAACTAAAATGTGGTCATTTAATTCCTTCTTAAAAGGAGGAACAAAATACCAACGGAAGGAGTTGCAGAGACTAACTATGGAGCAGAGACTGAAGGAAGGACAATCCAACCTAATATAGCTATCTCCTGAGAGGCTTTGACAGTACCTGACTAATACAGATGTAGAGGCTCACAGCCATCCATTGAACTGAGTACAGGGTCCCCAATGGTAGAGTTAGAGAAAGGACAAAAGGAGCTGAAGGGTTTGCAGCCCCTTAGGACTAACAATATGAACTAACTAGCACCCTTATTGCTCCCAGGGACTCAACCACCAACCAAGGACTATACATGGTGGGACTGATTGTTCTGGCAGCATGTGTATAGTAGAGGATTGCAAATTCGATCATCAATGGGAGGAGAGGTCCTTGGTCTTCTGAAGGTTCTGTGCCCCAGTGTAGGGGAATGTCAGGGCCAATAAGTGGGAGAGGGTAGGGTGGCAAGCATGGGGAGGGAGGAGGCAACAGGGGTTCGTTCTGGTTGTTTTTGTTTGTTTGTTTTTTGGAGAGGAAACTGGAAAAGGAGAAACCATATGTAAATAACTAATGAAAATAAAAAAAATTAAAAAATTTTAAAAAAAGAAAGAAAACATGGTAAGAAACTGTGTGGAGGAGGGAAGGTGGGGTGAGGCAGAGTCTGTCAGCCCATTGACCCAAGAAAAAGAGACATAGATCTATAACTTTCCAACTGAGACCAGGCATAGTAAATCTCTATTAAAAAAAAAAAGAATGGCAATTAAAACTTACACTTCCAATAGCCCACAAACCAAATAATAATATTCTAAAAAGAAAATCAAAGTATGTTCAGAGAGCTTCAACCCACGCACTATCTTGTTCTGAGCACCCAAAGAAAATTAGAAGCTTCCATGACTATCACAGATGAAAACAACATGAACGTCACTGGAATCACTTCTTCCCCACTGAGGTATAAAAATTTATATAGAAACACAGTCAGTCCCACAACACCCAGAGGAAGCTCCACTCCCAGGCACTCTGACATGTCCAGGATCAGAGGTGAGGAGGAACCAACATCAGTCTCAACACAAGAAATAACTAGGACCAGCGGGAAAAGGCACACAGAAACTCCGCCAGCCCAGTAGTTCTGATTCCTTCTGGTCTCTCTGGGCTGGTGTCCTGAGCAGACCTTGGGCACAAGCTCCGAAGTCAGTCCCACAACACCCAGAGGAAGCTCCTCTCCCAGGCACTCTGACACACCCAGGATCGGAGGTGCTCTGACAAGCCCAGGATCAGAGGTGAGAAGGGACCAACATCTGTCTCAACACTGGGAGTAACTGAGACCAGTGGGACTAGGCACACAGAAACTCTGCCAGCCCAGTAGTTCTGGTTCCTTCTGGTCTCTCTGGCTGGTGTCCTGAGCAGACCTTAGGTGCAAGCTCTGCAGCCAGTCTCACAACACCCAGAGCAAGTCCCACTCCCAGGTGCTCTAACAAGCCCAGGATCACAGGATCCCAGAATCACAGGGTCACAGAGACAGCTTG
>NW_022196897.1:104988953-105002231 GCF_008632895.1 Mastomys coucha
CAAAAAGCTCCTAACCCAAAACATCCAGGAAATCCAGGACACAATGAGAATACCAAACCTAAGGATAACAGGTATAGAAGAGAGTGAAGATTCCCAAGGTAATGGTCCAGTAAATATCTTCAACAAAATTATAGAAGAAAACTTCCCTAACCTGAAGAAAGAGATTCCCATGAACATACAAGAAGCCTACAGAACTCCAAATAGACTGGACCAGAAAAGAAATGTCTCCCATCACATAATAATCAAAACACCAAATGCACTAAACAAATGGATAGACCATCTTTTTTTTACATTTTTAAAAATTTATTTAATATATGTGAATACACTGTAGCTGTCTTCAGACATACAAGAAGTGAGTATAGGATCCCATTCCAGATTTTTCAGCCAGAAAATTAATTCTTCTGTTAGGGAACATCTAGGTTGTTTACAATGTTTGTTTTTTTCTAAGTAGAACATCAATGAAGAGGTTTAATCAAATGTCCAGGTGGGTACATACCTTGAGTATATTCACAAGAGCAACTAAGCTGGAACTTGAGGTAGACTGATTTCCATCTTTCTGCAGAAATTTCATACTGATTTCTATAGTGGCTATACAACTTTGCTCTTCCACCAACATTGGAAGTGTGTTCTCCTTGTTGCACATTTTTGTTGGCATGAGGTGACATTTGTGTTCTTAGGTATTCTGTGTGGTGTAAGATGGAATGTCAAAGTTGTTTTGATTCATATAATATATTCTTGTGGGTTTTGATCTATAAATTCCTTTCAATTCCTCCCCACTTTCTCAACCACACCAGTCCATAATGTTTCTTTCTCTTTCTCTCATTAGAATACAAAAGACATCTAATTTATAATGGTAGAATAAAATACAATCAAAAATAAAAAAACCAGAATATAATGAAACATACAAAATAAATAACTACCCAAAGAAAAATTACAATAATCATATGCAGACGTTCCCACACACATGCATACACACACACACACACACACACACACATTTTCACACTTAGACATCCCATACAAACAAAATCAGAAACTGTGACATATACTCAAAGACCAGTATTGTTAAAAAAATTTCCAAGACAAATCATTGTGAGACAATAAAACTTTCCAAAATCCCAGTAAGTTAATTTTGTATTGGTCATAAGCTACTGGGGCTAGCTGTTAAATTTTATTTGATGACCCAGTTGAAACTATTTAAAAAATAAAGTTCTCTTATTATTATTTTGAAATAGCTTATGTAGTAGCAATGGGGCTTGTGTATATTTGCCATTTCTGCCTTAACACCTTATCTGGCTTATACACATACAATACCTTTGCATGCTGCCAATTTCTCTATGATTTCATACCTTATAAATTCTGGTTGTGAAGAAAGATTTCATTCATCAGTGTCTTATTTCATCACTGTTTCTTACAATATTGCTGAGTACTTTCCTGTTTTGTTCCCTTAGCCCTGAAGCCAGAAATCTTTATAGAGATCCCCATTTCAGAAGTGAATGTTTCAAAGTCTGTCATTCTCTGATCATTGTCCAGTTGTGTGCTTCTATTAATTTTATCTATCATAAGAGGATACTTCTCTGATGAAAGCTGAGAAAAATATTGATATAGATATATAGAAGAATGCCATTACAAATAGCATTGCTGTTTCATTGCTGTGTTTCTTTTTTTAGAATAGTAGTATTTAGTTTTTTCCTAAGTCTATTGCCTATCTAATCTCAGGTGTTTGGCTACCAAGGCATTTTCAGGCTTGGCTTTCACATCATGAAGTATGCCTCTATTTGAATCAGATAGTGGGTTGTGGTTTTCACAGATTTTGAGCCACTATTGTAGCAGTGTGTTTTGCAGGCAGCTCACCATCATAGACTGCAGTGTTCAAAGCTGTGTGGTCTTTTTTTTTTTTCTCTAGTAGTACTCAGAGTACCTCTGAATACTGTAAAACTTGTCAGTGATGACAAAGGCTCTAGGTAGGAGCCAGTTCGACTCCTCTATGCTCGGTGACTTATGAGGTGCTGTCTTCAGCTGTTGTGTAGAGCAACCAATGGCCTTGACAATGTTTTCTCCTGGGGCCCCTTTGGCCAAAAATTATATGCAACACATTTGACAATACAGCTCTCATTTACTAGCTAGAGACGTCCATTTGGATTGTGGCTTTACCATTATTTGGTGATTCCAATTAAATTTTCTAACATATATGTAAATATTTTCAGTAACTTAGACTGTATTTGTTTTCAAATACAATCCTTGAAATGATCTCTAGATTTAGCTGCTCATTCACATACTCCATTCTTCATTCACCTCTTCTCTCCATTCCTCATTTGATCTTCCTCTTCCAGTCTCATGTCCCATAAGTGTAAATTTTATTTCTGTTTCCTAGGGTGATTCCTCACTCTGCCAGGCCATTACTTTATACCTGAAATCTGAGGCTATATAGATTGTAGCCTGCTACATTAATACTTGACAGATAAAAGCCTCATATAAATGATTAGGTAGCATATTTGCCTTTTTACATCTGGTTATCTCATTCAGGATGATTTTATCTAGCACCATTGATTTACTTTTAAATTTCACAACATGTTTAAGATCCAAGCTTCTTTCTCATTGTCTTTCATCACTTGAATCATAACAGTAAACTCAAGCTTATGTGATAAATCTCCAGTATAAAGATTTTCAGAAATCTGTCATGTGATGTACATAATTCCTTGGGAAACCCATAAAAACCATATTCATAACATCACCTATTATGAAGAAAAAACATTTTTTTGTAATTTTTTCATATATTATGTTAATTCTACACTTGGGTCACATCTGAAATTTCTATAGTGATTGTCACCCATACAGGATGTTGCCTCCTGTGCCAATGAGTTCAAGGCAGTTCCCTATTTTATCTTCTATTATATTTAGTCTGTCAGGCATTGTGTTGCGTTCTTTGATCCATTTGTACTTGAGTAATGTGCAGTGTGATAAACAGGGCCTTATTTGCATCTTCTTCATGCAGACATCCAGTTAGACCAGCACCATTTATTGAAAATGCTTCCTTTTCCCCACTGTATAGTTTTGCCTTGTTTGTCAAATATCAAGTATCCAAAGGTGCGAAGGTTTATTTTTGAGTGTTTGATTCTATTCCATTGATCATGTGTCTGTTTTTATGCCAACACCATGCAGTTTTTATTACTATTGTTCTGTAATACAGCTTGAAATCAGGGATGATTATACCTCTAGAAGTTCTTTTCTTGTACAGGACTGCTTTACATATACTAGGTCTATTGTTTTTACACATGAAGTTGACAACTGCTCTTTCAAGGTCTGTAAAAATTGTTGTGGAATTTTGGTAGGAATTGCATTGAGTGTACATATTGCTCTTAGTAAGATGTCTGTATTTACTATGTTAATCCATCTGATCCATGAGCAGGTGAGATCTTTCCATCTTCTGATATCTTCTTTAATTTTTTTCTTCATCAGAGGCTTAAAGTTCTTGTCATATAGGTCACTTGCTTGTCTATAGTTGCACAAATATTTTAATTATTTGTGACTATTGTAAAGGGTGTTGTTTACCTAATATTTTCTTAGCCTAGGTACTATTTAAAGGAGGGCTACTGAACTTTTTGAGTTTATTTTGTTGTTTAATCCCTTTGGTAAAGGTGTTTTTCAGTTGTAGAATTCTCTGGTGGAATTGTTGGGGTCATGTATGTATTTTATCATATCATCTATGAATAGTCATACTTTAACTTCTAGTCCAGTTTGTATCCCCTTAATCTCCTTTAATTTCCTTATTACTCTAGCTAGAACTGTAAGTACTATACTAAATACATACATAGAGAGTGTGCAGCCTTGTCTTGTTTCTGATTTTAACAGAATCTAATTAAGTTTTTCTCCATTAAGTTAATCTTGACTACTTGCTTGCTGTATATTGTGTTTATTATGTTTAGGGACTCAGCTTGTTACCCTGGATTTCTCCACAACTTGTAAAATTAAGGGGTGTTGGGTTTTGCCAAAGACATTTTTAGGATCCAGTGAGATAGTCATGTGACTTTTTTCTTTCAGTTTGTATATATGGTACAATACCTGGACAGATTTTTACATATTGAACATTCTTCATACCCCTGAGATGAAACCAACTTGATCGTGGTGAATGAGGTTTTTGATATGTTGTTGGATTCCGTTTGAAAGAATTTTAATGAGTATTTTTGCATGGACGTTCATAAGTGAGATTGGTCTGTAGTTTTCTTTTGGGGGGGGCCCTATGTGGTTGAGGTATCAGGGTAATTATGGCTTCATAGAATGAATTATGTAGTGTTCTTTCTGTTTCTATTTCATGTAATAGTCTGAGGAATACTGGTCTCAGGTCTTCTTTGAAGGTCTGGTAGAATTCTGCACTAAATCCATCTAGCCCTGCACTTTTTTTGGTTGGGAGGTTTTTAATGACTTCTATTTCCTTATGGAATATGGGCCTATTCAGATAGTTTATGTGCTCTTGGTTTAACTTTGGTATGTGTTATCTGTCTAGGAAACCATCCATTTCATCTAGATTTACCAGTTTTGTTGAGTATAGGCTTTTGTAGTAGGATCTGATGATTTTTTTTAAATTTCCTTCATTTCTGTTGTTATATCTTTTTCATTTCTGATTTTTGTTAACTTGGATACTACCTCTGGGCTCTTTAGTTAATTTGACCAGGCATTTATCTATCTTGTTGATTCTCTCAAAAACATCTTTTGGTTTGTTGATTCTTTGGGTTCTTCACTTTGTTTCTATTTGGTTAATTTTCACCCTGAGTTTATTTCCTGCCTTCTACTCTTCTAGGGTGTGTTTGTTTCTTTTTGTTCTAGAGATCTCAGGTGTGCTGTTAAGTTGCTAGTGTAAGATCTCTAGTTTCTTTACCAGGGCACTTAGTGCTATGATTTTTCCTCTTAGTACAGCTTTTATTGTGTCCCATATGTTTGGGTATGATATGTCAACATTTTCATTAAATTCCAGTCTTTAATTTCTTTCTTTTTTCTTCCCTGGCTGAGTTATCATTGTGGAGGGAGTTGTTCAGTTTCCACGTGTATGTGGGCTTTCTGTTGTTTTTGCTGTTATTGAAGACCAGCCTTAGGCCACAGTGATCTGATAGGATGCATGGAATTTTTTCAGTCTTCTTATATCAGTTGAGATACAGGTAGAAGAACCAGGCAAGAGGGAGAGAACCTGGTCCAGCCCAGCCTCTAGGGGCTGAGTGGGATGTTGAGTGTGGTGGCACAGGATCTCCTGCTTCTGGAGAATTACCACCTGGAGCTGGAGCCGGGAGTCTGTCAAAGCAGGAACTTGTTTTAATGTATCAAACTTCTCTTTATAAAAGGCTGAGAGAAGAGGTGGAGTTTTCTGCTGAGGTGAGATGATGTAGGGGGGAGGGAAAATTTAACAAAGGGTATGTGGTGACTGACAGAGCCAACAAAGTTTCTCTATATCAGCAGTAGCTAGGCAAAGGCAGGCTTAAGCAGGTTGTGCTGAGTCACTCCAGTACGGAAGTGACTGAGACAGTTTACAAAACTCAGTCAGGCTCAGGTTTGTCCTCAAGACCCATACCAGGGTCAAACAGGGTCCAACACAACTATATCGTCAATTTTGGAGAAGGTTCCGTGAGGTGCTGAGAATAAGGTGTATTCTTTTATTTTAGGGTGAAATGGTCTGTGCATATCTGTTAAATCCATTTGGTTCATAACCTCTAATTTTACTCTCTCTGTTTAGGTTCTGTTTTAATGTCCTGTCCATTGGTGAGAGTGGGGTGTTTAAGTCTCCTGCTATTTTTGTGTGGGGTTCAATGTGTCTTTGAGCTTTAGTAAGGTTTCTTTCATGAATATGGGTGCCCTTACATTTGGGTCATAGATTTTCAGTACTGAGACTTCCTCTTGGTGGATTTTCCCTTTGATGAATATGAAGTGTCCTTCCTCATCAGGTTTGATAACTTTTGGTTGGAAGTCTATTTTATTGGATATTAGGATGGCAACTGCAACTTGTTTCCTTTGACCATTTGTATGGAAGACCTTTTTCCATCCTTTCACTCTGCGACAGTGTCTGTCTTTTTTATTGATGTGTGATCCTTGTAGGCAGCAAAATTGTGGATCTTGTTTGCATATCAATTCTGTTATCTTATGTCTTTTTATAGGTGCATTGAGTCCATTAATATTGAAAGATACTAAAGATAAGTGACTGTTATTCCTGTTATATTTGTTTTTGTAAGTGGCTTTATGTGCTTGTGGCTCTCTCCTTTTGTCTTTGTTGTAAGATGATTAATATCTATCCTGACCTGTGGGGTTCAGTTATTCAGGGGCTCAAGGGGGACCATGCCTGCGAATGCAAAATGGGTGAGAGAGAGAACGAGACCAAGCAAAGGTTTGTCAAGGTCTGCTTTACTTAGAGCAAACTGCTCAATATATGCTTCACAAAAGCGGAAAAGGGGAGGGGCAGGGAACAATGGGTTCACTCCAGGGTTGGCCTTCTGGCGGATGCTGGCAGGGGGTCTGGAACGTCATGGTATACTACCTCTTGGTAAACAGGCACAGGATGTTTCAACCAAGGTGAATGTCAGGCAGTTCTCAAGCTAGTTGAGGGGCAGGGGGTCAGGTGGCCATGCCTTGGCTCCCAACAAATATCTTGTCTTTTCTTTTGTTGGAGTTTTCCTTCTAGGATTCTCTGTAGGGGTGCATTGGTAGACAGATGCTGTTTGAATTTGGTTTTGTCCTGGAATATTGTGTTTTGTATGTCAATGTTGATTGAAAGTTTTGCTGGGTATTTCAGCATGGGCTGGTATTTGTGTTTTCTTAGAGTCTGCATGACCTTGGACCAGGCTCTTCTGGATTTCGTACTCTCTGTTGAGAAGTCTGGAATTCTGATAGCTCTACCTTTGCTTATTACTTGGCCCTTTTCCCTTGCAACTTTTAATAATCTTTCTTTGTTCTGTGGGTTTAATGTTTTAATTATTATTAAAGAGGATTTTCTTTTCTGGTTTCATTTATTTGGTGTTCCATAGGTTTCTTGTACCTTTATGGTCATCTCTTTCTTTAGGTTGGGGACGTTTTCTTCTATGATTTTGTTGAAGACATTTTCAGGTCCACTGAGCTGTGAATCTTCATTCTCCTCTATTCCTGTTATTCTTAGATTTGGCCTTTTCATTGTGTTCTAAATTTCCTGGATGCTTTGGGTTAAGAGTTTTTTATGTTTTGAATTTTCTTTGACAGTTGTACCAATCTATTCTACGGTATGTTCTACACCCAAGATTCTCTCTTCTATCTCTTGTATTCTGTTGGTGATACTTACATCTGAAATTCCTGACCTCTTTCCTAGGTTTTCCATTTCCAGGTTTGCCCCCACTTGTGTTTTCTTTGTTGTTTTGATTCCACTTTTAGGTCTTGGACTACTTTATTCAATTCAATTCCTACATCTGTTTTATTGTGTTATCCAGTATTTCTTTCAGTGAATTATTTATATCCTCCTTAAAGGACTCTTATCTTCATGAGATAAGTCAGCTGCCTTATTTTCAGATGTCTTGGTATATTCAGGGCTTACTGTGGTGGGAGAACTGGATTCTGATGATGCCCATGTATATTGGCTTCTATTGTTTATGGTCTTGTGCTTGCCTCTGACCATCTGGTTGTACCTGGTGTTTCCTGTTCAGGGTGACTCTATCTAGAGTCTGCCTCTTTTGTCACTGGGTTGCTTCTGGTCTCCTGGTAGGCCTGTGGTCCTGGATGTATCTGACCACCTGTTGGGCCTGCCAACTAGGGCCTCTTCAGAGGGGCAGATAAGCTGCTGATCTGTTGCTCTGGCTGCAATAGATCTCCTGGGAGGCATTTAGACTGTTTTTTCTTCATAGAAGCAGGCTGGTTTGCTTCAGAGGACTTCCCAGAATAGATGGAGTGAAACATTAGCAATGTCACGTTCCTACAGAATCATGAAAAAGGAATCATCAGCCGCTCATGAAGAGGGACAAGACTCTGAAGATATATGGCAACTACTATGCCACACTCATGATGGCGTTGAAGTCAAATGCTGGCAGGGACAAAACCTGGGTGTGCAATACCCACACTGACCTTGCTGATGAATGGCCCAAGTCTCAACTGCCCAAAAGTTCAAAATAAAATTGTACAAATTATATACATCATATGAATTTAAGTCTTCAGTTCAGAGTTTAGATATGGCAGACATTCTAATAAGTGCTACCGGATAAAAATTAGACCATTTTCATTCCCTCTGAAAGTTCCTTCATAACTTTCTAGGATTGATCTGGGCTCTTTCCCAATGCCACTACCAATATCTATTATCATGTTTTGGTAACATATTGATGTATGAAAGTTCCAGGTTGGGGATATGGCTAAGTAGGTAGACTGCTTGCCTAGAATGCATGCAGTCCTGGGTTTGATTCTAAGGTCAGAATACATAGGACATGGTGGCTCATAACTGTAATCTTAGCAGTTGGGAACTATAAGCAGGAAGATCTCACATACACATGCGCACACACACACACACACACACACACAGAGAGAGAGAAAACCTAAAACTGATACAGACCAAATCTGCTGGTTATTTTTGTTTTCTTTTATTCATTTCCTTTGAAATAAGATCTGAGAAGGCTAAGCTGATTCTATGACAGGCTTCATATTGGCAGTAAAGGAGACTAGACCTAAATGTCTGTTTCCATGATCTGGGCAATTCTAGGCAAGTCCAAGCCTCAGAAGCTACACTACCACCTGGCTTAAGGCAAGGACAATGGGTCAGCAGCAGTTTGCAGACTTCCTCAGAAACTGTTTCCATTCCTGATGCTCTGGGAATGGAGTGTCCCTAGAGATGGAGTAAGAAACAGGGTTACCTACACCAGAATTCCTGAACATGCTTTAAATCAGGCCTTTAAGCACACTTGGTTGTATTTCTCTTTTGGTAAGAGGAGACCCCAGCATGTTGGACTTCTGCAGAAGAAAACACTCTGTGTTTACATACAAAAAAACCCATTGCTGTCTGATAGATCATCACATGCAGACAAAAAGCCAAGTTTTTTATTTACAAATCAATTCAGTCTAATTCCTTCCTTTCTCTTTAGACTGAATTGGAGAAAGGACCAACGGAGCTGAGGGGTTTGCAGCTCCTTAGGAGGAACAACAATATGAACTAACTAGTACCCTCGGAGCTCCCAGGGTCTCAACCACCAACCAAGGACTGCACATGGAGGGGTCTGATTGTTCAGGCAGCATGTGTATGGTAGAGGATTGCAAACTCGATCATCAATAGGAGGAGAGGACCTCGGCCCCTTTAAGGTTCTGAGCCCCAGTGTAGGGGAATGCCAGGGACAGAAAGTGGGAGAGGGCGGGGTGGCAGGCATGGGGAAGGGGGAGGCAACAGGGGTTTGGTTTTGTTGTTTTTGTTTGTTTCTTTGTTTTTTGGAGGGGAAACTGGGAATGGAGAAATTCACATGTAAATAAAGAAAATATCTAAAATTAAAACAAAACAAAACAACAACAACAACAAAAAAAACCAAATCAATTCAGTCACTTATTGTGAAATAGTTTTACTATGGACCCTTTGTTGGCCTACTGTCCTGTAATTATACCAATGTAGCACAAACTGATGGATACAAAGTGCTTTTCTCTGCATACAAAGTGCTGCTGTGGAAGATGTGTCACCATGACAACCATGCTGGATTCATTTTGTCCTTTCCTTTAAAAAAATCATGTAATTCATTTGTTTTTCAACTCTAGAATGTTTGATTATATTCTGCTCTGTAAAGTGAACATTCTTAGAGCAAAGTATCTCTTAAAATTCAGTTTAACAGGTTCTTATTTCCTGTGATCAGGAGAGAAATAGTTTTAAATGACAGTGGAAGTTCCTTCTATTTTAATATATCATTATTTTGTTACATGAGAGAAAATGAAGCCTCTCACACTGTTGAACTACCAGATGTCTGAGTTGGAACTAGCATTTGTTCACAAAGTTAGAGCTCAGGAACAGGATTGGAGTAACTGATTAGGTGTTTCATAGGCTGTTATGAGCACATCACATTGGATAGAGACATGCAGGCTCAGCTCAGATTAGCAAGAGCATCATGGGAGATGCAGGCAATAAAGATCTTACAGCAGAGGTACTATGGATGTTATATACTTCATTGAAAATTAAAAGTCTTTCTTAGAAAAGTTGGAGTAATGGATAATTGACAATGAATGTTGAAAAATATTATTGTAAATGACATCTGGTAACAACTTTAAATCTGATCATAGAAATAAAATAAAATAAAATAATAAAATAATAAATAATAAAAAATAAATAATAAATAATAATAAATAAAATAATAAAATAATGCTGAAGAAAACTTATGGCTCTAAGAAGATGAGGGATGTTAAACTGTAGAGGGAAAATGGGCCTTGCACGCCTAGATAAGCACTGGAAAATCCAGGAAAGTTACACATGCAGCCTACCTCTTCAATGGAATGAGGTACATAGCTGTTCTTCCTGAAATGCCAAGAATTACGTAGTTTTACAATCTGCTGCTCTTTTGCTGCCTGATAAGTTCTGTCTCCATATCTATCAGAATTCATGTTTTTTACTTGTCCCAGACCTGTGTTCCTAAATCATGAGCTTTACTTTTAGACCATGAACCAATTTTTTTTTTTCTGGAGCACAATTTTAAATGCTTTACTTTTTCAATAAATCGGAGTATGATAATAATAATAGTAATAGTAATAATAGTAATAATAATAAATGAATCACTTTCCAGTAATATCTATTACTCTATTCAGAATTAGGTCTTCCACAGACATGTTACCTGGAAATAAAAGCCTGTTACAATAAGCAAAGGTTTAACCGCAGTGGCTACTTCTAGTGCCGGAAAAATTTTCATCCCTATAATGTGTTATGTAAATGGCCACAGATCCCAGCCTTAGTGGCACTGGGAGTGTATTATCCAATCCCACATTTAGTAGTTCAGTGAATTTTGAAAATCAGTTTACCTGTAACCATGATGGTGATCTTTTAATTGATATTTATTCAGTTAAAAAATGAATTAAGAAATCTCTTAATTGATGTTCCTTGATTTACATTACTAAAGATACACAATTCACACAATGCAATTCTACTATCAGAATTACATGAGACTCCTTGCTTAGGTTTTAATTAGCAGTAAGAATCACAAATTTCTTAATTATCAATAATTTGTCAGCTAAGGTATATTCAGGCAATAGTTGCAACTACAGAATAGGTGCACTGCCTAGGTGCTTTGGAAAGACATAATCTACAGCACTACTAACAGGCAAGACTGATCTGTGACTGGAGAGTATAAGTGCAGCAGAGCAGTACAAACTTATTCATATGTTTAAGCCTCAAGTCCTCCACCATTTACAAAAATGCAACTACTTTTTACCATCAAGAACTCAAGCTCCACGAAGGTCAATGTCTAATTTGTAGTCTAAACCAAGTGCAATTGGTACAATTAATTCACTGCTACCAAGGCTGAATCCATAGATTTTGAAACCAAATCCAGACAATATATCCTAACACTGTCTTAGAAATAATTGCCTGTATAGAGAGATGGTTCTTCAGAGCTTTTACTTCTAAATCTGTCAGTGAACCTTATGGAATGTACTGGAGAAAACTGTAACTTACTAATCAAATATTTGAATACTTATATACTTACCTGGGATTTCATTTCTGCTGAAAGAAATGGGAAGAACAGGATTCACTTTAAAACAAACAAACAAACAAACTTTAGAAAGGAAGATAAAAAATCTTATCACACACTATCACTTTTGAAAGCAGCGTAGGAGGGGCAGTCAAGGGCTGAAATGCTGGTGAAATAGGTAAAACTTAGGCAAAAAAAACCTACATTATTATCAATAACAGTACCACAACTGTGACCTTCATGATTAATATTCAAACCTAAGAATTTTCATTTGGCACCAGATGGCGTGTTTAAGAGAAACACTCTGGGATGTCTGAAAGCAGACTTGGTTTTGTTAGCAGTCACAGGAGAATTTAAAGGGATGCTGGGGGCTGGGGGTGGGGTGTGGAAAACAGGCTGTAAAGTCTTAAGTCAGCATCTAAACAAAACACTGACAGTGCCAAGCATTAGGTCAGACACCAAAATGACTGATATAGGCTCATGTGGTTTATAAAACCTATAAAAAGACTACACCAGCAAGGTCCCTGTCACCCTGTCAGAGTTCAGACACTAAAACAGGAAGCAACATTTTAGTTTCAAACCTCAGAAGAATCAAGATCACTTCACATGAGTAAAAATACCTGAAAGCAAACATTTTTAAAAGCTCCAAAACCCAAAATATAAGGAAAACAATAAAGGATCATAAGACGATCAATGCACGGAATCACAAAACGGCTGGTTAAGCTCTATCTCCCTCCACATTGCGCATCCCATGGAGGACCAAGGGAGAGCAGACCTTCCAGACCTGTGCACCACCTGTTTGCTGCAAAATTCTACAGAGATTCCTTGTGGAATAGCAGTTTCTTATTTCTTGTCTCTCCCTATCATGCAGGAAGTCAGTCTGGCTGTGCTATATTCTATTATCATTATAGATCACCCGTCTGCAACACAGTACTATACAGATGAGCACAAAGCATGTTATCTAGTTCCCTTTCCCCCAGAAGGTTGAGGCTCAGGTATAGGGGCAATTCTCCTGTGCGCAGTCTTTATTCAGGCTGACTCAGTGACTTCAACAGGCTTAATCATGTGGTCAGGTTTGTTGCCAGTTGCATAATGCTCCCACATCTGCAGACAGAGCCGCTCTAATTCCATTGTGTATTGTATGGTGTTGAACAGAGGGCTAGATATTCTCTGTTTCCAGACTTTTCCACGAATTTTCTTCAGGTATTCTAGGTCGCATAAACCAATTCTTATGAATGATGTTATTTGTGCTTTACAACAGCCTAAGTGATTTCTATGCTATCTTATTACCAGGAAAATTTTAACACCTATGGACATTACGTTTGCCTCAGTCATAATCCTTAGACACTAAATCTTGGGCCTCATCTCTGAGTTAAGCATACCTATTCTTGTGAACATAGCCAGATGTTCCATGTAAAGAATCTCAATGTAAGCATATCTTAAATCATTGTGCACTTGGGACTGAGATCACTCCTATCTGAATACCTTTTTATCTAAAATCTTGCTGTCCTTAATATGGCTAAAAAGTGATCTTGCCGGGCGGTGGTGGCGCACGCCTTTAATCCCAGCACCTGGGAGCCAGAGTCAGGCGGATTTCTGAGTTCGAGGCCAGCCTGGTCTACAGAGTGAGTTCCAGGACAGC
>NW_022196897.1:105003288-105010592 GCF_008632895.1 Mastomys coucha
AAAAAAAAAAAAAAAAGGAAAACAAAAAGAAAAAGAAATTGCCTTGTCCTACCCACATGACACATAGGGTAGAGAGGAATAATTTGCACAAGGGCAGTGAATGAGAAAGGGCTAGAATTTCAACATAGAATCAGAAGGTTTCAGCACACCTTAGCAAAGTCAAAAATTTCTTAGTTTGCTGTAAGCATCAGCACTTACCAAGCCATTACCTGGTTATGAACAAAGGAAATTTCATCTATCAGACACAAGTCAGTACAGCCATAGGAAGGCATGCAATCAGAGTTTATACATTCTTATAAGAAACTGAATATAATGGATTTTCAAGAAGAATACAATTGTAGTTGGCAGGATTCAATGACACTTGCAAGCTGTAAAGAGAATGCAAAATTAATGTCAAAGACTGATTGTCTTGCCAAGCTTCTATATGCTTTTCTGACTTCAGGGAATGCAAAGATACACCAGTGGCTTGAATGTTTCACTGTCTGGGGGAACACTTCAGGTCTCAAGAACTGGAAGGGACTTAGTTTCCCAGGAGGTACAGACTCTAAACTGAAAATCTTATGGCACATGCTTCTCAAACCAGTAAGATCAAGCCAGCTCCACAATTCCTTACAGTTTCTCCCATTTTGTTTTCATTTTCAAAGAATGAAAGTTGAACTTTAAAGTACACAGGGAGTAATAATGAAATCCCAAGGTTATAATGCTCTTCAGCATAACCAACACAAAATTCCCATAGACATCCTTATGGACTACATTTTAGAAGTCTGTTAGAGAAAGAGAAAAATAATGATCAAAAATATTCACTAGGTTTGTGCCACAATGAATGAAGAAAATTCATCTAAATTTCAGTGCCATATAGTTAATATTTTATCATGCACAGTCTATAAAATGTCATGTGACCGTTTTTCCCTAAGAAGCAACATGATCAGCGGTAACAGATGCATTCAATTGAGGCAACATAGTAAGGAACAGCATTTCAGCAGTCACATCCTTTCCCTGAGATTTCATCGATGATTTTCCTTTAGTCCCTATTTTCTTCTTCTGGGTCATCATTGGTAGAGAGACTGACATTCATGGCTTGATAACTCTATCAGCCCATTCACTTTCTTTGCTTCACTTTCACTGCTTCTCCTGATATCTTTGGATCTTCATCTATTTTTCAGGTCAAGACAGTCTTTCAGGTATCACACTGGGTTTTCATTCCACTGAGGAAATATACAAATATAACATCGGCTTCAGTAAATTATTGGACTTGAAAAGTACCAATCACCTTACATAACATCTCTCCCAAAGACCATTGCTATCGGGGCAGAACAAGAAATGTTCGGTAGCAGTAGGCAGTCCTTAACCAACTCTTAAAAAATAAAGTGGGGCCAATAAGTGGGAGAGGGTGGGGTGGCGGGCATAGGGAGGGGGGAGGCAACAGGGGTTTGTTTTTGTTGTTTCTGTTTGTTTCTTTGTTTTTTGGAGGGGAAACTGTAAAAGGAGAAATTTACATGTAAATAAAGAAAATATCTAATAAAAAACATGAAGAATAGAAGATAAAAATTATGAGGAGTAGACATTATTCTTCTACCCTTCCTTTATTTTTAAATAATATTTAAGTTCTCCATTACCTCTTTCCACAAAAGACTCATCCTGAGAGTTATATGGAATGCCTGTGATGAGAGTTGCAACATATTGTTGGAATGCTCCTGAAAAGGCTTGGTAGTATATGCGGAAGGATTGTCAGTTTTTAATATTTTACGTGGAGCTAAAATAGCAAAGGATCTGAATTAAAAGATGATCGTATCACTGTTTCTCCTGATATATGGACAGCAAAAATGAGCAAAGAGTAAGTGGGTAGAATCTCATGAATATATATTTTAACTTGCCCAAACTGCAAACATGTGTAACATTTGTGAGCCAAATATTATATGACAGTAATCTTCCAGAATTTACAACATGAGAGGAAAGAGGCTTGATATTAATTCTTACATATGAAGGGCATTTGTTAAATATCACCTGATATAATATATAAGATATATTATATATTACATATATAATATATAAGAGTATATTATATATTCTTTTTATTTCAATGCTGAAAAATTTAATGAAAGCATTCATGAGATTCTTGTTCTCTTAGGTTGTTAGTTTCTAGGAAAAGAGACTGTATTGAAAGAACATCTTCCTTTGGTTTCCCTCAGACAATGGTCCTGGAAGATTAGATGTGACTACATAGGCCAAGATAAACTGGATTTTTCTGTCTGCAATTATTTTGGAATTAATTGTGATAAATTATGAATAGAGGTACCTGATTCTAGATTTTGCACTCCCAGTTGTATATTGAGGGGCACACTATATGTTTAGAGGTTGAGGGTAGCATTTTAAGACAAAGAAAATCTGGGCTGGTGAGATGGCTCAGCAGGGAAGAGCACCGACTGCTCTTTGGAAGGTCATGAGTTCAAATCCCAGCAACCACATGGTGGCTCACAACCACCTGAAATGAGATCTGATGCCCTCTTCTGGTGTGTCTGAAGACAGCTACAGTGTACTCACATATAATAATAATAATAAAAAAAAAGACAATGAAAATCATGAGTGATTCCATTTGTTGTACAGAAGAACCTGAATAAGTAAAAATTAGTGAAGCATCTCTAGAAACCAGAGAACTCTGACCCTTTTTGGTGGGGGTTATTTTATTTATTTACATTTCAAATGTTATCCCCCTTCCCAGTTTCCCCTCCACACACCCCATCCTATCCCCTCAGTCCTCTGCTTGTATGAGGCTGTTCCCCTGACCCCCCCCACACACTCCCACTCCACCACCCTAGCATTTCCCTACACTGGTACATCAAGCCTTCACAGGATCAAGTACTTGTCTTCCTTTGATGCCAGACAAAGCCTTCATCTGCTACAAATGCAGCTGGAGGCACCGGTCCCTCCATGTGTAGTCTTTGGTTGGTAGTTTAGTCCCTAGAAGCTGAGGGGTTGGGGAGGAACTGGTTGGTGGATATTGTTCATCCTATGGGGTTGCAAACCCTATCATCTTCTTCAGTCCTTCCCCAGCTCCTCTACTGGGGTACCCCTGGTTAGTACGATGGATGTCTGCAAGAACCAGCATCTGTATCAGTAAGACTCTCACAGAGCCTCTTAAGAGACATCCATTTTAGGCTCCTGTCAGAAAGTACTTCTTGGCATCAGCAATAGTGTCTGGGTTTGGTGTCTGCAGATGGGATGGATCCCCAGTTGGGACAGTCTCTGGATGGCCTTTCCCGCGATCTCTGTTCCACTTAGTTCCTGCATTTCCTTTAGACAGGAGCAATTCAGGGTTAATATTTTGAGGTTAGGTGGCCCCATCCCTCAACCAGGGGCCATGCCTAATCTCTGGATATGGTTGGCCTCTACAGGTTCTCTTCCCACTTTGTTGGGTATTTCAGCTAATGTCATCTCCATTAGGTCCCATTGCTCTCCTGGGATCTGGGACTATATCTGTTCACTACCCCCAGTTCCCCATCCCCCATTACTACACTCCTTTCTTCAATTTCCTGACCCTCTGTACATATTACTTATCTCCTCCCACACTTGGTGCTGCCTGCTCTTTTTTCCTTCCCCCTCCTCTCTCCCTTTCAAGTTCCTCCCTCTACTTCCTAGGACTATTTTTGTTCATCCTTCTAAGTAGGACTGAAGCATTCACAATTAGGTCTACCTTCTTCTTGGGGTTCATAACGTTTGTAAGTTATATCATGGGTATTCTGAGCATTTTTCCTAATATGTACTTATCAGTGAGTAAATAACATGAGTGTTTTTTGTGTGTGTGTGTGACTGTGTAACCCCACTCAGGATGATGTTTCTAGTTCCATCCATTCGCCTGTTAATTTCATGAAGTCATTGTTTTTAATGGCTGAGTAGTACTCCATTGTGTAACTGTACCACATTTTCTGTATCCATTCCTCTTTTGAGGGACATCTGGGATCTTCTCAGCTTCTCCCTATTATAAATAATGCTGCTATGTGTCTTTATTGCATGTTGGAGCATCTTCTAGGTATATGCCCAGGAGTAGTATACCTGGGTCCTCAGATAGTACTACGTCCAATTTTCTGAGGAACCACCAGACTGATTTCCAGAGTGGTTGTACCAGCTTGCAGTCCCACTAACAATGGAGGAGTGTTCCGCTTTTCCCACATCCTCTCCAGCATCTGTTCTCACCTGAGTTTTTGATCTTAGCCATTCTGACTGGTGTGAGGTAGAATCTCAGGGTTGTTTTGATTTGCATTTTCCTGATGACTAGGCATGTTAAACATTTCTTTAGGTGCTTCTCAGACATTTAAGATTCCTCAGTTGAGAATTCTTTGTTTAGCTCTGTACCCCATTTTTAATAGGGTTATTTGGATCTCTGGAGTCTAACTTCTTGAGTTCTTTGTATATTTTGGATAATAGCCCTCTTTTGGATGGATGATTGGTAGAGATCCTTTCCCAATCTGTAAGTTGCTGTTTTTTTTTTTTTTTCCTGATGACAGTGTGCTTTGCCTTACAGAAGCTTTTCAATTTTAGGAGATTTCATTTGTTGATTGTTGTTCTTAGAGCCTGGGCCATTGGTGTTCTGTTCAGGAAATTTTCCCCTGTGCCAATGTGTTTGAGGGTCTTTCCCAATTTCTCTTCTATTAGATTCAGCATATCTGGTTTTATGTGGAGGTTCTTGATCCACTTGGACTTAACCTTTGTACAAGGTGATAAAAATGGATCAATTTTCATTCTTTTACATGCTGACCACCACTTGAGCCAACACCATTTGTTGAATATGCTGTCTTTTTTCTGCAGGATGGTTCTGGCTTCCTTGTCAAAGATCTGGTGACTATATGTTTGTTGGTTTAATTCTGGATCCTCAATTCTATTCCATTGATTTACATGCCTATCTCTGTACCAGTAAATACCATGCAGTTTTTATCACTATTGTTCTGTAATAGAGCTTGGGATAAGGGATGGTGATTCCCCCAGAAGTTTTCTTATTGTTAAGAATAGTTTTCACTATTCTGGATTTTTGCTGTTCCAAATAAATTTGGGAATTGCTCTTTCTATCTCTGTGAAGAACTGAGAATTTTGATGGGCATTGCGTTGAATCTGTAGATTGCTTTTTAAAATTTATTTTATTGAAAGATTTATATATTTATTTCATGTCGCTGTCTTCAGACACACCAGAAGACAGCATCAGATCCCATTACAGATGATTGTGAGCCACCATGTAGTTGCTGGGATTTGAACTCAGGACCCCTGGAAGAGCAGTCAGTGCAGAGTTGACTGAGCCATCTCTCTGCCCATAGATTGCTTTTTGTAAAATGACAATCAATAAGCACAGGAGATCTTTCTATCTGAGATCTTCTTATATTTCTTTCTTCAGAGACTTCAAATTCTTTTGTATCAATCTTTCACTTGCTTGGTTAGAGTCACACCAAGGTACTTTATATTATTTGTGACTATTGTGAAGGGTATTATTTTCCTAATCTCTTTCTCAGACCATTTATCCTTTGAGTAGAAGAATGGTACTGATTTGTTTGAGTTTAATGTATATCCAGCAACTTTGCTGAAGTTGTTCATCAACTGAAGACATTTTGGTGAAATGTTTTAAGTCACCTAATTATATTATCATATCATCTGCAAATAGTGATATTTTGACTTCTTCCTTTCCAATTTGTATCTCTTTGATCTCCTTTTGTTGTCTAATTGCTCTGGCTAGGACTTTGAGTACAATATTGAATAGGTAGGGAGAGAGTGGGCAGTTTTGTCTAGTCCCTGATTTTAGTGGGATTGCTTCAAATTTCTCTCCATTTAGTTTGATGTTTGCTACTGGTTTGCTGTATATTGCTTTACTATGCTTAGTAATGGGTCTTGAATTCCTGATCTTTCCAAGACTTTTATCAAGAAGGGGTGTTGAATTTTGTCAAATGCTTTTTCAGCATCTGATGAAATAATCATGTGGGTATTTTTTTGGAGTTTGTTTACAAAGTGGATTACATTAATGGATTTTTCCCTGGAATGAAGCCTACTTGATCATAATGAATGATTGGTTTGATGTGTTCTTGAATTCAGTTTGCTAGAATTTTATTGAGTATTTCTGTATCAATATTCATAAGCGAAATTGGTCTGAAGTTCTCTTTCATTGTTTAGTCTTTTTGTGGTTTAGGTATCAGAGTAATTCTGGCTTGATAGAATGAATTAATGTTCCTTCTGTTTCTGTTTCGTGGAATAATTTGAGGAGTGTTGGTATTGACTATTTGAAGGTCTGGTAAGATTCTGCCCTAAAGCCATCTGGTCTTCGGCTTATATGGGACTGTTTAGATGGATTATCTGATCCTGATTTATCTTTGGTAGCTGGTATCTGTCTAGAAAATTATCCATTTCATCTAGTTTTCCAGTTTTGTTGAGTATAGGCTTTTGTATTAGGATCTGATGAGATTTTTAATTTCTTCTGTTTCCGTTATGTCTTTTTTTTTCCCATTTCTGATTTTGTTAACTTGGATACTGTCTCTGTTCTCTTTAGTTAGTTTTGCTAGGGTTTTATCTAGCTTGCTGATTTTCTCAAAGTACAAGCTTTTTGTTTTGATTCTTTGTATTGTTCTCTTGTTTCTAATGTGGTTAATTTTGGCCCTGAGTGATGGGAGAACTGAGTTCTTGTGATGCAAAAGTATATTGGTTTCTATTTCTTATAGTCCTTCACTTCCCTCTCATCATCTGGTTATCTTTGCTGTTTACTGCCCTGTGTGTTTCTGTCTGGAGCTTGCCTCCTGTGTCCCTGGATTGCTACCGGTCTCCTGGGAGACCTATGGGCCTGGCTGTAGTAGATCTCCTGTAAGGCCTTCAGACTGTAGGGTCTTCAGAGAGATAAAAACGCCGATGATGTGCCCTGTTGCCCTGGGTTCAGTAGGTCCCCTGGGAGACATTCAGACTGTGGAATCTTCAGAGGGAAATACCAGCTGATAATCTACCCTTGCAGAAGGCACAGGTCCACCCCTTGATTTTTTAAAAATAATTTGTAGTTATTTTTATGAAACAAGGAACATAAATTTGTGTATGAGAAAAGATTGCTTAAAGGAATCTAGAAGAGGGCTGGAGAGAGATGGCTCAGCAGTTGAGAGGACTGACTGCTCTTCCGATGGTCCTGAGTTCAAATCATAGTAACCACATGGTGGCTCACAACCATCCATAATGAGATCTGATGCCCTCTTCTGGGGTGTCTGAAGACAGCTACAGTATACCTACATAAAGTAAATAAATAAATCTTTTAAAAAATAGAAAGAGAATCTAGAAGGAAGAATATGTTAAAA
>NW_022196897.1:105010602-105020415 GCF_008632895.1 Mastomys coucha
CCCGGCAATAATGAAATTCTTAATAAATAAAAGTGCTGAAGAACAAATTCACTTAGTACTGGTATGAAACAGACAAATACAAACTTGTAGTTTAACACATAATAACTAATAACCTAAATACAAATTGTCAGACTGCTACTCCAATATGTCAATTTAATACTGTTCAGATGAAATGAGGCAAAAATCTGTTACTCCACAGGGTACTATAGTACATCCTGATTATATGATTCTAAGTGAAAGGTTCTTCCTAAGCTAGCAAAGAGATTGATTAAACCTTACCACTTGCCTAGACTCTTTTGGTTTAGACTGATCACATTAAACACTGTTTCATTCCCACTTACCTTTTTTCAGTAACCTCTGCTTCCTCTATTTTCACAATCCACAGTTGCTTGTTTTATTCAAGACAGACGAATAACTCTGGTTTCAATACAAAAAGGTTTCTGCATTAGAAGAAACTTCAGACTCTATATTATACTGAATGTTGTTGTCTTTTTAACATAGAATTGTATCCATCAGTTAGCAGGATCAGAAGATACATTAATGACTTCCTAATTATCACTTCTTGTCAGATATTTTAGACCTCAGAAACCAATACTTTTAAACTTCTGTGTTCATTTAGTTCTCTTTAAGTTACTAGATGGCAAAAACACAACTATGAGAATTAAACTGGATTAATACATTACTGCTATTGAATACCTGCAAAAGTAACATCTAGGGCTAAGATGATATTTAGTACTAGGCTAAATAAGACAATATATAGTGATATAAAATATTTGCTATATGTAAGATACCACTATAGAAGAATAAGTTCTATATTCTTATAGAGCTTTGAATAATAGATACATGCTTGTTGCAAATATTAATAGCAATTGAAAAACCTCCCAAGGATGCCATGGGAATCATGATGGAAGTTCTCCATCATGGCATCCCATACAAAGGACTCTGAGAAGAGTCCAGGAATTACCAATCCTCTTGGAAGAGATCTATGTCCACATCTTTGAAAGGTGATTGAGGGGCTGGAGAGATGGCTCAGTGGTTAAGAGCACTGGATGCTCTTCCAGAGGTCCTGAATTCAAATCCCAGCAACCACATGGTGCCTCACAACCATCCGTAATGAGATCAGATGCTATCTTCTGCTGTGTCTAAAGACAGCTACAGTGTACTTACATATAATAATTAATAAATCTCTTTTAAAAAAGGTGATTGAAAATGATATGAAAATTAAGTTTCCCCAACACCCTTCACAATAGTCACAAGTAATATAAAAATACATTGGCATGACTCTAACTAAGCAAGTAAAAAATCTGTATGACAAAAAGTTCAAGTCTCTGAAGAAAGAAATCAAAGAAGATCCCAGAAGATGGAAAGATCTCCCATGCTCATGGATTGGCGGGATTAAAATGGCCATCTTGCCGAAAGCAATCTACAGATTCAATGCCATCCCATCAAAATTTCAACTCAATACTTCACAGACTTAGAAATGGCAATTTTCAAATTCATCTGGAATAACAAAAACCCTAGGATAGTAAAAACTATACTCAACAATAAAAGAACCTCTGGTGGAATCACCATCCCTTACCTTAAGCTGTACTACAGAGCAATTGTCATTAAAAACAAAAAAACCTGCATGGTATTGGGACAGTTACAGGCAGGTAGATCAATGGAATAGAATTGAAGAACCAGAAATGAACCCACACACCTATGGTCACTTGATCTTTAACAAAGGAGCTAAAACCATCCAGTGGAAAAAAGACAACATTTTCAACAAATGGTGCTGGCTCAACACATAGAAGAATGCAAATTGATCCATTTTTATCTCCTTGTACAAAGCTCAAGTCATAGTGGATAAAGAACCTCCACATCAAGCCAGATACATTGAAATGAATAGAAAAGAAAGTGGGGAAGAGCCTCAAGGACATGGGCACAGGGGAAATTTTCCTGAATAGAACACCAATAGTTTATGCTCTAAGATCAAGAATTGACAAATGGGACCTCATAAAATTACAAAGCTTCTGTAAGGCAAAGGACACTGCCAATAGGACAAAACGGCAACCAATAGATTGGTAAAAGATCTTTACCAATCCTATATCTGATAGAGGGCTAATATCCAATATATATATATATATATATATATATATATATATATATATAAAGAACTCAAGAAGTTAGACTCCAGAGAACCAAATAACCCTATTAAAAAATAGGATACAGAGCTAAACAAAGAATTCTCAACTGAGGAATACTGAATGGCTGAGAAACACATAAAGAAATGTTCAACATCCTTAATCATCAGGGAAATGCAAATCAAAACAACTCTGAGATTCCACCTCACACTAGTCAGAATGGCTAACATCTAAAACTCAGGTGACAGCATATGCTGGTGAGGTGGTGGAAAAAGAGGAACACTCCTTCATTGCTGGTGGGATTGCAAGCTGGTACAACCACTCTTGAAATCACTTTGGTAGTTCCTCCAGAAATTGAACATAGGAATTGAACATAGAAATTGAACATACCAAAGGACCCAGCTATACTACTCCTGGGCATGTACCCAAAACATTCTCCCACATTTATTAAGTACATATGCTCCACTATGTTCATAGCAGCCGTATTTACAATAGCCAGAAACTGGAAAACAACCCAGTTGTCTCTCAAAAGAAGAATGGATACAGAAAATTTGGTGCATCTACACAATGGAGTACTACTCTGCTATTAAAAACAATGAATTTATGAAATTCATTGGCAAATGAATTTCTTAGGCAAATGGATGGATCTGGAGAATATCATCCTGAGTGAGGTAACCCAATCACAAAAGAACACACATAGTATGTACTCTCTGATAAGTGGATATTACCCCTTAAGCTCAGAATACCCCAAATCCACAAACCACAAGAAGGAAGACCAAAGTGTGGATACTTCTTAAAAGGGGGAACAAAATACCCATGGATGGAGTTGCAGAGACTAACTATGGAGCAAAGACTGAAGGAAGGACAATCCAGAGACTGTTCCACCTGGAAATCCTTCCCATATTCAAACATCAAATCCTGACACTATTGTGGATGCTGGCAAGTGCTGGCTGAGAGGAGCCTGACATAGATGTCTCCTGAAAGGCTCTGACAGTGCCTGACTAATACAGAAGTAGAGTTTCACAGCCATCCATTGGACTGAGCTCAGTTTCCCCAATGAAGAAGCTAGAGAAAAGACTCAAGGAGCTGAAGGGTTTGCAGACCCTTAGGGAGAACAACAATATGAACTAACTAGTACCCTCAAGAGCTCCCAGGGACTCAACCACCAACCAAAGTGTACACATGGTGGGACTCATGGCTCCAGCAGCATATGTATAGTAGAGGATGTCCTAGTCGGTCATCAATGGGAGAAGCCCTTGGTCCTTTGAAGGTTCTATGCCCCAGTGTAGGGGAATGCCAGGGCCAGGAAGAGGAAGAGGGTGGGGTGGTGAGCAAGGGCAGCGGGGAGAGTACAGGGTTTTGTTTTTCTTTTTTTTTTCCTTTTTTTTCAGAGGTGAAACTGGGAAAGGAGATACCATTTGACATGTAAATAAAGAAAATATCTAATAAAAGTAAAAAAAGATAATTAAGTTTCCCATTGCGGATGTTAGATGAGTCATTTACTGTGTTAAGGAAATATTTGTTAACTAGAGATCTTGTTCTACTATCAGTAATCTGTATTAACTATTTGAAAATTTATGTTTTAAGGAAGATAATATTCCAAGAGAATCTCAGAGAAAAACTTTATTGAACATGGACATTTCTTCAGTTATTTATAGTGATTTGTATAAACTTAAGACCTCTTGGTCTTTTCCCTTTCCATTGGTGTCCTTATTCAGCTCACGCTTGGCTATCATGTTGGTGACACTTTATGGGTCTAATTTTTGATGTTATTAGAAAACATGATCTCACTACACACTCCCTAATCCTCTGGCTCTTAACATCTGGTCTTTCTGCTCCCTCTTCTGAAATCGTCTCTAAGCCTTTGATATATGAGTGTATTATACAGGGGCTGGAGAGATGGCTGAGATGTTAGGAGCACTGTCTGCTCTTCCAGAGGTCCTGAGTTCAATTCCCAGCAACAATATCGTGCCTCACAACCATCTGTAATGATATCTGGTGCCCTCTTCTGTTCTGCAGAATACATGCAGGCAGAATGCCGTATACATAATAAGTAAAAAAAAAAATCTTTTTTTTTTTTTTAAGTGTATTATACATATATCATTGGTACTTGGTTTCACAGCTTTGCATGCTGATTGGTTGTGCTTTTCTGTAGTGGTCCCTGTGTGTTGCAAACAGTAGTTTCCTTGATGATTGGTGAAGACTATACTTATTTGTAGGTATGAGGACAAATGTTTATACATTGTTTGGAGGGATGTTGCTGGTTCAATAAACTAGTGCTTGTAGTCTCCTTCAATAACCATGACTTCAGTACCACTGAGTAGTTAGCTAGGTTTCCAGTAAGAGGCATGCTTTCCCTTCGGTTGAGTAGGTATTAAGTCTAATTAGAGCTAGTGTTTACTGTCAAGGTATGTTTGTCTTCTGGCATGGGTACCTCCCTTCCACTTCTGTTCACAAGCTGTCTCATTTAGAGTTTATGTTTCAATCAAACTTCAAGAGCATCTTATGAGACTCAATAAATATAGTGTTTACTACTGCCAGACCCCAGGAGAAAGTTCTCTCACCAGCTCTGCTTCCTTGCTGATTCTTAGGAAGGCCTCCTGAACCAACACCAGTTCTCTTCCCTACTGCTATGTTACCCTCCTTCCTCCTGTATTTACTTCCTCCAGGAACCCTGTTTCCAGTTCTACTATCACATCACTTGTACTATGACATCCACTTTTACCATCCACATTCTTTGTTCCACATCCATAAGAAAAAGCCCACAATTCCCCACTGCAATTTTATGAGATGTTTTTTGTTGGAATTATCACTCAAGGAATGGCTAACATTAATGACATCTTTCCAGTATAAAATAGGCATTTATTATTCCAAGACAGCAGTAAATGAACATAAGCTCCTTTTTTCTTTATTTGTAGTTGAGAAAGAGAAGGTAATTTAACCTTATAAACAATCTGTAACATATACTTAAAGCTCAAATAGTATCAAGAGTAATCTTTTCATCATATAAATAAAAATATCATGTTCCACTGAAATATACAAATACTACGCAACAGTTTTGACTTTGGTTGGTTATGAGAAATCTTACTCAGGTATAAGTTCATATGTTTTAAATTATTACCAGCTTAGTCAAATGTAACATGAATTCTATACCATTACTCGTAGTTGATTTCACAATAATTCCGTATGAAACATTAGTACATATGTAGTTTATTTTCATAGAAATTGCTTAGTGAATATATAATTTAGGGTTTCTTTTGTTACGGAGAGACATCATAACTACAGTAACTCCTATAAAGGAAAATATTTTATTTAGGCTGACTTACAGGTTCAGAGGTTTTGTAAATTGTCTTCATGGTGGCAAGCACAGAGGCATGCAGGTAGACATGGTGCTGGACAGGTAGCTGAGATTTCCACATTTGGATCAGCAGGCAGCAGGAAGAAAGAGTGACAGTTGGCCTCGGTTGAGCATCTGAAACCTCAAGGCCCAACCCAATGACATACTTCTTTCAACAAAACCACACCTACTCCAGCAAGGACACACCATCTAATAATGTCACTCCCTAGATGTCTGTGCATGCTTTTTCAGTCAAAACCAACAGAGTGAATAGGAGATGCCTTTTTGGGTGTCTTAGGGTTTCAACTGCTGTGAAGAAATACCATGATCAAGGCAACTCTAAAAAGGACAACATTTAATTAAAGCTGGCTTATTGGTTCAGAGGTTCAAAGAATAATCATCAAAGGAGAAAGCATGGCAGCATCCAGGTAGGCATGGCACAGAAGGACCCGAGAGTTCTACATTTTGTTCAGAAGGCAAACAGTAGAAGACTGGCTCCCACATGACTAGTAGGAGGGTCTCAAATCCTACTACAGTGATGCACTTCTACCAGCAAGGCCACACCTATTCGAACAAGGCCACACCTCCTAATAGTGTCACTCCCTCGGCCAAGCATATTCAAACCACCACAATGGAAAATGTTTCCAAATTCAATACCAGTATAGGGCTAACTATACTGGTGTGACTCTGATATTGAAGAGTTGAACTGTGAGTGGTTAAAGACTTCCATCCATTCTTCATATTTAAAAAAAAATATTTCTTGAGTGAACAGTGTATCAGTAATTACCCTTGCTTTTGTCTCATGCTTAAATTTTATAATGTATTCTAAATTTGCAGCTTTTGGTAATGGATTTCAAACATTCTTTACATTTGTAAACTTTGTTTCCAGTATGGATTGCAGGATGATCTATAAGATTTGAGAACCAAGTAATGAATTTTGAACATTCTTTACATCTGTAAAGATTCTCTCATGAGTGGATTCTATGATGTTTTTGGAGAGATGAGCCCTCAGCGAAAGATTTGCCACATTCTTTGCATTTGTAAGGTTTCTCTCCTGTATGGATTCTGCAGTGGCTTTGAAGATGTGAGTGCTGGGTAAAGGACTTGCCACAATCTGTGCATTTGTAAGGTTTCTCTCCAGTGTGAATTCTGTGATGAATTTGAAGACCTGAGGCCATGGTAAAAGACTTGCCACATTCCTTACATTTGTAAGGTTTTTCTCCTGTATGGATTCTGTGGTGGGTTTTAAGAGTTGAGGCCTCAGCAAAAGACTTGCCACATTCTTTACATTTGTAAGGTTTCTCTCCAGTATGGATTTTGTGGTGGGTTTTAAGAGTTGAGGCCTCAGCAAAAGACTTGCCACATTCATTACATTTGTAAGGTTTCTCTCCAGTATGAATTCTGTAGTGGGTTTTAAGAGTTGAACCCTGGGTAAAAGCCTTTCCACATTCTTCACATTTGTAAGCTTTCTCTCCAGTATGGATTTTGTGATGTTTTCGAAGACAGGAGTTCCTGGTAAAGGACTTTTCACAATCTGTACATTTGTAAGGTCTATCTCCAGTATGAATTCTGCTATGAGCTTCAAAATTTGATCGTCTGGCAAAGGACTTTCCACACTCGTTACATCTGTAGGGTTTCTCTCCAGTATGCATTCTGTGGTGGTATTTAAGAGATGACCCCTCGGCAAAAGACCTGCCACAATCTGTACATTTGTAAGGTTTCTCTCCAGTATGAAACCTGTGATGAATTTGAAGAGAATAGCCATGAGTAAAGGACTTGCCACATTCTTTGCATTTGTATGGTTTCTCGCCAGTGTGGATTCTTTGATGAGCTTGCAGATATGAACCTGTGGTAAAAGACCTTTTACATATTTTACATTTATAAGGTTTTTCTCCAGTATGGATTATATAATTCTCTCTGAGGCCTGAGAACTGAGCAAAGGACTTTCCACATTCTGTAAATTTGCATGATGCCTCTCCAGTTGGAAGCATCTTAAGTCTAGTGAGGCCTGAGGAACTTGTGGAGCATTTCCTAGATTTCCTATATTTTTGTTGAACAAATGATCTTGGATGCCCAACAAATTTTGGAGGGGTAAACTCCAGTCTATATACTTCATATTTCTGAAGTTTCTCTCTAGTGTGGCTTGAATCATTTTGAGTCATATTTAAATAGATATTGAAGGGTTTATCACTTTCCATAAACAGGCATGGTTTTCTTTGAATATCATTTATCTTATCCCTATCAATGCCAGATGAGTCAATAGAAATATTGCTGTACTTATCATATTTCTGTCTGTTAAATTTTCCTTTAGCCTTAATTTCAGTACGATGACTACAAATTGAGGACTCATTTAAAACTTTATCCTGCTGATGGCTTGTAGACAGCTTCTCTTGGCTATAGTCCTGCTTGTACAAAGGTGGTTGTGTGCACTGATCAGAGACATCCCTACATCTATCATTATTAAAACAATTCTCCAGAAAACAATTATTTATCTGACCATCACTACCAGCTACATTTTGTTTATAGGTATTCCAGGAGTCATTACCTTGATAAGCAATCTCTGTAAACTGATTGTTGTGGTTATTATGCAGGGCAAAGTCTGTAGTAAGGCCTTTATTATCTTCATGACATCCTTGGCGGTATTCAGAAATACCCATCCGATGACGTCTTCCACGTCCTACTGGATTCACATACAGAGTCTTATGTTGATCTACATTGCAGTCCCTGTCATCAGGTAGATTTACCTGTTGAGGAAGTTGTAAAGAATTTTCAGTCAAATACTTCTCCCTCTGATAACACTGTATGTGTTTTGCTGTGATATTAATCCCCTCTTCTTCACAGAATGTTGAAATAACGCTTAATCCCATTCTACACAAAACATATCTCAAAGACTCATATGTACCCACCATGTTACTTCTCAGTGAATTCACACTTCCATGAAGGGTAAAGTTATGTTTCAAAAACTGATGTGAATATTTTCCTACAACAGCCTCCCATTGTGAATGTGGAAGTGGCCCAGAGTGAGCTGTGTTAGAAGACTGGCTTTCTTTATCTCCCCTGTCAGGAACATGAGGAGTGGGTGTTCCGTACAGATCATTTCCATCATCCCAGAATTCATGCTCTTCACTACATTCCCAGAACTTCCTTACGTGTAAATTTCTCAGACTGTTACTTCCAAATCGTCCTGGTCCTTCTCTCTGGACAGATGCTTGTTTGTTCTGTATTTTGAACAGTTCCTTGTTATGAAAGCAAAACAGGACTGGAAAGAATGAAATAAAATCATTATTTCACTTTGTGGACTTACATGAAAATAATATAGAAACATGATGAAAAAAATTACACCGCTGGGGCTGGTAAGATGGCTCAGCAGGTAAGAGCACTGACTGCTCTTCAGAAGGCCATAAGTTCAAATCCCAGCAACCACATGGTGACTCACAACCAACCGTAATGAGATCTGACACCCTCTTCTGGTGCATCTGAAGACAGCCACAGTGTACTTACATATAATAAATAAATAAATCTAAGAAAAAAAAGTACACCGCTACAAGGACTGTGCCAAGATGATCTCACCCAACCTTCAGCTCTTCTGCTGTCAGGAAATAAGTGTGCTGAACATGATGGATGCAAGAGGATATCACATGGAGATGTGTCATAAAATTTGTAATAAATGGAAGGGCTGGCCTTAATTCTGTAGTGTAATAGATACAGACTTGTGTCATGATGAAAACTGGAACGATTATTTGATAATAAAAATGGTCTCTTCACTTTGAAAGTGAATTATCAGATTGGAAATAAAATAACTTTCTAAACACATAAGGAGAACAATAAAAAAATGAATAAATACAACATATAATTATTCTAGAATAGATTCATAGTTGCAGACTAAGCAATATATTTCAGAACATGTCAAATTATGCAATATACTTGAAACACTGAATAACTAGGAAAACAAAGAAAATATGTAAAACAAATAAGACATACAAGGCCATGGAAGTTAGTGTACACAATGATACAAGTTTCAAAATCTGCAAATTATGGTAATTTTTAGGACAGTTCAGTTTTTCAGATGCCAAGAATTTTTTTAAAAAACAAGAAAAGCCCTTCTGGTCCATGTTTAACACAGTAGTGTCAATCTCAAACACAATGCTCTAGATTTAAAACAACAAGTTCTTCATAAAATATTTATCTGTTCTCAGTAACATTAAACATAGCCTAAGCTGGGCAGTGGTAGTGCATGCCTTTAAACCCACACTTGGGAGGCAGAGGCAGGTAGATTTCTAAGTTTGAGACCAGCCTGGACTACAGAGTGAGTTCCAGGACAGCCAGGGCTATACAGAGAAACCCTGTCTTGAA
>NW_022196897.1:105020439-105026776 GCF_008632895.1 Mastomys coucha
GCTTTAAAAAAAAAAAAAAATAAGAACCCGAGTCAGGAAAATCAAGGATCACATAAGATACTTTTTATGTTAACTTTTTTTAAACAAAAACTAAGATCTCCGGATGCACGGAGAAGTATAAATTTGGATTCACATTGCATAATTAACATGCCTAAGTTTAAAAAGTGTAAATGTTTCAGAGAGATAATAGATTAGTATCAATTTTAGCTAGAACGTATGGGAAAGTTTATAAAATAAAAAAATAGGTAGATATACTACATGCAGGAAAGACCAATAAGGCCATAGTTTATTTAATATGTAAGGGACTTTTGATATAGAAAATGTTTAATAACTCTTGAATTAAATAATTCCTGTCTCTTATATTCTCTGCCATTACAATAATTAAAAAACGTCATTTGTATGTTTTTGCTATTTAAGACCTGTTGTACATCAGTTTACTTTGACTAAATAAGATAATTTTGTTTAAGCCGGGCGGTGGTGGCGCACGTCTTTAATCCCAGCACTTGGGAAGCAGAGGCAGGTGGATTTCTGAGTTCGAGGCCAGCCTGGTCTACAGAGTGAGTTCCAGGACAGCCAGAGATATACTGAGAAACCCTGTCTCGAAAATACCAAAAAAAAAAAAAAGATAATTTTGTTTAAAAAAAAGAAAGAAAGAAAAGCCCTTCTGTGTACAAATTAAACTTTTAAACCACACTGCAATGTAGAACTCAATTTCAACATAACATATAAGAAAGCAGAGTTTATATGTGTAAATATACATATTATTTAAATGTAATTTTAACTGAAAGAGAACTCTATCTCTTTCCCCTTCCTTTCCCGCCCAGAGCTCATCCCAGACATTCTCCATACAACTCTACCAAGTGCTATCCTTAAGATAACCTCCTTTTTTATCATCAGTTTTTTTGACACACACAAACACACATGCGCACATATATATAAATAAAAACTTTTAGTAAGTTTTTGTAGTTTATTTGCATGTGGGTTCAATGCTGGCCACTCTGTATTAAACAACTAATAACAAGGATCAGCCCTGAGAGAGGCTAATTTTCCATCTCTTAGTAGTCATTACTTACTTAGTTCTTTGCCTTGAACAAGACATATACAGATGACATGAACTAGAAACAAAACAACAGGAAGGGACTTCATTTCTGGGAGTAGGAAAGTCAATACAGAATAAAAATGAGGTTGTCTGATAGTCCCTCTAGTAAATGTTTTTATCTTATTATATATATTAATTTTAATTTACATATATGATTCAGTCTTATGTATTTATAAAATATGTTATATTATTATATTTGTTTTATTTATTTTATATTTGTGTGAAATTCTACACAATTTGTGTGAGATATATAAAATTATGCCACTTGGACAGACAATAGTTCCCAAAAGAACCACAAGACTGTCAATAACCCCAGTACCAGGAATGAGAAACCTCATTAAAATTTTTTTGTATAATCACTACCAAAAAATAAGGATGATTTCACTTTTTTTCCTTTTCAGTCTCTGTCATCTTAAACTCCTTCAAGTTGTTTTAGACCAATAGTTAAGACTTCAGCGGTGTAGAAGTCAGGGATGGACAGAGTGGACAGCATTGCTTTTCCTGCTGTTAGATGGGTATGGACCGAATGGGTATCCTTGTTGGTTCCTGATTTTAGAGAGACAGTTTGAGGTTCTCTCCATTTAGAATGATTTTGCATCTGGAACTACATTTTCTAATTGTAGATATGCTGCACATGTTCTTAATATCTCCCAGACATTTATCATGAAGTGATGTTGTATTTTTTTTAAAGGCCATTTCTTTATTTAATGAGGTGATAATGGTTTTTTTTTGTCTTAGAGTGGGTGTCCCCAGTAGGTATAAAAGGCAAAAAATCTTTGTATTCAGAGATTAGCATTAGAGCAACCTGGAATGTTCACCACAGAATTGTTCCTTTAAATGGAGGGGACACATAACTTGCTATGAGCCCATAACATTGGAGAAGGTATGGATAACTGCCTGGTGAAGTTTGTGCTGTGTGGACAAGGCCAAGGATCCTTCCCCAAACCCTTATTGATAGGAGGTATCACATGAGGTCAAATAAAAGAACCCATCTTTATGGAGGATGTCACATATGCTTTACAAAGCGTTTCGGTGTGTTCATGTCTAAAGCTTTGTTGTGCACATAGGATATAGTTAATAATCACCAGGAAAAACATCACCAGATTTTTCTGTGTGTAAAATAAACTATTCAGGGTCTAGCCGACAAAGTTTGAATCAACACCAGCTCTTAGCTGTGTTGAACCAAGCTGCCTACTTCCTTACCTATCTAACAGCCTAGGCGGTTGCAGAGACTCCTACAACTGGCATCTAAAGTGTAGGGCAGGGCTACTACAAAATTAATTTAATAGAAGTGGCTAGTTCTATCACCAAGGAGAGTGGCAAAGATGAGTGAGAAATGGGACATAAAGAAATTTCAGTATTCCCTGGAATTCCCCTATTTTTGTAATTCATGAAGGGCCAAAAATATTTTGACTGTTACATGACCTCTGAGGCCTAAACGCTATTATAAAAGCAATGGGAGCGTCCCGGCCAAGACTCCCATCTTACTAGATTCCCAAGTGACAACAGAATTAGAATCCTGTCAAATATGTCAACAACAATTTTTAAAAATAAGAGGGCTATACAGTCACCCAAATCTCCACATACTAGGCTGCATTTAGCCATCTCAGTTTCAAATGCATTCACAACAGCTGATGATTACCCCAAACCATTTTACACCATTGCCCCAAACGCCAAGGGAGACACAGTTTAAATATATTAAAAATAGAAAGTTTAAAAAATAATCAGTGGGGGGGCTGGTGAGATGGCTCAGCGGGTAAGAGCACTGACTGCTCTTCCAAAGGTCCTGAGTTCAAACGCAGCAACCACATGGTGGCTCACAACCATCCGTAATGAGATCTGACGCCCTCTTCTGGTGTATCTGAAGACAGCTACAGTGTACTTATGTATAATAATAAAATCTTTGGGCTGGAGCAAGCAGGGACTGAGCGGGGTCAATCGAAGCAAGCAGAAGTCCTAAAAAAAGTTAATTCCCAACAACCACATGAAGGCTCACAACCATCTGTACAGCTACAGTGTACTAGTATACATAAAATAAATAATGTTAAAAAGTTAAACATTAAAAACATTAAAACATTAAACATTAAACATTGCCGGGTGGTGGTAGCTCACGCCTTTAATCCCAGCACTTGGGAGGCAGAGGCAAGCGGATTTCTGAGTTCAAGGCCAGCCTGGTCTACAGAGTGAGTTCCAGGACAGCCAGGATTACACAGAGAAACCCTGTCTTGAAAAAAACAAAACAAAACAAAAAACATTAAACTTTAAACATTAAAACATTAAACATAAACATTAAATATAAACCTAAAAACATTAAAAATATTAAAAAATTAAAAAATCAAGCATTAAAACAAAAAATGAGAGCAGTCTACCAGTCACCCTCCACTCCCCTAGAACCTTGTGCCCTGGTTTGCATTCACTGTCAACTTGGCACAGCCTGGAATCAACTGAAAAAAAGAATCTCAATTGAGTAATTTTTTACAAATAAGGTTGGTCTATGGACACATCTGTGATATAGAAATCCCTTGGTTGAGCAACCCAGCCCACTGTAGGTGCTTCCATTCCCTCAGCAAGTGGTGATGGGCTATGATGAGAAAGCTATCTGAGCATCAGCCTGACAAGCAAGTCAGCCTACAGCATCCCTCCATTGTTCATGCTATGGTCATGCTCCTTGGCTCTGAGGGACAGTTCCTGCCTTAACTTCTCCAAGGAACAGGCCTGCAATATGGAAGTAGAAGTTGAAATATAACCTTCATTCCCCTAAATTGCTATTACTCATGGTATTTGCCACAGAAACAGAATAAAACCAGAATACTTTGATTAGTCTCAACATCCCAGGCTATCTGAACAAAGAAGGATCTCAAACATTTTGTGCTACTATTTTAGAACCTATATCGGATTGCTGAATTTAAGAAACTCATAAAGCTTTCAAACTCAGTCGAGAAAATACATATAGCCCAAATTAAAAGAAGATCTTCTCACATCAAAAGAACAAAATTAATAGTGGGTTTTCTCATTTCACATAATTTCACTAAGATACATCTCTCACAGGTGTAGCCAGTGGCATGGATATTGACACCTTCAGTGGAAGAGCCTTCCAATATCAATCACCAATCCACACAAAGTCTCATAGAGAGAGCAACCAGTCATTTTGATGAAGGCATACCCTCAATTTGAACTACCTCAGATGGTTGTAGGCATTCAAATATATGAGACTTTGGGGATCTTATTCTTAATTTATTCTTTGACTGCAAAGGCAAGAGGTGGAGGATAATGCTAAAGAAAAAGCATTTTCCAAACACATCAGGACTAATGACCACATATACTCAGGGAGACTATGACAGCATACACACGACCTTTACAAGCTCAAGACTTGAGAAACTCACAGCTCAGAGAAGGAAAAATGGGCACAAACTCCCACTCCTAACCAGGCACCTATTTGAAATCCATAGATTCTGTAAGAGGGAAAACCAGTATTCTTCAGTGGAATGACATTGTGTATATCAACCACAATTCAGAGGATGCCTCATGTGCAAGAGCATTTTCCCAATAGAAATCCAAATCTTTGTTCTTTTATGATTTTTCAGTCTTATTTTCATTTTTGAGAAAGAGGAAGAGTGAATGTGCGAGAGAAATCATGATGTTGGGACAGCGTGGGTGAGGGCAAGTGGACAGGGAGATGGTGAGAGGAGAAAATGTATAACAAATTGTGTTACATAAAATTTAAACATATATAAATGAAAAATACCTAAGCAAACAAATCAGCACCGGCCCACTGTAGACAAATACAACATTCAGTAAAACACACAATAACCCCACAGACATTGCCACATTGGTACTATAATACTACGTTTTAACTCAATACTATTTGGATAAAATGAGAAATTAACAATGTAATTCCACTAGGTATTACATTCTGGATACATTATCTAAGTATCATCGCTAGAAAGGTGACTGGGGGATCCTTCCCATATACAATCACCAAACTCAGATACTATTGTGAATGCCAGATGGCCTGATACAGCTGTCTCCTGAGAGGCTCGGACAGTGCCCGACTAATACAGAAGTAGAGGCTCACAGCCATCCATTGGACTGAGTAAAGGGTTCCCAATGAAGGAGCTAGAGAAAGGACCCAAGGAGCTGAAGGGGTTTGCAGCCCCTTAGGACAAACAACAATATGAACTAACCAGTAACCCCAGAACTCCCAGGGACTAAACCACCAACCAAAGAGTGCACATGGTAGAACTAATGGCTCCAGCAGCATATGTATAGCAGAGGATGGCCTAGTCAGTAATCAATGGGAGGAGAGGCCCTTAGTCCTGTGAAGGCTCTATGCTCCAATGTAGGGGAATGCCAGGGTCAGGAAGCAGGAGAGGGTTGGGTTGGTGAGCAGGGGAAGGGGGTGGGGGGGAGATAGTGTTTTTTTTTTTCAGAGGGGAAACCAGGAAAGGGGAGAATATTTGAAATGTAAATAAAGAAGATATCTAATAAAAAAAAGAAAGATGATGGTGTAGTATCTCTACAAGTTAAGATTACTACTTGAATTAGAATCACCATGAGAGACACTGTTTGTTTCCTTACAAATTATCTGGTTCTATGCCTTTTGCAATGGAGGGTTCTTCATTTTGTTCAAGAGAAGTGGGTAGTTCTGACACTGAAAGACCTGTGTGTTAGAAGAGACAAACGACATCCTTTTTACATTATGTTCATTAAAGTTGGGTTTCCCACACTGGGTTGTACCCAGTGTATAAGAGGAAACAGAATGGAAGATCCACAAGTGAATTCCTAATTGTTACTTCCTGACACTTATTTTAGATGTTCCTGAAATCAATGTATATGAGCTTTTGTATATATTTACTCTCCTTTAAATTAATACATGAAAAAACACAACTGTTAAAATCAACTTTTACAGTAATATACACACATTATGTGCTACTAAATGTCAGATACATATAAATGCACTACTAAATTGAAGGATTTTACTAAATGTAAACACAAGGTAGACTGTTTCAAATGTTTGTATAAACAAGACAATCACCACTGTCTAGGACAGACTGAGAGCTGAGACTCAGACAATGAACAGATACAAATACAAACATTTTTGATAGACACTGTAGAATGAAGTGGAAATCACAAAAGAAAACTATTCTTACCCACAGAGACCAGGATGCTGTAGATCTCCAACATGACATCTTTATACAAAGTCCGCTGAGCGGAGTCCAGGCATTCCCACTCCTCCTG
>NW_022196897.1:105027231-105036720 GCF_008632895.1 Mastomys coucha
TAAAGAAGACAACCATAATTACAGGGCCCATGTCAGTCCTATCTTTAGGGAGTTGGAGGACCTGGTGATGACCCATCTCTGCTATATCCTTAAGCCTTCTTCAGCTGGATGGGGTGGGTCCACAGGGTGACACTGGTGACCTTCACTGCTGTAGAGGTGTGAGGACCACAGGCTATGGGCTTTTCTGTGTTGGCTCCTGGCTCCAGGTTGAGATCCTCTTTACCCACATAAGGACATCAGGATGGAAGTGTGGACAAGCTCAGACATGGATAAAGGCACAACCTCTTGAAATATCTGTTTAGGACCTATTAAGGAATAGAAGAGGAAAGGATTAATAATCTACAAATATACAAGATCATGAACTTCTTTATATGGGACACACCTGACCTTTAATAGGGCAAAAGGTAGGAGACGGGTCCAATTGTTACCAGTCTAAAGAATATACTCAGTTTATCTATCCAGGACTTGTGACCTCTAGACACATGGTATTTTACAGTCAACAACAAACACTCTTACAAAAATTATCATAATATTTCACATTCCTTTTGCTATTCAATATTTAAAGGCTGTAGCACCTCTGTCTCCCTAGGACCACACCCACAGACTGGATAGCAGGAACCAAAACTGACTTCACTTGATACCCTGTGCCACAGCAGACACTCAGAAACCATGAATGCCTGCAGAGAGATAAAACTTAAGTTCTTCCTTTCATACACTGAGATGGCCTCTTTTTCCAGCACATGATAGATGTCTCTCTATACTTGGAAATGTGGCTGCATGACCAGCTTTAACCCAACACAGGCTTGTTGGCATTTAAAATAGAGGCTGGGCACACTATCCATCAGAAGCCCTAGTGACTCTTTCCTCATTTTCTATTTGCCTGGGATGCTTAATTAAAACAAAATCTGCTCCTCTGCTTGGCCAGAAACTGTAGGCTAGCCATATAACAGCCTCTCCAATCCCAGACTTTAACACAACTGATGTGACACTGGAAATACCTTTCAGGCCATTACACACAACACAAACACAGCATCATCTACCAAAAACAAAAGCAAAGACCTAATTCATCAAAGTCCTTAGTTCTGGGAAAGACTAAATGTAACTTTCATTTTTGACATGTGTAATTGAGTTCTGCTTCTGTTTAACTATTCTTGCTCACTGAAGTGTCAACAAAGGATGTGGTTTTGTGCTTAAAAGCTCACCCTGAAAAAGGGTCAGGAATACACTTGGATCTCAAACACCCAGTGGAGTCTCAGGCGGCTAATATAGACTTTCTATCTGGTAGACACCACAGAATAGAACAGTTAAAAGTATTTCTCACACTGGCAATGTGACCTAGATGCCTTGGGACTTGAAGCCTACTTGATCATGGTGGATGAGGTCTTTGATGTATCCTTGAATTCCGTTTGTATTTTACTGAATATTTCTGCATCAATGATCATAAGGAGAATTGATCTGCAGTTCCCTTCCCTTGTGGAGTCTTCTTGTGGTTTGAGTATCAGGGTGACTGTAGCCTCATAGAATGAGTTTGGCAATGTTCCTTCTGTTTGTATTTTGTAGAATAGTTTGAGGAGTATAGGTACTAGATCTTCTTAAAAAGTCTGGTAGAATTCTGCACTAAAACTATGTGGCCCTGGGCTTTTTGGTTTCGAGACTTTTGAACGCTGCTTTTATTGACTTAGGAATTATAAGACTGTATAGTTTTCCTGATCTTGATTTTACTTTGGTAAGTGGTATCTATCTAGAAAATCATCCATTTCATTTAGATTTTCCAATTTTGTAGAGTACAAGCTTTTGAAAGAAAAAACATGGCTGCCCACTCTCCTTATCTATTCAATATACTACTTGAAGCTTTAGCTAGAGCAACAAGACAACTAAAGGCGATCAAGGGAATACAAAATGGAAAGGAAAAAATCAAAATATCACTATTCATAGATAATATCATAGTATACATGAGCAACTCCAAAAATTCAACCAGAACTCTTACGTTTGATAAACACCTTCAGCAAAGTGATTGACTACAAAATTAAATAAAAAAAACTCAATAGCCCTCCCATATACAAGCAATAAATAGGCTGAGAAAAAAGTTAGGGAAACAACACCCTTTACAATAGCCAAAAATAATATAAAATATCATGAGGTAACTCTAACCAAGCAACTGAAAGACCTGTATGACAAGACCTTCAAGTCTCTGAAGAAAGAAATTAAAGAAAATATCTGAACATGAAAATAATATCCCATGCCACACACCCTGGCCTTCCTCTTTCCTCCTCAGTGTGCCTCAGCACTAAACTTAAACTAATGTGCCCTGCTCAACCATAGGCCATATCTGTCACATGACCAAATAGGCTGACCAGAATTTCTCCATCCCATTTTTCCAAACCCAATCCTCAGGTCACCCCTAGTGGTACAACAAACCATTGCCCCGGGCTCCTCTTCCCCCAGCCTCCAACAAAAACAATCACTCCCACTGAACACACCAGCTGAACAGGCCAATAAAATAGGCAACACAAAGCAATGCACTCTCTGAAAATCCAGAGAGAAGACAGAAACCAAGAAACAAAACACCCTCCCAACAAGAACAAATACCTCAACCCCCAAAACTTCCAAATAAGATGCTAGCTCAAAAACACAATCAATGCCAGAAGATGGTGGCACACTCCTTTAATCCCAGCACTTGGCAGGCAGAGGCAGGCGGATTTCTGAGTTCGAGGCCAGCCTGGTCTACAGAGTGAGTTCCAGGACAGCCAGAGCTATACAGAGAAACCTTGTCTCGAAGCACCAAAACAACAACAACAAAAAACAAAAAACAAAAACAAACAAACAAACAAAAAACAACAAAAACAAAAAAAGGAACACAATGAACACAATCAACAATAGCCAGGGCAATATGTCTCTAACAAAGCTTGTAAAAAGAAACCAAATAGGAGCCATTTTGAATAAAACTTCTTTTTTTTTTTTTTTCAAGAGAAAAACTAAACTTAACCCCAAGTCTGTGCACCAGAGAGAGACATGGGGCTAGGAGGTCACTTTAACTCTCCTCCTGCTTAATGTAACCTAATGTATAGAGTCTCTTCCTCTGCTTTCCTTCCTTTTTTTTTTTCTCCCAGAAGGTGTGGGAGGGGGGAGGTTAGTTGGAGAAAGTAGTTCACTGGGGGAAAAGGATTTTTTAAAGGCCCATCCTTTCTATTCCAAAATAATAACATTATAATAATTTTCATAGGGATGTGTCGCCTGTGTGTGCACCAGGAGGTCAGAAGGGGGCAATGAATTCCTAGGAACTGCAGTTCCTGGGAGCACAAAGCCACAGAGTGAACCTGGGTACTGGGATCAGAACACTGCCTATCCACAGTTCCCTCCCTCTTTCTGCCTCTCACCCCACTCATCTCTACAGGAGGTTACTGGTTGAGGCTGGCCTTTGCCTGATTGGATGCTGAAACCTGGGCTTCTGACCTAAAACCTCTTTAGAGCACCTTTCTGCTCTCAGCATAGGGCAGACTTCTAAATTTGCCACACATCTGCAATGGACCCCGATAATTATGTAAAATGACAACAGAAATTAAATTCGGTTTAGTTTTTTTTTTTTTTTTTAAACAATCCCTTTTCTGTTTTCAGCTCCAGCTCCATACAGGAAATATGACACAGAGAGGGAAATGATCAGAACACCTGGTGTCAGGGGCGAACATTAAGCCTTAAATCCCAGCTAGGATGACTGGGACCACACTAAATAGCTTACCCCTATTTCCTGGCTTTCATAGAGTTCCTTCTATTCAGTAGAAGCAACCTATTGCTGATACTGCGTAGGCTGACATAGACACTGCGTCCCCAGTTTGGGTGAAAACGTACATAAATTCATTTTCCCCTTTCTCTTACTCCTTGGAGTTTTTCTCCTCCTGCAGGCCAGCTACTCAAACACTAAGGGACCAGAAAGCTGCTCGGTCTCCCTCACAAGCACCGCACAGGGGTCGCAGGCTCGGATCCTGCAGCGCCCAGGCACTCAGTCCTGCTCAAAGTGTGTCCCTGAACACACAAGGTTCGCGAACGACGTGGCGAAATCCCACAGCAGAGCACAGCGGGAAGTGACAAAACAGATGCGAAAACCCTGCAAGAGAAGAATGAAAACAGGGCTGATGCCCACCTGCAGCCATCAGGCAGCACAAACTGCGGCGTGACAGCCCAGTGTCCTGCCAGCCTGGCCTCCACTCACTTCACATGGCACCTCACAGAGCCCGCTACAAACTCTGCCCGCAGACACCCACAATTCCAAGGGTCCAGACTCTGAGCACATACGCGGTTCCAATGGCAAACTATGTAGAGATCAAAGAGGGTGTGTCCCCTAAGGTCACTTCCGGTTATTTTGACTTGGTTACCACAACTAGCACACCCCCCCTCTTGTGGGAAAGCGCGCATGCGCGTTACCACGGACGGCGGTAAATTTTGCCAATATGGCTCATCTAGTTGTTCTTGCTCTTTCAGAAAGTGCCATGGCCTCACTCACGCTCCAATGATAAGGAAGTCAAAATCAAAGTGCCTCAGTTCCTTACAGCCAGGCAAGGCCGGTGGAATGCGATGCACTGAAAGCTCAAGGCTGTCTCACACCCTGCCAGGGGAGTTGTTGACTACCGGTATTTCTAGGTATCTATTTCTAGGAGACTGACATTGTATCCTCATAATAAAATACCTTTTCTAGTTATTTCTAAAATTTTATTAGACTTATTTCATGTGTTTTGCTTGCATGTATAATCGTGTCCCCCCACCTCTGCTCCCCCCCTTCCGCATGCCTAGTGGCTGTGGAGGTCAGAAGAAAGGGTTGGACCCCTGGGATTGGAGTTACACCTGATTTTGAGTCTTAATATGGGAGCTGTGAATGGAAGCTAGGACATTTGCAAGAATTACAACTGTTCTTGGCCGATGTCTCTCCCTTTCTTCGCCTCTTCTGTTTATTTTCACCCAAACTTAAAGGGGTTCTCATTTATTTTTGAGATTGCCCCACTTTGTTGGCTTGACAGACTTGGAACTGGCCATGGAGATCATTCTGGCTTTGCACTCTCAGACATTCCGTGGCCTCTTTCTTCTGAGTGCAAGGATTAAAGTTGTTTACCATCACACCTGACCTTTTCTCACTTTTCAAAGATTGAAAACTAGCAAGGGTTATCAGGAAACAGGAAAGTGAAGTATGGAAGATTTAAAAGTGAAAATATGAGATGAGCCATCATGTACTTCTGCCTAGAGGTATCTCATGGTCCCCAGAAGATAGAACGTTCTTCTTGCTGAGAAGTAAACATTCCTTTTTAAGTTGCATAAGAGAAACAGTGTAGAACTAGGTGGACATTAGAAATAACAGTAATGGGGAAAGGACAATAAAATGGGGAATGCAACCAGCACTGTAAATAAATCAGTAGATGTAATGTAGAGTATGAGACTAAAGCCAAGGATAATATGAGGTGTCTACAGGGTAAATACATTCTAGCCCTGGATGGTCTAGAACTATGTAGACCAAGCTGGCTTTGAACTTACTCTGATCTTCTTGTCTATACTATTCAAATGCTAGGATTACACAGCAATGTGTCATCATGGCCAGTTCACAGATGGTCTAGCTCTTCCCACTGAGAACAGAGCATAGGGTGATGATGTAGGGAACACAGTTTCATGGTCAAAGATAAAGATCAGGAATCCCAAAAGAGTAGGCTCAGCTGTCAATCACCATATGTCATAATTATAATAAACTACTTGAAAGTATTATGCTAATGTGAATTCTCCTCACTCATCTGTTCCTTGTAAGCATATCATTATTGATAACTATACCAGCAAGGCACCACCTCGTTTTTCAGAATTTCTTACCTTAGTGTTACCACTAGTCAGTAAACATGGCACAATGCCCATCCATCTTGCAGCCTGAACCACAGCTCATTCACCAAGAAGATAGAGCACTTGCCTGAGATGAGGATGAGTCACTAAAGAGAGACAGAAGCTGAAGCTGCACATGCATAAAATCAGGAGTTAGTATCTATACATGAGAGAACATGTCATGGTTGTCTTCTTAATCCTCAATTGCCTCACTTATATTTTCTAATTTACTTAATCTTTCTATATGTTTCATTTTTGATTACCCAGTAAAAAATTCCATTAAATTTATGCTAGAGTTTTATTACATCTATCTGTATTGATGAACATGTAGACTGATTCCATTTATTTGCTTTTGTGAAAATAATGGAAAGAGTAGTGGTAAGCATGGATATGCGAGTATCTCTTTGCTATGATATGGACTCCCAGAGTGTATGTCTTTCTAGATGTGTTTAGCTGGGTTACAGGTAGATCTAGTTTTACTAATTTTAGAAACCAACACTAAGGCTGCATACTGAATCCCTGACTCAAAAACGCCTCTACACAAACAACCAAACAACAACAACAAAAACCCCAAGTGATTTCGTTAGGATCGCCACAACCTAAGTCCCCCTCCAACAATGAATAAGGGCTCCGTCTTCTTCACATTCCAAGTAGAACTTCTTGTCCTTTAATAAAAGGCATTCCGACCAGGGTGAGATGGAAATTTAAAGCAGTTTAATTTGCATTTCCCTTTATATCTTGGGAGGTTATACTATTACAGATAGTAATTGAAAGTATGTCTTCTGAGAAGTCTCTGATCCCCTTTCTGTGGTTTTATCATTTGGGTATTTATTTATTTGCGGTTTTGGATTTTTTTATTTGTTGTGTTGTTGTTTATTTGATTTCTCTTTCACACTCTTATTTCTTTTGACCACTAAGCACTGGTTCATTGGGACTGGGATCATGCAGCTCGGGATCCTTCCCATTTATTGTCAAAGTGTGTTTCTCTGGGAGGAACAGGCTATAGCTTCAGCTGAACCCAGGTGCCCTCTTCCTTGGCTTTCTATTTTCTGATTATTTCCCTTTTCGCTTTTCAGGACACTATCTCAACTATTAGGAATGCTTATTTTCATTTTGCTGGAAGGTAAGGATATGAAATATATTCAGGTTCATTAAGTGGTATATATTTTGATTAATTTGGGTGTGTTTTGTTGTTTGCAAGCTTTTATTTATTTATTTATTTATTTATTTATTTATTTTTGGTTTTTCGAGACTGGGTTTCTCTGTGTAGTTCCAGCTATCCTGGAACTCACTCTGTAGACCAGGCTGGCCTCGAACTCAGAAATCCGCCTGCCTCTGCCTCCCAAGTGCTGAGATTAAAGGCATGTGCCACCACCGCCCGGCTGCTTTTTTGTTTTTTTAATTTTTATTTTGTTCGTGTTTTAAATTAATTAATGATTTTATTCATTACATCCCAAATGTTGCCCCTCCTCCAAGTGTCTGCTAGACTTCTTTCCCTCTCCCCTTCACCCCTGAGAGTGTCCTCCACCCCCTACCCCTGGAGCATCAAGTCTCTATAGGATTAGGCACATCCTTTCCCACTGAAGCTGGACGAGGTAGTCCTCTGCTACATTATATGCCATGGCCAAAAAGTCCAAAGTACCCATGATACACTCCACAGACCCTAAGATAAACAATAAGTGCTTCAATACCACATAGAAAGGGAATAAAGTAATCAGTCATAGGAAGCAAAGGGAAGAAAAGTGGTAGGTGGAAGAGGGAGAGGGAAGGGAAAGTGTGGGTAGGATCAGGTATGGGCAGAGACAGGAGAGAAACCCAGAGGGCCAGGAGAAAGAATGGAAATATGCAGATACCAGGTGATAGGTGGCTTGGTTGGGTATTGTGGGGGGAACCTCTTGAAAGTGCCAGAAACCTGGGAGGTGAGAGGCTCCCAGGACTCAATGTGGGTGACCTTAGCCAAAATGCCCAACAGTGGGGAGATGGAACCTGAAGAGACCATCTCTAGTAGATAGACAGGGCCCCATGGAGGGATGCAGTCACCAACCCACTTTAAAAATTTTTAACCCAGAATTGTTCCTATCTAAAAGAAATGCAGGGACAAAAAATGTAGCAGGGATGGAAGGAAAGGCCACCCAGTGACTAACACAACTCGGGATTTATCCCATGGGTGGGCACCAAACTCATACACTACTGCTGATGCAAGCTTTTTCTTCTTCTTTCCTTCCTTCCTTCCTTCCTTCCTTCCTTCCTTCCTTCCTTCCTTCCTTCCTTCCCCCCCACCTCTCTCTCTCTCTTTCTCTCTGTATTTTTCTCTCTCTCTTTCTCTCTTTCTTTCTTTCTTTTTGACAGAGTCTCACTATGTAGACAAGGCTAGCATTGAATTCACAAAGATCCCTCTCCTTCTTCTCTCAAGTATTGGGATTAAAGGAGTCTGTCACACTTTGCCTGGCTTCAAGTTGTTATTGTTGTATAAATAAAGATTATTTTTTAAAAGAATGCTTTATATGCTCAATATGCACATTAATTCTCTTGGAGCAATTTTGTCCTTAGCCAGGTGAAGTGATATATGACTTTAATGCAAAAACTCAGGAAGTAGAAACAGGCAAATATCTGTGAGTTTGTGGCCACTCAGGTCTACATAGGGAGTTTCACATTTCCCTGATATGTACAGAGAGAGTCTGTGTCAAAAAACAAAACAACAAACTAATAGCATGATTGCCACTGACTTGCTCATTTACTACACTGCCAACAGCATGTGAGTTGCATTGTAAACTCTCATACTTCTGCCATGGTGACATTTATGGGACATTATTTTGTGAACAACACACATTCGTCTTTTATTAAAATACCACTTTTAGTGTAAGTTCTTCTATATTTGACTAAAGGAAAGACCCCATGTTTTCTTAAAGGCCTAAACATAGAAGGCACCTCTCCTCTTCTCTTTTGTTTGACATTTTAGAGAATTACTACAAAATGAAGAAAACATTTGTTCCTTTATTATTTCTTAGTATACTCTGGATCTATGATGTACAGTTACCACACTTTGGATCTATGAGGTACAGCCAGCTGTACAGTTAGCAATGATTTTTCTCTCGTTCTGTGTGTTGTCTCTTCACTTGATTAACCACTTCCTTTGTTTTACAGAGCTTTTGAACTTTGTGAAGTTCATTAGCTGGTTGTCACTATTCCTTCCTGAGGAACAGCATCCTGTCTACCTATATCCTGAATAATTTCCCCTATGCTTTCCTCTAACAGTTTCAACTTGGAAACACTTACATTGAGGCTTTTAGATTTACATACTTAGATTAGGAAAGATTTTTGTGCAGGTTGAGAGATAAAGATTTGTTTTCATTCTTTTTTTAAATTTATTTATTTTATGTATAGGAGTACACTGTTGCTCTCTTCAGACACACTAGAAGAGGGCATTGGATCCCATTACAGATGGTTGTAAGCCACCATGTAGTTGCTGGGAATTGAACTCAGGACCTCTGGAAGAGCAGTCAGTGCTCCTACCTGATGAGCCATCACTCTAGCCCCTGTTTTCATTCTTATACATGTAAGATCTCTAGTGAAACTTGTGTCAGTGTTATTGAAAAATGGCTTGAAAAGCCTAGGCTGGAAGAGAGCATGCTACCCATATTG
>NW_022196897.1:105037043-105043457 GCF_008632895.1 Mastomys coucha
TGTCCTGGAACTAACTTTGTAGACCAGAGTGGCCTTGAACTCAGAAATCTGCCTGCCTCTCCCTCCCAACTCCTAGGATTAAAGGCGTGTGCCACCACTGTCTGGCAGCAAAAAAAAAATCTTTTCATGTCTTCTCTCATTTCCTGGATTTGTTCTCCCATCTCCTGGACTCCATACAGAGCCTCTCAAATAGTAGATTTATAATGTAAGGAGTTGATTCGTACATTATAAGAGGCTACAAACTTCCTTAATAACTTCAGTGAGAGATGCAGTGAAACAGCAAAAATATCAGGAACTACATTTGATGGATAGTGGTTAGGATAGGAGGAAATTGGAGGTGAAGGTTGAGGGTAATCATCAATGGAAGCAGGAGGAAAACTATCAACTTACACACACACACATACATTCAAGTTTCAATTTTTCTTTCTTTCTTTCTTTCTTTCTTTCTTTCTTTCTTTCTTTCTTTCTTTCTTTCTTTCTTTTTCTAGACAGGGTTTCTCTGTGTAGGCCTGGCTGTCCTAGAACTCACTCTGTAGACCAGGCTGGTCTTGAACTCAGAAATCTGCCTGCCTCTGCCTCCCAAGTGCTGGGATTAAAGGTGGGCACCACCACTGCCCAGCTTCAATTTTTCTTCTATTCCCAGTGTCATTTCTGTTTTGTCCTGCTCACATTCACTTTTGATTTTAGCTGTGTTACTATTATATATTTTTTTCTTGTAAAACTGAAAAGAATCAATAGGAATTTTTTTCCTTTTGCATGAAATTCTCCCTTAATTGTTCTTAAGGTCAGACATTGGGCACAATGGCAAGCAGTTGCTGAGTGGAAGAGAAGTCAGTTATATATGGAAGGGGTATTGAACCATTTTGAACCGATGCTTTGAACTAGTCTAAATCATTTCAGATATTAAAATTGAAAAATTTGAATTTTGGCTGTGAATAGCGATTTTTTCAATGTATATTTAAGTCACAATGTGACTTAGAGCTAGGTGTTTGGAGCTGTCTGAGGTCTTCCAAATGGTGCTTTGGTAGGTTAGCCCACTGAATGTGGAAATAAAGTTAAAGCAGGAGTCAAATTCATCGACCTGGCACTTTCTCTGACTTTTGGATTGACCAAACCATCTGGAAGGGCAGGCATGGCAATCCCAGACTTTTATGTTTCAATGAGTCAGCTGATGGCTTTCTGTGTAAATTTCTGGAAATTTTGATTTGGTTCCTGCAAACAGGGAAGGGGACATTTGGAGTTTATATAGGGTTACCTTGGAAAATGTACAGTTAAATATAGCTTCAGGGCTAAATGCCATTCTCTATTTTCTGGACAGTTTTTCCAGAGAAGGTCATTTTATCATTAAATAAATAGCCTTGTCCTGGCTATCAGCATACATGCTGAAGTGGGTGGCTGAGTTAGGGTAAAGCAGTGCATTGGAGGAGTTTTAATATGGGACAGAGGTTTTCAGCATGCCTTAGGGAAATGGAAAGTTCTAGCATCTGATTTCTCTCTGTATCTCTTTCTACCTTTTAATCCCCTGTCCCACTTTTCAACACCCTCCAATATTGCTACTCTCAAATGCAGAACCCTAGCCATATTTAACTGTACAATGCTATTTGAGCTCTTGGACTCTAAATGGATTAAATTAATACAGACATACACACCGTGGGACATTAAACCATGCCAGGAAACTTGGTAAGGTAGAGCCCCCAAACTTGTGTACGTACATGAGATTATAGGTACCTGTGGGGCAGTGAGCTGTTCTGACAGCCTGGGTCTTGTAGAGCTGCCACCTTAGAACCCCAGAGACCCACTGAGCAGAGTAAATTAGTTCACAAGGGATGGTAGTCATTCAGTGATAGCTCCTGAGATGATGGCTCAGATTTCAGCCCAAACCCCTCACGGCTGCCCCTACAGGAGATGCATGCTCTATCATGCAGACAATGCCCCAAGCTCCCAGCATTCTAGCCACTATGCCTGAATATTTCTATGTCAAGATCCAGTTCAGGGTGGGTCAGTGGTGGTGCACGTCTTTAATCCTAGCACTTGGGAGACAGAGGCAGGCAGATTTCTGAGTTCGAGGCCAGTCTGGTCTACAGAGTGAGTTGCAGGACAGCCAGGGCTATACAGTGTAACCCTGTCTCGAAAAACAGAACAAAAACAAAAACAAACAAACAAAAAAGACCCAGTTCAGAAACTTGTGTATTCCAGCCTCATAATCTGGATCACAGGTAAGCCCTCCAATTCTAGATTGTAGTTCATTCCAGATATAGTCAAGTTGACAACCAGGAATAGCCATTACATTGGCTATTCTGCTGTAACTCCTATGACTCCCATCTGTCATCACTCATCCTATAGATAATTGATAAAAGGCTGAAAATGAGTTTTAAGGTTGGCAACATGCTGCCACTGTGGTTAGTGGTGCAATTCTGCAACCCCAATAGCTGCAACCTTCAGAGGTAGAGGCCTGTTGGAGGTATCACCTGAATTTTGATAAGAAAAGCAGAGGAAAGTGTTGAGAATTGTGGAGATGGACTCAGGTTGTAGGGCAATCTCAATCTTGGTGCAGCATCCTTTCAGTGGGCAGTCCTGGGTTTCTATCATTTTGTTGGGTTCATTGTAAGTGAACCTAGCAAATAATCTCCAGTGGTGGATAGAGGGTGTGTTAGGAAGAGGCTGGGCAGCAGCAGAGTTAGGATAACAAAGGCAGTGATAATAGAGAAAAGGGAAGCCTGTAGTGTGGCACATGTCCTCCGCAGCTGCCATTAGGTTACAGATTTCTTTCCAGGAGATTTTCTTGTTTCATTGCAGATGCCATCTCTTCTGAATTGGGGATTGGTTCCAACACATTGAATTAATCCAGCCCCCAAAATTGGGAATCTGTGTGTCCAAATGCTGAAGTTCCTTGTCCCTAATTGCTTTTTTATAGATCAATAATAAGCCAACGCCCAATGGTTGGGCAGGTAAACTGAGGCAGGACCTTTAGATTTGTATTGGCTAGGAACTGGGAAGAAAGAAGACAGAGAATCACCATGACTCAGGGGAGAAGAATGGGATATAAGAGCTTCAAGAGAGAAAGCCAACCAGCCATGTAAAAATTTGTGTAAGTGGCCAATTGGGCATGGGGCAGCAGGGGAAGGTTTAAGAGTCATAGGAGTACCAGAGGGGAGCATTTGCCAGCAGGGGAAGGTTTAGGAATGCCAAGTCTTTGAGCTTGTCATGGCATATCATAAATTAACTGATGTGTATGTGTGTGTGTCTTTCATTCATGAATCCTAAGAGATCCTGGGTGGACGGCTAGGTGTACAACCCACCAGGAGTCAAAGCAGTGTCGCTAAACTCACCATTACACTTCTCTCTTTTCCATCCTTGATTAATCAGTAAGAGTTGCTCCATCTTTTCAGTCAGTGAGGTGGTGTCAGACATTAGTGGCAGGGACCCTTGTAGGCCTAGGATGGAAAAACACAGCAAAGCCCCTTCCTATTATCAGCAATAACACTTGTCTAGTGACTCCTTTTACCTGGTCAGATGGGTGGTATATGTGTTGGCTTACTCCAGTGACAGACAATGAGAGGTTTGTCCTGGGTAGCATAACACATTGAGTGTGAACAATGCCAGATTTAATTGGTTGTTTTGTGATAGGAAGTCTGGTGCCTGTTTGATTGTTTTTATAAGTATTTTATGTGTTTCTTCAATGATAGCTTGACCCTGGGGATTGTGGGGGATACCAATGTGGCGAACAATCTTCCAAGTTTCACAAAAAAAATGGACTTTGTGGATTTTGAAAGCTGGTCCCTTATCCGTTTTGATTTGGAGAGGTACCCCTATGATAACAAAAGTGGAGAACATGTGATTACTTAGTTTCTTTTGAGCTTTCATTATTCTGTGCTATAGCCTAGATGAAACAGGAATAAGTATGAGTATCTACAGTAACAAGTATATATTTTTTTGCTACTGGATGACTGAATATGTATGCCAGAGGTCATTAGCCTTAAGGTCTTTGGAGTTAGTGCCCATTTGTATATAGCAGGAGTACAAATTGGGTAGGCACAACTTTTGAGAATCCATTTGAGGTATTTTATACTGGAGTTGGAGAATTTTAGTTGCAACCCTTTTATTTTGATATGGGTCACCTGATGAAGATCTTTCAGGGGTGAGGGTGATAGTAAAGGCCCCAGTTGTGGCAATCTCATCGGCTAAGGTACTTTGATCAGAGAGGGATCAGAGAAGGATGTATGTGACCATATATGGATGATAAAAAGGGGAGATGTTCTAGTCTGAAGTGATTTTGAAACTTTAATTAATAGTGGGGAAAGAGGGGTACCATCAAGTCAGGTGTAGGTGTATGACAATGCCTGCACTGTCAACAGTACCAAGAATTGGGCATAGGCCTGGGGGATTTACCAAAAGACACAGACTCAGTCACTTGTCAAGGAAGAATGCCAATCTTTATTCCTCTCTGTTCAGTTTATACTGAGCATCATGGGGGGATAAAAAAATACAAGGAGGAAACCCCCAACGGGGGCTGACTCATTGCCACCTGCAAAAGGCAGGATACATTTTTTCTCATAGAAAATAACATCCTGTCTTGAAGCAAAGAGGTTCTGCAAAGAGACATCCAGGTAAGGATCTGTATCCAACAGGTTCCCCTTTTTTATTTTTATTTTTTTCAAGTAGCGCCTGCCTTAGGTCACTCTGGACACAAGCTTTCCTCCTTTCATTGGGAAACTCTGCCAGACCCACAACCCCTGTCTTAGGTTGGAGGAAGCTCCCAGAGAGTTGCTTGTCTTTGGCTGTCTACTTCTTCCACACTTGAGCAGATGGATTGTCTCCTGCTAAAGATAACAAAACTTGCTTAGTAACAGCCAGAGTCTGAAAATGTTGCTTATGCATGCAGCAAAGAAGTAAAAGCCCAGCAAAGATGAGTAGGCCGTGGAGGAGTCTCAGTGTTATTTTTATCAAGATTTATTGGACTCAAAGTATTTATCAATAGCTGATGCATTAGTAGCATTGTTGGTAAAATCTGCTAAAGAAGCATTACTTAAAACAATACAAATTCCTTTAAAGGCTGAAGTCCCAATTAACTGATTCTTATTTAGAAACTTAACAAAACACTATTTTCTAAATGAAAATTACTACTAATATTCATTTTTTTCTATTTCTATTCTAGCAGCTGCCTTTCCTGCGGTTCTATTTGTGGCAACTATTACTGTCCACACAATGCTACTTATCCCCACTGGCATCAGGACAGGTGGGTTCTTCAAGAAGTTCCAGTAGACTACCATCTGCCCCGGGCTCCAACATAGCAACAGGATGCACACAACACTCAAGAACCCAGATTGGCTGGGCGGTGGTGGTGCACGCCTTTAATCCCAGCACTTGGGAGGCAGAGGCAGGCGGATTTCTGAGTTCGAGGCCAGCCTGGTCTACAAAGTGAGTTCCAGGACAGCCAGGGCAACACAGAGAAACCCTGTCTTGAAAAACCAAAAACAAACAAACAAACAAACAAACAAAAAACAAAACTAGTTACCCTTAGAATTGAGGGTTCTTTTGATCTTGGTATTTTTCACATTTTTCTATCTGGAGGCATTCTCCCTGTTCCTCACTAACACGGAGCACATCTAAATCTTCTAAGACATCTCTATCTAGCAAGTTAGTGGCCACATCAGCCACTAGGTGTCTGATGATTCCATTTGTTCCAGGTGGGTCTTCTCAGTTATAAATGTTGAGTAATCAATGCTTGGGAGAGACCACCTACACCCATCAATTGAGTCCCTGGTAGGAGGGCCTAACATTGTAAAACTTCAACCTGTCTTAGCAAGGTCATATCTGTTCCTCTGTCTATTGGGCATTTAAAGTTTTTATTGTTAATTTTTATTTTTTTTGTGTTTTGTTTTGTTTTTGGTGTTAACGTAATGCATGCTTCCATGTTTATTCATGTACTGTCAATAGAAAGCTCATACTATTCTATGGAAGAGCCGAATGTATAAACATTAAAGACCATATTAATCAATTAGTAATAAATTTTAGAATTTTTTCACTTAAACAAAATCTTTATTCCTTTCCTTCCTTCCCTTCTTCCTCCCTCCCTCCTTCCCTCCTTCCCTCTTTCCTTCTTCCCTCTGTTCCTCTGTCCCCCCCTTTCTCTTTCCTTCTTTCCATCCAAAATGCTGGTCCTCTATCCTGGTTCTTCTCTCACAAAGTTTCTCCCCATACACCCTCCCTTCTCCTCTGAGATGGTTGAGCTCCCCTGGGTATCCCCCTACCCTGGCATGTCAAATCTCTGCAGGATTAGACAAGTCATCCTTACTGGGGAACAGATTCCAGAGTCAGGTTATAGTTTAAGGACAATTCCTGCTCCAACTGACCCGACCCGCGGGTCTCAGTAATTCGGGGGACACGAGGAGGGTCGCAACCTGAGAATAAAGA
>NW_022196897.1:105043468-105043936 GCF_008632895.1 Mastomys coucha
ACACACACACACACACACACACACACACACACACACACGACCTAAAACTGATAGTAAATGAGACTAGGCCTAAATCTCTATTTCTGGGAACCGTACAATTACAGGCGATTTCCTGCTCCAACACCTGGCCTGAGGCAAGGACAATGGGTCAGCAGCAGCAGACTTCCTCTTCCTCAGCAACTGTTTCCAGCCCCCTTGCCCCAGTAATGGAATGTCCCTTGAGATGGACTAAGATAAGGGTCACCTACCCTAGAATGCCCTAATGTGCTTTAAATCATGCCTATGAGCACACTTGGTCCTATGAGCACACTTGGTTGTCTCTCTATGCTGGTGATGGGATATCCTAGCATGCTGGACTTCTGCAGAATACAGAATAAAACACTCTGCATTTACATACCATTTGAGTCCGGGTTGTTATTCTTCAACAAATCATGGACCCTTACAGTTTCCTTTTTTATTGTTTTTTTT
>NW_022196897.1:105044036-105054170 GCF_008632895.1 Mastomys coucha
GATGGTTGTGAGCCATCATGTGGTTGCTGGGATTTGAACTCATGACCTTCAGAAGAGCAGTTGGTGCTTTTAACTGCTGAGCCATCTCTCCAGCTGGCCCTTACAGTTCTCATTGTGTAGCTCCAGCTTCCAAATCTGTCTGCATCAGTCTTTCACGTATCACAGGTTTTGCCATCCTGCTTAGCAATTTCTATTGTATTCTTTTGGTCAAACCTTTCATCACAAACTTAGTAAAACTTCAACAGGTTAGCAAGCTAAAGTTGTAGTTAGATGATCAAGTATTATGTACTTGTGTTGAAGGTTGGGGAAATGCGTGCCTATGGAGGATAGAGGTTACTATCAGGTGTCTTTTTCTTTTTCTTTTTTTTTTTCAGACTAAGTTTGAAGTAGCCCCAGCTGGACTGGAACTTACTATGTAGGCTAGGATGGCCTTAAACTCACAGAGATTCACTTGTCTTTGCCCCCCACCGTCCAGGTGCTGGGACCAAAGTTATGCATTGCCATACTTGGCCCTCCATCTTAATTTTTGAAACAAGATCTCTCACTGTGCATAGAGCTTGCCAGTTTTGGCTAGACTAGCTGGTTAGCCAGCCCCTGGGATCTGTATGTTTTGCACTGGGGTCATGAAAACATGTCCAACATTCATATAAGTGCTGAGAATCAGAATTCAGGTCCTTATGAACCAGTAAGCATAGGAGATAGTGTAGACTGGGACCCTATCAGGTTTGGGCTATATATAACTCCCCCTTTTGTAGTAATGTACTTGACAGCCTGGTTCCCTGACCTTAATGTGCATACATGCTCCTCAGCAAATAATCTACTAGCAACTTTAGAACCCACTGGAACCCCCATCTTTGTTGGGCTACATATAGTGCAATATCTGAACAATAGTGTAAATTCTTCTGTCCCTTGTAACAATCAAATTTCAATAGTTCTAGCAAAATGTGGTATGAAGACTAGATGGGTTGATTCAGCCTTAACTGGTTTGGGGTTCATGCCCTAAAGCAAAACTATGATTTTATTTTATTTTAAGGGTAGGGTCTCTCTCTATATCCCTGGCTATCCAGGAACTCACTATGTAGACCAGGTTAGCCTTGGACTCAGAAATCTGCCTGCTTTTCAGATTATGGGATTAAAGGCATGCACCACCACGTGTAGTGATTACGTGTGTGGAGTTGTTATTGTGCACATGAGTATGGATGTTCTCTGAGGCCAGAAGTGTCTGATTCCTGTTGGGCTGTATTTAAAGGCGGTGTGAGTTGCCCGACATTGGTGCTGTGAATTGAACTTGAGTCTTGGAGAGGGTGGTCAGCACTATTAACTTTTAAACTGTCTCTTTAGCCCCCTAGTCCTTAAAAAAAAAACCTTAAAATCTATATATACTATATAAGCTGGGTAGTGCTAGTGGAAACAGAGACAGGCGGATCTCTCTGGGGGAGGCATTTGTACATGGCCTATTCAGATGCTGATTACAGGCCCGGAGATCCCGGAGATCCCATTGCATCTGAACACTGGCTTTGTCTCGCATCTCCCCTCTCAAGGTTGTGTAAAAGTTGTTTTCCTTCACCTCTGATTGGTTAACAGCTGTTCAACTAATTCCTAGGCAGGAAAGAATAAGGTGGGACTTCCAATTCCTGTGAGAGGGTCTCTGGTGGAGACCTGAGGGAGAGACTAGTCAGGTTAGATTAGAGTTTAGAATAGATAAGAACCCTGCCAGCTATAGTGCAAGATGCTCATTAGTAAAAATACCAGATCTCCATGTTATTATTTCAGAACAAGGGTGAGTGTAGGAAAGCCTTGTATGTTTATTTACATTTAGTGCCTAATGTGGGACATAGAATCCAAGCTTAAACAAAAGGTTCAGGTAGTAGAGAAGTCCTCGGTGTAAGGTGGTTTCCTAGTCACTCGGGGACAGGAAGTTTCGAGAAGCCTAGTGTTCTTCTAAGACTAAAGGTAGTCAAGGTCTGGTAAGTCTCCTAAGTCGCAAACTGGGAATGGTGGCACATGCACCCAGTACTCAGACGGTGGAGGTAGAAAGATCACAAGTTCAGAGACTCCTCCAATTACATAGCAGTTCAAGGCCAGACTGGGGTGTATAAGACCCTGTCTCAAGCAAGCAAGCAGACAGAAGTCAGACAGACACTCAACTGCATGTGACAAAATTTTTCCTGGGGAGATGGAGCACAAGTGAGAGGGTACCTCAGACTGAAGCTGTGAGACTTTGGAGTGAAGTCAATAAAGGAAGGAGAGAGAAAACTAAATGACAGGAGAAGTGAAAGGAGAAAAATCACAGATTTGGGCTGGCGAGATGGCTCAGCGGGTAAGAGCACTGACTGCTCTTCCGAAGGTCCTGAGTTCAAATCCCAGCAACCACATGGTGGCTCACAACCACCTGTAATGAGATCTGACCCACTTTTCTGGTGCATCTGAAGACAACTACAGTGTACTTATTTATAATAATAAACAAATCTTTGGGCTGGAGCAAGCAGGTCGACCGGGGTGAGCAGAGATCCTAAAGTCAATTTCCAACAACCAGATGAAGACTCACAACTACCTGTACAGCTACAGTGTGTACTCATATGCATAAAATAAATAAATCTTTAAAAAAAAAGAAAATCACAGATTTAAAAAATATTAGAAGTATTAGAGGGCTGGAGAGATGGCTCAGCTGTTAAAGGCTAGGCTCACAACCAAAAGTAGAAGTATTAGAGAGATTAAAAAATAAAATATTTCCATGTTAAAAAAGTGGAAAACCCTGTAGAAGAGTGCACTTGTACCCTATATAATTTTGTTCCAGTTAACAAATACAAATAGTTACATGTTCAATATGTTCAATAATTGTTACAATTTTATATATCCTCTTTAAGAGACTTATCTCTTTAAGCAGACTTAGAGAAAGAGACTAAAAAAATAAATGCAAAATTGGAGACCATAGAATAGAGATTATTGGATTCTTTAAATCAGAATAGGTAATCTTCAGAAGAATCCAATCTGGAGCATACAATGACAGCAAAATGTAGTTCCAGATAAGAAAAATCTACACAGGCTTGAGGAATTAGCATGGGAGCCCATAGAGATGCAATATACCGAGCTAAGTGTTTAACTACGCTACCTTAGGACTATGTCAGACCATAGATTATGTGTTTCATTTTGTAGAGTTTGGAGAATTAAGATATGTATATATGTTAATATATCATACAACTGATACTTACTAAGATTTAAATATGTTTCTGCCTTGAGTTTTGAAAAGACTGATTCTGAATTTGTACAACTATTAGAGGTAATAACAACTGTCTTAGTCAGGGTTTCTATTCCTGCACAACATCATGACCAAGAAACAAGTTGGGGAGGAAAGGGTTTATTTGGCTTACTTTCACATTGCTGTTGATCACCAGAGGAAGCCAGGACTGGAACTCAAGCAGGTCAGGAAGCAGGAGCTGATGCAGAGGCCATGGAGAGATGTTTCTTACTGGCTTGCTTCTCCTGGCTTGCTCAGCCTGCTCTCTTTTAGAACCCAAGACCTCCAGCCCAGGGATGGCACCACCCACAAGGGGCCCTACCCCCTTGATCACTAATTGAGAAAATGCCCCACAGCTGGACCTCATGGAGGCACTTCCCCAACTGAAGCTCCCTTCTGTGATAACTCCAGGCTGTGTCAAGTTGACACACAAAACTAGCCAGTACAATTGACCCCTTGTCAACTTGGCACACAAAGACATCACTATTAAGCCTCAATCCTTATGTTCTTATTCATCCCCAAGATATAAAGTCCCACAGCCTTTACATATAAAAAGTTCAATCTATTTAAAATGTCCAATATCTTTTAAAATTCAAAGTATCTTAACTGTGGGCTCCACTAAAATACATTCTTCTTTCAAGAGGGAAAAATAATCAGGGCACAGTCACAATCAAAAGCAAAACCAATGTCTGGGATCCAACTCACGATCTTCTGGGCTCCACTAAGGGCTTAACCGGTCACTTCTCCAGCTCTGCCCTTTGCAGCACACAGCTTGTCTTCTGGGCTCCACTGCTGCTGCTGTCCTTGGTGGTTATTCATGGTACTGTCATCACTAAAACACTGTCTTCCGCTGTAACTAGGCTTCACCAATAGCTTCTCATAGGCTTTCTTCATGGTGCCAAGCCTCAACTCCTTTTTACATGACCTCTTCAGTCCTGGGCCATCAATTGCAAACCAATGCTGCCTCTTCACCAATGGCTTTCCATGGCCTCCAGGACTACTTCAAAGCAGCTAACCTTAATAAGGTCCAGCCCCACAGGCTTACAGTCAGGACTTTAGTTAAGCCCTGCACTTTCTTTCTTTCTTTCTTTTTTTTTTTTTGGTTTTTCGAGATAGGGTTTTTCTGTGTAGCCCTTGCTGTCCTGGAACTCACTCTGTAGACCAGGCTGGCCTTGAACTCAGAAATCCACCTGCCTCTGCCTCCCAAGTACTGGGATTAAAGGCGTGCACCACCACCGCCCGGCAAGCCCTGCACTTTCACATCATACAGAGACTGGACAACAAATGTTACAGCTAGCTTTGTTAAGTCTGTCCAATATCCCAATCTCTTATGGGCCTCCAAGAGGTACGGTCACCCCCAGATAACAGGAACCAATCAAAAGAGAATGATGCCGTAGTCCCAAAAAGTGGGGTGGGTGCTTTTTGGCTGTTCATTGGGAGATGGATTTTTGTTGTGGTTTAAGAGGGGTTAACTAACCTCTCTTAAGTTGTTGATGGCCTTGGTTGGGGGGTGGTGGAACAAAACAAAGAAGGTTAGATTCAGGGATTTATTTCTTCCCTTTTCTTTCTTCTATGCTTTCTCTTTTCTCTAGTTATGGATGGAGAAAAAGGGATGAAAAAGGGAGGATATAGGAATAATAGGATAAAGGTGTAGATTATTGAATCTACTTTTAGATCAAAGAGCATTAATATGCCAAATATTTTACAGTTGGCATGAACTTTGTATATTGAAGCAGATTTAAGATTTTATTTTGTTACTACATACTCTATACATGTTTCAACCCCCTTTTAAGGTGTTGTACCTATGCAACTCATTTAAAAACACAGTGTGAAGTTCTGGTCCTTTTGAAAGCTGCTATTACAAACTATTCAGGATAATTAAGAAATGCAAGTTTGGGCTGGAGGGTTTGGGTTAAGAGCACTGACTGCTCTTCCAGAGGGCCTGAGTTCAATTTCCAGCAACCACATGGTGGCTCACAAACATCTGTAATGGGATCCAATGCCTGATGTGTTTGAAGACAGTGACAGACAGTGACAGTGTGCTCATATACATAAAATAAATAATAATTCTTTAAAAAAAAGAAATGCAAGTTTGTAGTCAATTAATCAAATTTATTGGTCATCTTAGATACTAGTTTAATTTATTACAGATATGTTTCCTAAGATAAACAGATAGTAAATAGCTAGAAACAAGCAATTCAGATATACTATAATTAGATAGCTATATCTAAAAAACCTCAAAGAGCTACAGAATGTGGCATTTTAAAATGTTTTCTTAAGGGGGCTGGAGAGAAGGCTCAGTGGTTAAGAGTACTGGCTGCTCTTCCAGAGGTCCTGAGTTCAATTCTCAGCAACCACAGAGTGGTTCACAACCATTCTATAAGGAGATCTGGTGTCTTCTTCTGGCCCACCAGCATACATGCAGGAAGAATGCTATATACATAATAAATAAATACATCTTTAAAAAGGTTTTATTAATAAAGGCTTTTTGGACAGTGAGACACGTCAGCTCCTGGTAGCACCTCCTACTACTTCAAAGAAGATGATGGGCATCAAAGAACCTCCTCATGGAACTTCCTCCAAATGTGGCAAGCTAGCTACTGAACAAGAAACATGCCTTTAGGAACTAGATGCCCCTGATCAGCAGGAGGTAGTCTAACAATAAAGTTGCCCCTTTCCAATTCCAGCTTCATTCAGGGATCTCTTTCCTTCCATCTCAATCCTTTTTCTTTCTTACCTCATGTTAAGGGTTGAAAGGTTGGACTCATACACATAAAAATAAATAAAATAAATCTAAAAAAAAGGGGGGGTGGAAGAGCCTGGCGGTGGTGGCATATGCCTTTAATCCCAGCACTTGGGAGGCAGAGGCAGGCGGATTTCTGAGTTCGAGGCCAGCCTGGTCTACAGAGTGAGTTCTAGGACAGCCAAGGCTACTCAGAGAAACCCTGTCTCGGAAAAAAAAAAAAAATGGTGAAAGAAGGAAGAACCCAGGAAGCAGCAAAGACTAGCTAGAGTTTGGTCTCTTTCTACTGGCTTTTCATGCTATAGGTCAAGCCTAGGGTGTTACCATTCACCCATGCTAGGTGAACACCCTGCTGCTGAGTTGTACCCCAACTTCTATTTAGTGTTTGGAGATAGAACAGAGGTCAGACTCTCCTAGTAATGGTCTCTTTGTTTGGAATGTGGGCTGAAGCCCTGAGAATGAGAAAGGGAACAGGAGCAAAGGAAGGTAGGCTTACTGATGGCAATAGCCCATAAAAACAGAGTCTGTAGACCTAAGAGTCATAAGGAATTACCCACTGTTTTATGGAGCATTCTAGCCTCTTAGAAGCAGAGCATGGGCGTTTCAGTTGTCCCAAATCCTCGTCAGCACTTGTCAGTCCTTTTTAATTTTAGATATTCTGGAGGATGTGAAGTGGTATTTCATTGTGGTTTTGTTTTCCCCTGACAATTAGTAGCATTATGAATGTGTTCATGTGATCACCAGCCATCTGTATGACTTTTAAAAGAGGCATCAGTTCAGATCTTTTGCTTATGTAAAAACTATTGGGGCTAGAAGTGTGGTTCAATTGGTGGAATTCTTGCCTAGCACATGGAGAGCTGGGTTGGATCTCTGGCAACCAGAGGTGAGGTCAGAATCCCAGTGCTCAGGAGATGGGAGTAGGGGAGTGATAAGTCCAGGGTCATCCTTAGCTACATATTGAATTTCAGGCCAACCCAAACTACACAAGACTTTATTGTTCCTTTAAAAAAACAAAACAAAACAAAACAAACTAAAAAACGGGACTTGTTATTATTCATAGAGGGTTTAAAAGGTATATTTTCAATTTTTATCCTTTGCTATATATATGTGCTATGAATTCATATTAATGGGCTAGAAGATTCATTATTTGTAGTATATATGTATGTATGAATGTATGTATGTATATGTGTATGTATGTATGTGATAGAGTTTCACACTATAGCTCACTCTTAACTCACTAGCCTTAGAGTTACAGCAACTCTAATCTCCCAAACTTTGGGAGTACTGGCATGTAATACCGTGCCCAGCTTTCAAACTTATTGAGATATTTATTATTTATAACTTTATCTATAAATTCAGTGAAATTCTAATAATAGCACTAGCAGTTTTTCATAGACTTTGACAAGCCAATTCTGCAGTTTAAATGAAAAATACAAGGAAAGCTAAGAATGTCGATGTGTGCCTGTAATTCCCAGCAATTAGGGAATTCTCAGCAAGAAGATTAGGAGTGTAAGACTAGCCTGGACTAAGGCCAGCCTTGACTACACAGCAAGCTTGAGGCCCGTCTACAAGGACATCTGCTTGAAAACACAAAAAGAAACTTCTCCTAAGTTGGACTTAATAAACTTTTGTTTTGTTTTTTGAAGACATGATTTCTCTGTTCTGGAACTTGCTTTGTAGACCAGGCTGGCCTCAAACTTAGAGATCTGCCTGCTTCTGCCTCTGAAGGCACAAACCATCATGCCCCACTTTTTTTTTTTTTTTTAATGTAGCCCTGGTTGACTTGGAATTCATTATGTTGACCTCTTGTCTTAGTTACATTCTTATTGCTGTAATAAAACACCACTATCAAAGCAACTCTAAAAAGGAAGAGTTTCATTGAGCTGCAGTTCCAGAGTGTTAGTGTCTTTGATGGTGGAGCATAGATGCAGGCAGCTGGAGCAACAATTTAAGATTTACATCTTACTGTACAATCTGGAGTGTCTTAGGGGTTTATGGCTGGGAAGAGACACCATGGCCATAGCAACTCTTTTTTTTTGGGGGGGGGGGGGATTGGTTCGAGACAAGGTTTCTCTGTATAGTCCTGGCTGTCCTGGAACTCACTCTATAGACCAGGCTGGCCTCAAACTCAGAAATCCACCTGCCTCTGCCTCCCAAATGCTGGGATTAAAGGCATGCACCACCACTGCCCCCCGGCCATAAGAACTCTTATAAAGCAAAACATTTGATTGGGCTTACATTTGATTGAACTAAACCTGGCTTACATTTCATTATCACCATGGTGGGAAGCATAGTGGTACAGTAGCAGACATGTTGCTGGAGAGGTATCAAGAAGTATCTGGACCCACAGGCAGCAGGAGAGAGAGACATTGGATTTGGCTTGAACATTTGAAACCTCAAAGCTCACAGCCAATGGTTTACTTCCTCCACCAAGGTCACACCTCCTAAGAGTGCCACTCCTTTTGAGCCTATAGGGACTATTTTCATTCTATTGCACAAGGAGGAAGAGAGAGTTCACTATGGATGGTGGAAGGCAACCTCATGCCTACCCCCAGTGACACCTCCTCCAACAATGCTGTGCTTTACAATCCTTCCCTAACAGACACCAGTTAGGGACCAAATATTCAAATATATGAACCTTTGGAGGCCATTCTCATTGAAACCACCACACCAGGATGGCCTCAAATTAGTCAATGTCTTTGGCTAGGTGGTGGTGGCAGCACATATCTTTAATCCTAGTACTTAGGAGGGAGAGGCAGGAGGATCTCTGTGAGTTTGAGACCAACCTGGTCTACAGATTGAGAAGCTCAATCTGTAAACTTTTGTTTGCTTTTGCTATTGTTTGAGACAGGGTCTCCTGTGTAGTCACAGTTGGCCTAGAACTCATTATGTAGACCAGGCTAGCCTTAAACTAGAATAGACCTACCTCTGCTTCCCAAGAACTGGAATTAAAGGTGTGTGTCCCTATGCCTGGCTGGTAACTCATTTCTCTCTTAAAAATAAAGTCTTTATTCACATGCATGTATGTATGCATGTATGTATGTATGTAAGTATGTATGTATGTATACATACATAGTTAGAGTTTGCACTTGAGTACAAAGTCTGCAGAGGTCAGAACAGGGGATCAGATTCCTTAGAGCAAGAATTACAGGTGGTGGTTAGCTGCCTGATGTGGTACTGGGAACCAAACACAGGCCCTCCAGAAGAACAGTAAGCATTTTTAACCAATCAACTTTATCTCCAGCCGGTTAACTCATTTTTTTCTGTAAATGTTTCCTTTGTATAGACACAGTATTCTTTATTTGCCCTCCTATTGAGAGATCTTACTTGCTTCCAGTTTTTGGCAATTATAAATAAGCTTTCACAAACATCTGTAAGCAGGCTTTTGTGTGGATATAAGTTTTCAGCTTATGTATGTAATTATCTAAGAATATCATTGCTGAACTATATAGTAGGAATATGTTTAGTAAGAAACTGCATAACTTTCAAGTAGACTGCATTCCTATCGGTAATGGATAAATTTTCCTGTTTCTCCACATCCTAACCAGCATTTGTTGTTTTGGATTTTAGACATTCCTATGGGAGTGCAGTAGTATCTCATGGATTTGTTATCTAATAAAAACTGTGATAAAACACATATAAAATTACTGTTTCACCATCTTAAGTATAGTTTGATGGGATTCAACACATTCACATTCATAATGTGGTCATTCCTCCTAGGAGCTCCTAGAACTCTCTAGCATTCTCTCTCACTTTTCTTTCATAAATCTATGTTTACTCTGTTTAAAAGAAAAATAAAGACAATATAGAAGTACATCCATAATGTATGATAATCATCCCCATCCTGTTCTAGAACTCATAGCACAAAAAAATTATTTATTTGTGTTTATTTGTTTTGTTTGTTTGTTTTTGTTTTTTTTCGAGACAAGGTTTCTCTGTGTAGCCCTGGCTGTCCTAGAACTCACTCTGTTGATCAGGATGGCTTCAAACTCAGAGATCTGCATTCTGCCTCCTGAGGGCTGGGATTAAAGGTGTCTGCCACCATACCTGGTCAGCTGGAGTGTGTGTGTGTGTATATGTGTGTGTGTGTGTGTGTATATATGTGTGTGTGTGTGTGTGTGAGAGAGAGAGAGAGAGAGAGAGAGAGAGAGAG
>NW_022196897.1:105054180-105057167 GCF_008632895.1 Mastomys coucha
AGAGAGAGAGAGAGAGAGAGAGAGAGAGAGAGAGAGAGAGAGAGAGACTAAGTCTCTTGTGTATCTGTGTACTTGTCTGTGGGAGCATGTGTGTGCCAATGTTGCACACGTATAGGTCAAAGGACAACCTCGGGTGTTGGTTTTTGCCTCCTTCCTTCTTTCCTTCCTTCCTTATTTCCTCCCTCCCTCCCTTCTTTCCTTCCTTCCTTCCTTATTTCCTCCCTCCCTCCCTTCCTCCCTTCCTTCCTTCTTTCCTTCCTTCCTCCCTCCCTTCCTTCCTCCCTTCCTTCCTTCCTTATTTCCTCCCTCCCTCCCTCCCTCCCTTCCTTCCTTCTTTCCTTCCTTCCTTCCTTCCTTCCTTCTTTCCTTCCTTCCTTCCTCCCTTCCTTTCTTCTTTCCTTCCTTCCTCCCTTCCTTCCTTCCTCCCTTCCTTCCTCCCTTCCTTTCTTCTTTCCTTCCTTCCTCCCTTCCTCCCTTCCTCCCTTCCTTCCTTCTTTCCTTCCTTCCTTCTTTCCTTCCTTCCTCCCTTCCTTTCTTCTTTCCTTCCTTCCTTATTTCCTCCCTCCCTCCCTCCCTCCCTTCCTTCCTTCCTTCCTTCCTTCCTTATTTCCTCCCTTCCTTCCTTCCTTATTTCCTCCCTTCCTTCCTCCCTTCCTTCCTTCCTTCCTTCCTTCCTTCCTTCCTTCCTTCCTTCCTTCTTTCCTTTCCAATAGGGTCTCATGTATTGTTTATCCTGGGCTGAGTACTCCAGATGAGCTTCCTTGGGATTCTCCCATTTTGTTTTGAGAGTGCCAGGATCACATCTGGCTTTTATATGGCTCTTGGGGATTAAAATTCAGGTGATGGCCGGGCAGTGGTGGCACACGTCTTTAATCCCAGCACTTGGGAGGCAGATTTCTGAGTTTGAGGCCAGCCTGGTCTACAGAGTGAGTTCAGGACAGTCAGGACTACACAGAGAAACCGTGTCTCGAAAAACCAAAAAAAAAAAAAAAAAAAAAAAAAAAAAAAAAAAAAAAATCAGGTGGTGAAGCTTCTGTGGCAAGTACTTTTACCATGACTCAAAGTTTTTTAAAAAATTATTATTTTTATTACTTGTGTGTGTGTGTGTGTGCAGGTGTGTTTGTACCTGCACATTTGGTGCACATGTGGTCTGAAGACTTTACAGGAGTTGGTTCTCTTCTTCTGTAATGTGAGTCCCAGAGACTGAGCTTAGGTCTTCAGGCCTGGAAGCAAGGGACTTTATCTGCTGGGTCATCTTCTAGCCCTCAACTTGATGCTTGGTGAATTTAAAATAACCTCTTTTTTTTTTTTAAAGGTTTATTTATTATTATATCTAATTACACTGTAGCTGTCTTCAGACCCACCAGAAGAGGGCATCAGATCTCATTACAGATGGTTGTGAGCCATCATGTGGTTGATGGGATTTGAACTCAGGACCTTTAGTAAAGCAGTCAGTGTTCTTAACCCCTGAGCCATCTCTCCAGCCCTTTAAAATAACTTCTTTTATTGTTATTGGGGATTGCACCTAGGACTTTATGCAGGATGGTGAAGCTTTCCCTATCAGTGATCTACAACCCTGAGGTTTTTTTTGTTTTTGAAGGCAGGGTCTTGATTTTGTTTTTGAGACAGGGTTTCTCTATGCAGCCCCCGGTGTACTGGACCTCCTATGTAGACTAGGCTGGACTTAGACTCACAGAGATTCTCCTGCCTGGGTCTCCCCATTACTGGGATTAAAGGCATGCCACTTAATACCCAGCTTTGTTCTGGAGCAGTCTCTTGATTCCAGACTAGCCTGAAACTAATTTAAATATATATTTATGTCTGTGCACATATGCATGCAGTGTCCAAAGTGGTCAAAAGAGGGTGATGAATTCGCTGGGATTGGAGTTACAGATGTTTAAAAAGTCTCTCTCTCTCTCTCTCTCTCTCTCTCTCTCTCTATATATATATATATATATATATATATATATATATATATATATATTCCAAAGCGGTCAAAAGAAGGTGATGAATTCGCTGAGATTGGAGTTACAGGTTTTTAAAAAAGTTTTAATATATATATATATATTCTGTAGGTGTTCAGACACACCAGAACCAAGATTCCTTCTAAGGTTGTATCACCATGTGGACACTGGCAATCGGCACCTTTCTTTACTAGATTGGATTTTTGTGATCTAGCAAACTCTCCTGCTTTTGTACAACCTAGTGTGTTCTGTGCTGTGACAGACAAGTGCAAATCTGAGAGGAATATCCCAAATTATATTTTGCTCACACTATATACTCATTGCAGGCTGATTGGGGTAATCAGCTTTGTGTCATCCTCATAAGAGACAAAGCTGATGGAATAACCACCAGGTGGAGCATTGCTCATAGCTGTGGCTGAACGGAAGACAGAATGGCTGAACTCTGTCTGCACTGGCCGTCAGAGCTTCTTCTCAGAAGTGAGTCACAAAATTCTCACTCCTAGTTTATTGGTAAAAGGTCATGTAGACACTCCCCGCTTCTAAGGCACTAGGATGAAACAATTATACCATATTCATTGAGCCTGTGATAAGTACATTTTTTGAGAATAGCATATTCTCAAGAATAAGAATTATTTCCAGCATTCAGGAAGCTGAGGCAGGAGTATTGCCAGGAATTTGAGTCAGCCTGGGCTATATAGTTATTACTAGGCCAGCCCCTATCTCAAAACCCAAACACAAAACACAAACAAATACCTTCCTCCCCTAAAACCCAGAACACCAAACAACAAAGAAACTTCTAAGTTTTTCAGCTACTAGTACTTAGGTTGGGCATGGTGGCACAAGCTTTGATCTCAGCACTGGGAGGCAGAGGCAGATGGCTCTAAGTGAGTTTAAGGCCAGCTTGGTCTCCTTAATGAGTTCCAGGACATCCAGAGCTCCATAGTGAAATCCTGTTTCAAACAAACAAATATTAATAAAAATACGAGAAAGAAAGAGAAGGAGAAGAAGAAGAAGAAGAAGAAG
>NW_022196897.1:105057452-105058820 GCF_008632895.1 Mastomys coucha
GGAGAGGGAGAGGGAGGAGAGGGAGAAAGAGAGGGAGGAGAGGGAGAGGGAGAGGGAGAGGGAGAGGGAGAGGGAGGGAGAGGGAGAGGAAAGAACCCTTGACGGCAAGAAGTAATGGAACAGTATGCTTCCCAACAAATGGGTAGTATCACCAAGAAATCTCAAGCGATCCAAAGTATAAGAACCCATTAATGTTCTTAGCCAGGTGGAGTGGTGCATTCTTTTAGTCCCAGCACTTGGAAGGCAGAGGTAGGTAGATCTTTGAGTTAAAGGTCAGCCTGGTCTACAGCAGAGTTCCAGGACAACCCAGGCTACACAAAGAAACCCTGTCTTGGAAACAACAAAACAAAACAAACAAGTAAAACATGTTAGTGTTCCTCTAGCAATGTCTAGGGAACAACAGGGAAGTGGAAAAAAATTCAAGAATATGTTGTGCTAGGCTAGGTGTGGCACACACTTAGTACGGGGAAGGCAGAGGCAGGCAGAGTTCTGTGAGTTCAGGGCCAACAGGCAGTATACATAGTACATAGTGAGTTCTAGGATAGCTAGGACTACAAGGAGAGACCCTGCCTCAAAAGAAAACATTGAGAAAAAACCCTGAAATATTGTACTGGTCAGATAGCATATTGTATGCCTTTAATCGCAGCTCTCTGGAGGTAGATGCAGACAACAGATCTCTGTGAGTTTGAGGACAGCCTCATTTTCATATGTTTACAGCACTTTTTACTCTTGCAGAAGTTTGGTTTCCAGGACTCACACCGAGGTTCACAATTGTCTGTAACAACAGTTCTAGGTCTGATGCCCCTTTTGGCCTCTTTGTGGTACACATACAAGCATGCAGGTAAAACACTCATACATACAAAAATAAAAATAAATCTTTTTTTTTTTCTATTTTGGTTTTTTGAGACAGGGTTTCTCTGAAGCAGCCCTTGGCTGTCCTGAAACTTGCTCTGTAGACCATGTTGGCTTCAGACTCTCAGAGATCTGCCTGCTTCTTCCTTTGGTTTGTGCCACCATGACTGGTCAAAAAACTAAACAGAATCTTAAAAACAAGCAAAGAATATGCCGTACTGGAAGAGAACAGGGCTGTTGTTCAAATGTAACTCTCACCAAGAATTACTATGATATTTTAGAATGTTTTGTCATCATGAACTATGAGAGAGAGGTATTCTGTTTTTTCACAAAATAATTATAACAATCCAAATAATAGATAAGAAACTAGGTAAGTTTGAGAACTGGGCAGTGGTGGCACATGCCTTTAATCCCAGCACTTGGGAGGCAGAGGCAGGTGGATTTCTGAGCTTGAGGCCAGCCTAGTTTACAGAGTGAGTTCCAGGACAGCCAGGGCTACACAGAGAAACCCTATCT
>NW_022196897.1:105058830-105059929 GCF_008632895.1 Mastomys coucha
CAAAAATATCCTCATAGTCATAGCCCAGGGAGGAAATCAATCACAAGCCGTCTATCAGATTTTAAAAAATATTTTATTTCCATTTTTATGTGCATTGGTTTTTGCCTGCATCCATGTCTGTGTGAAGGTATCAGATATTGGAGTTACATACAGTTGCCAGCTGCCACGTGGGTATTGGAATTACCTGGGTCCTCTGGAAGAGTAGTCAGTGCCCTCAACCACTGAGCCATCTCTCTAGCCCACATCTATCAGATTTTAAGGCTCTATTACAGCCCGTGGATTCTATTTTTGAGATAAGGTGTCACATATCCTCGAATGGTCTCAAACTGGCTGGAGCTAAGGATGATATAGGATTTCTGACCTTCCTGCTTCTGCCTCCTAAGTGCTGGGCTTACAGATGTGTGCCACTGTACATGGTTTATCTGGGTGCAGAGGACTGAACTTAAGGCTTTGTACATGCTAGGCAATCACTCTACTAAATGAACTACATCTCTAGCGCTGGACAGTAGATCTTATACCCAGTTCATCAATTTGCCTAGAGAATATATTAAAATATATTTTCTCTGATTCCCACAGAACACTGAGTGATGGTAACATAAGTACAGTAGCTTCCTGTCAAAATTGTTGCTAAAATTAACTATAAGGAAGACTGGAATTTTTATAAACTTCAAGTTTAACAGATATCATAATTGTACATTTTATTTAATGCTTTGGTTTCTTAGTCAGAAATTAATTTTGTAATATTTAATTAGAAAGACAAAGTACTTTGCACCCAGGAGTATGCTCTATTCTTTAGGTTCTGGCCTTTAATTTTCTTCATACACTTATTAACTAACTTTTAGTTTATAAATATGAGCCTGTGAGAATCAGGGGAGGACTAGCCATATTTTTCAAGCTGATCAGCCTTTGAGACTTATGAAAGTTTTGAAATCATCAAGCTGGTAAGTATAGCTCAAAGCAGATAAGGTGTGAATAATTTTATGCAGGGACTTCATTGTGGGTAGAATGCTAGGTTTGGCTCAGTGGTAAATTTGTAATGTGTTACAAAACCAACTAGTTCTAATGTAAGCCCATCTTTTCTTAGTGTTAGCATTTTTTT
>NW_022196897.1:105059939-105067997 GCF_008632895.1 Mastomys coucha
TTTTTTGTAGTTCCAATGTCTTATATATGGTTTAGGCCCTATGCTAGGAACAATGCTGTCGATCTTAAAAATAAAAATAGCAACACAAAACCAAACAACTCTCTACTCCTATTTCCCCAACAATAAGCATATTGTGAAAGGTTTACTATTCCTAGAGAAATTCTAAGAATTACAACCATTCTTAAGTGGAAATTGTGGTAAACAGGCTTCAAGTTATCGTTCTAGTCCATTGACCACGAAAGGCTGGTGGTTCTTGTAGGTAAACATTCTTGCTATTTTTCCTACAATATTCACAAAGTCAGCAGGCACCGCTTCACGAAGGAAGGCTTAGTGGTTTTCCCAAAACCACACAGATCAAACACGTAGGGGAGGAGGGACTGAGAGTGCCTGGTGTACTGTCACAGTCTGGTAATTACCCAAACCGTCTCGTCCTGGGACCGGATTTCAAAGGGACACCAGTGCAAAGCCGGAGAGGTGACAGCCAGGAAAACGGGAGAGGTGGCTTTCCCGGCATGCTCTGCAGCACACAGAGGGGCGCCAGACGCATCCCGGCGTGCAACGGGGAGCGCCCAAGGGCGATGGTTCACGGCTCCTGGAGGGGCAGGCGAAGTTAAGCCGGTAGGTGTGAGCGTACTTTAGTTTCAGGACCCTGCTGCCTCCGTTCCCCTTTGCGGATGCCACCCCGTAAAGGGCAGAAGGAAGTCTAGTGACCACGCTCCCCTTGCGCGTGCGAGCCACTTTCGGTGCCGCTTCGAGCAGGGTGCCAGGTGATTAGCGGCTGTGGGCGGGCCTGCGAGCGGCACGTGACTCGGCCTGCCGGCCAATGACCAGCCGGGTGGTCCGGCAGCGCGACGGTCCCGGGACCCCGGAGCGGCGCGGCGTGGGTCTACTCCCGTCCACCGGGCAGGTACGCGCAGGCGCCTCGTCTGCCACGCGCTCCGTTCGTCCCCACGCGCTCAGTATCGCGCACTCCGCGCGAGGCATTGAGAGCCTGTCGTGGGTGTTTTCGTGGGCAGGGGGACGGCGAAGGTGTGTGGTGGTGGTGGGGGGCGCCGCGGCGTCACGTGCGCGACACAGCCTATCGCAGGCCGAGACGCACCCGTCTGTAACCTCCGGCGCCCCGGGGTGCGACGTGTTCCGTGAGGCTCGGTCGGGCCCTCACTGTCTGAGCGCTCTTTCGAAGCGCGTGTGCGGCCTGGGAAGTCGGGCTGCGACATGGCGTGCGCTCGGCCCCCGCGCGAGCACGGACGGCAGGTTCTCGGCAAAATGGCTGCTGGCAACAGTCGCCTAGCAGGGGCGACGCTGGGGCCGCGTGAAGGTCACATGATGAGGTTGGCAGCGCGTGCTGCTGGCGCGGGGAAGGGGGAGGCACGGGGCGTGGCGAGTCACGTGCCTGCGGCTCACGAGCCAGTGATTTCGAGCGAATTTGCTGAGAGGCCTGATGGTCGACTTCTACCCCTCCCTTCTCGAAGCTAGACAAGCATCCTGGAGAAACCATGCGGTGCAGTCGAATGACCCTGATCTGGGAGGCTAGATACAGGGTACCCGCCTTTGGCCAGCTTTGTAATCTTTCTATTTTAGAAAGGTGGAGATGGTTTTATTTTTTCCGGTCTTATTAAGGGCAATGATTCCTTGGCCTCCGTTACATGCAGCTAACCAAAATAACAGGTGTTGATGGGGGAAGTGTAGCTCAGTGACAGAATGCTTGCTTAGAATGTCTTAGGATAGAGCCTTGATTCATATCAAACTGAACAAGTTATTAATATTTATCACCAGACACCTTTTCTCTTAAAGACCTTCGTTCCTCAACCATGTCAGCCAGACCAGGCTGGCTTCGAATTCACAGAGATTTTGTTCAAGTGCTGGAGTTAAAAGCATGTACCACTATGTCCAGTGGCTGTATCTGTCTTTTGTTGTTGTTTTTTTTTCCTCCTCTTAGAGACAGGGTCTCTCTATTTAGCATTGGCTATCCTGGAACTCACTTTTAGACCAAGCTGGGTTCAAAATCACAAAGACCTGCCTACGTCTGCCTTCCAAGTGCTGGGACTAAAGGTGTGTATCACCACTGCCTAGATGCCCTATCTGTCTTGATCCGTTCCATTTCTGCTATATATTTGTTTTATAAAGGAGTCCGAAAGGGTTCAGACGTAGCACTTGAAAATTTTTTGAAGGTTTCTACCATCCAGCTTTTTTTTTGACTAAAGGCAAAGCTTTGTAGAAGTGAAAAGTCTATAAATTGTACATTGCCAATCACTACTAACATACTTTATGTATAATATACATTGTGTATAATATAATATAACATACATACAATATAAGTATACACATATACATATATATATATTTATTTATTTACTTTTAGACTTACTCTATGTAGTCCAGGAGCTTGCCATGTAGACCAGGCTGGCCTTGAATTCACAGAGATCCTTTTTCTCTGCCTCCCTAATGCTAGGATTAAAAGTGTGTGCTGTACTATGCCTGGCAAATAACATACTTTTAACGCTTTAATTGTTAAGGGAGCCAGGGATCAATCCCTGGATTCTCAAGCATCCTAGACAAAGGCTTAGCCCTGGACTTTACCCTACAGACTGCTGCTTATATGTCATAGTATCTCTTGATTTTTCTTTACTTAAAGTGTTGTGGAATTTTGTGGGAACAGAATTTGGAAACTATTCATTGAACAATCAGTCGCTGTCATTTTTGAATACTTACACTAATAGCTAATATTTTTTATAACATAGTGTTCTAAGTACTGTGTATGTACTTTTTCTTTACTCTTTCTTGTCTTTTGGGAGTAGGGTCCCATGTAAGCCAGATATGTATCTCTAACTCAGTATGTAGCCAAAGATGATCTTGAATTTCTGATTCTCTTGCTGCTATACTCTTCTGTTTCTGGTTACAGTTGTGTGCCACAATACTGAAATTTGATCTATTCATTACTGGGGGTGGAACCTAGGACTTTCTACATTCTAAGGCAAGCATTCTACTAGGTGACCCACGTCTCAAATCTCCCAAAATTCATTGGAAAAGTGTAGCTATAGAGTAGGGGAATTTTAAAATTTTATTTTAAATTGTGTGTCTGTTTATTTCTCACTGTTCTTTAGAGGCCAGAGGCATTGGATACTCGTAGAGCCAGAGTTCCAGGTGGTTGTAAGCTGTCTGATGTGGGTGTTGGAAAGTAAACTCAGGTCTTTTGCAAGACTAGTAAATGTTCTTAGCACTGAACCATCTCCTGCCTTTAGGACCAGTTTTTTTGTGTGTGTGTGTGTGTGTGTGTATGTATGTGTTCTAGCTCTATCTGGTATTTTTTTTATTAGATGTTTTCTTTATTTACAGTATCTCCTTTCCCAGGTTCCCCTCCAAAATAAATAAATAAATAAATAAATAAATAAAATAAGAAAAATAAAACAAAACAACTAAAACAATCCCCTGTTCCTTCTTCCCTCCTCCTGCTCACCATCCCACCCCCTCCTGCTTACTGGCCCTGACATTCCCCTACTGGGGCATTGGCCCCTCTTCACATGGCCAATGTCCTCTCCTCCCATTGACAACTGACTTGGCCATCCTCTGCTATACACATGCTGCTGGAGCCATGAGCTCCCCCATGTGTACTCTTTGGTTGGAGTTTTAGTCCCTGGAAGCTCTGAGGGTACTAGTTAGTTCATATTGTTGTTCCTCCTAAGGGGCTGCAAACCCTTCAGCTCCTTGGGTCCTTTCTCTAGCTCCTTCATTGGGGACCCTGTACTCAGTCCAGTGGATGGCTGTGAGCCTCTACTTCTGTATTAGTCGGGTACTCTCAGAGCCTTTCAGGAGACAGCCATCTCAGGCTCCTGTCATCCAGCACTTGTTGACATCCACAATAGTGTCTAGATTTGATGATTGAATATGAGAAGAATTCCTAGGTCGAGCAGTCTCTGAGTTGTCCTTCCTTTAGTCTCTGCTCCATAGTTAGCCTCTACAACTCCTTCCATGGGTATTTTGTTCCCCCTTTTTAAGAAGGAACAAAGTATCTCACTTTGGTCTTCCTCCTTCTTGAGTTTCTTATGGTTTGTGGTTTGTACTTTGTGTATTCAGATCTTCTAGGCTAATATCACTTATCATGTGTGTTTTTTTGTGATTGGGTTACCTCACTCAGGATGATAGTCCCCAGATCCATCCATTTCCCTAAGAATTTCATAAAGTCATTGTTTTTAATAGCTGAGTAGTACTCCATTGTGTAGATGAACCACATTTTCTGTATCCATTCCTCTGTTGAGGGACATCTGGGTTGTTTCCAGTTTCGGAGTTTTATACATAAAGCTTCTATGAACATAGTGGAGCATGTGTCTTTATTACATGTTGGAGCATCTTCTGGGTATATGCCTAGGAGTGGTATAGCTGGGTCCTCTGGTATAGCTGGTATTATGTCCAATTTTCTGAGGAACCGCCAAACTGTTTCCCAGAGTGGTTGTACCAGCTTGCAATCCCACCAGCAATGAAGGAATGTTCCTCTTTCTCCACAACCTCTCCAGCATCTGCGGTCACCTGAGTTTTTTATCCTAGCCATTCTGACTGGTGTGGGATGGAATCTCAGGGTTTTGATTTGCATTTCCCTGATGACTAAGGATGTTGAACATTTCTTTAGGTGCTTCTCAGCCATTCGGTATTTGTCAGTTGAGAATTCTTTGTTTAGCTCTGTACCCCATTTTTTAATAGGGTTATTTGGTTCTCTGGTGTCTAACTTCTTGAGTTCTTTGTATATATTGGATATTAGCCCTCTGTCAGTGGGTAAAGATATTTCCCTACATCTGACAATCTGAATTCAGTCCCTAGGAAGCACATGGTAAAAGGAGAGAACTAGCTTTCTCTAATTGTCCTCTGACTTTACATGTGCATTGTGGCATACACCTACCTATATAAATGCAATATATTGAAACACACAATAGATAATAAATGTAAAGAAACAAATACTCCCCTCCCCCCAAAAAAACCCAGAACCATAAAGATTTGTGAAAAAAAAAATCATGTCTTTAAAACTTGTTTTGAGGGGTTGGAGAGATGGCTCAGTGGTTCAGAGCACTGGTTGCTCTTCCAGAGGTCCTGAGTTCAATTCTCAGCAGCCACATGGTGGCTCCCAACTGTCTATAATGGTATTTGATGTTCTCTTCTGTCTGATGCCCTCTTCGGAGTCAGATCTCATTATAGATGGTTGTGAGTCACCATGTGGTTTCTGGGATTTGAACTCAGGACCTTCGGACGAGCAGTCAGTGCTCTTAACCACTGAGCCATCTCACCAGCCCCTCAAAAATTTTTTATTACATTTATTTATTTGTGTGTGTGGGTACATATATGGATGTTAGAGCACAATTTGTGTGTTCATTTTCTCCTTCTACCATGTGGGTCTCAGGAATTGAACTCAGGTTGTCTGGCTTGGTGGAAAGTTCCTTTATCTGCTAAGCCATGCCACCAGTTTTATTTTTATTTTTAAAATAATATGGAATATTTAAAATAGATTTCACATTTTAACCTAGTTTAATATCAAAACTGTGGCTCCCGAATGCTGAGATTGTAAACATGAACTAAAACCACACTTTGCCCAGGCTAACCTTGAACTCCAGTCTCTGCCTCAGACTCCTGAGTTCAGAGTTCACTTCCCAGATAATGCAGCTGCTGCTGCTGCTCTCCTGCTCTTCCTCTCTGGCTTCTCTTCTCTTCTTCCTCCTTCCCCTCCTTTCTTTCCTTCCTTCCTTCTTTCCCTCCCTCCCCCCTCCCCTCCCTTCTCCCTTCCTACCTTCTTTCCTTCCTTCCTTTCTTCTTTCCTTCCTCCTCACTTTTCCCTTCTCCCACCTCCTTCTTATTTTGGTTTATTTATTTTTAAAATGTGTGTATTGACTGCTTTGCCTGGCAATCCAGAGGTCAAAAGAAGGTGTTATATTCCCCCCCGGAACTGGAGTTGTGAATGGTTGTTGAGTCACCATGTGTAGGCTGGGAATCATCTATGATCAATTGAACAAGCTTTCCAGCTTCAAGATAACGCATCTTTGAAGTAATTTTTTTCTTTTTTGACACATGGTCTCATGTAGTTGCGGCTGGCCTTGGGTTCATAACTCCCTTGCCTTACCTCCTGGATATTGGGATCACAGACACATACTGTCACACCTGGTTTAGTTTTCAGTTTGTCCAGGTAGGATCTCAGAGCCTTGACTGACCTTTAACTTGCTGTTTAGATAAGTTGTCCTCAAATTTGTGGCAGTTCTCCTGCCTTAGTTTTCTGAGCATTGGAATTACAGTTGTGAGTCACCATGCCTGGCTCAGTTTGAGATTTTGTTTTGCTTTTTGAGATATATAAACTTTGGCTGGACTGAAACTCTATGTATATCAGGCTGACCTTGAACTCAGAGATCTTTCTTCCTCCCAAGTGCTGATATTAAAGGTGTATATCACCATGCTTGGCTTTAGTTTGTGTTGAAAAAAAATTATGTATTTTGTTTTATTTATGTGAATTGGTACTTTTGCCTACATTTATGGCACAACTTTTATTTTTGGTGCCATTGGAGACCAGGAGATGACATTGGATCCCCTGGAATTGGAGTTACAGGCAGTTGTGAGCTGCTGTGTAGGTGCTGGGAACTGTACCTAGGACTTCTGGACGAGCAGCCAGTGCCCTTATATACTGAGCACTATTTTTCTAGCTCCAAGTTTAAGATTCTTAAGTGAAATGCTGTGGTTTAAGTGGCAGTGATCATTTGGTATGTTTGCAATGTTGCCAGGTTGAGACTATATAGAACCTTGTAAACCATAAGCATTTTAGATTTTTATCTAATAGGTTTCTATTTTTTTCCCCATTGGACTGTTTCCTGTAATAAAAGGTATCATCTAGTTTATATCTTAAAAATAGCACTTTGCAGGCTGGTGAGATGGCTCAGCGGGTAAGAGCACTGACTGCTCTTCCGAAGGTCCTGAGTTCAAATCTCAGCAACCACATGGTGGCTAACAACCACCTGTAATGAGATCTGACACCCTCTTTTGTTGCGTCTGAAGACAGCCTGAGTGAGCGGGGCCAGAGCAAGTGGGGCCGGCAGAGGTCCTGAGTTCAATTCCCAGCAGCCACACACATGATGGCTCACGGTCATCTGTACAGCTACAGTGTATTCATACACATAAAATAAATAAAATAAATCTTTAAAAAAATAGCACTTTGCTGGGCTAGATGTGGTATTCCTAGCACTCTAGAAGCACATGCATGAGTTCTGGCAAGCTTGAGCCACATAGCAAATTCTAGGTCAAGAATTTGGTATGTGGCTCTTTCTCAAACAAACAAGAAATCACTTTGCTGTAGAAGCAAGAGGAAAAAAAATCAGCAGGAGACTACATATGGGACTGAAGAGAAGATTAAACTGTTAAGAGCACTTAATGTTTTTCTTTTTTTTTTATATTTATTTATTTATTATATGTAAGTACACTGTAGCTGTCTTCAGACGCACCAGATGAGGGCGTCAGATCTCATTATGGGTGGTTGTGAGCCACCATGTGGTTGCTGGGATTTGAACTCATGACCTTCCAACGAGCAGTCGGTGCTCTTCCCCACTGAGCCATCTCACCAGCCCCCCCTTTTTTTATATTTATTTATTTATTATATATACATATATATATATATATATTTTTTTTTTAACTTAATGTTTTTCTATAGGACCAGGTTTCGGTTCCCAGCATCCACATGGTAACTCACAATTGTAATTTCAGTTCTTGTAACTCCAGTTTTTCTTTTTTAAAGATTTATTTCATTTATATGAGTACACTATAGCTGTCCTCAGAAGAGGGCATCAGATCCCATTACAGATAGTTGTGAGCTACCATGTGGTTGCTGGGAATTGAACTTAGGATCTTTGTTTGGGAGAGCAGTCAGTGCTCTTATCCACTGAGCCATCTCTCCAGCCTGTAACTCCAGTTTTAAGGGATGAACATGATACACACAAACACACACACACACACACACACACACATGCATTCCTACTGTACTCCTTAGGCACTGCATGAACACTACACACACACACACACACACACACACACACATGCATT
>NW_022196897.1:105068372-105069632 GCF_008632895.1 Mastomys coucha
CACACACACACACACACACACACACACACACACACACGCATTCCTTCTGTACTCCTTAGGCACTGCATGAACACCACACACACATATTCCTACTGTACTCCTTAGGCAGTGCATGAACATGATATGCACACGCGTGCACGCACACACACACACACATACACACACACACCTACTGTACTCCTTAGGCACTGCATGAACACCACACACACACACACACACACACACACACACACACACGCGCGCACGTGCGTGCATGCACATGAAGACAAATACTCTTATCTATTACTAAAAGGTACTTTAAAATATTTTTTAAATTGTTTTGCAATTATATCATTTCCTCCCTTTGCTTTTATCCTTCCAACCCCTTCCTCAAACATTACTTGCTTTCTTTCAAATTCATGGCTTCTTTTCTTTAATTGTTGTTACATATATAAATTTGTGTGAATATGTGTGCATACACGCACATATATATATACACGTATTTATATTTCTAAATGTGTAAATATAACCTCCTTAGTCCATATGTTACTTGTATGTTTATGTTTTTAGTAGTGGATAACCAGTTGGTGTGTTCTTCAGCAGGGTGCCCTTCTCCTGCTCTCAGCCTTCCTTAATTCCCTGTACTTACTTGTGTAGGGTTGAGGCCTCATTGGACTTTCCCCATCTGTGTTCACATGTGTATTGTATTGGCGTTGTCCTTGTTTAGGTCTTATTTGGACAGCTATGTTGGTAAGACTTCGTAAATGTAGCTTCTTTGCAGTTTTACAATCTCCCAGCAAAATTTTTATTCTTCTGGTGATTACAGTCTTTCTACTCACCTCTTCAGAAATGATCCCCGAGCCTTACGCGCAGGAATTGTCTTGTAAATGTATCAGTTGGAACTGGGCTCCACAACACTGTGTTTTGATTGGTTGTAGTTTTTTGAAATGGTCTCTGTCTATTGCAAAGAGACGTTTTCTTGGTGAGGGCTGAGTACTACACTTGGGGTATAAGGACAAACATTTGGGAGTTATGCTGGTTTAGTTAAGTAGTGGTTATAGATTCTCCAAGGTTTATGAATTTACTAACACTGAATTGTTGGGTAAATTTCCAGTACTAGCCATGAGTTCCCTTTGTTGAGCAGGTGTTTAGTCCAATAAGAGAGCTGTTGGTTACTGCCAAGGTATATGTACCAGTACTTTGTCCTTAGGGTTAGCATGCAGTGCTGGTCATTGTGATTTACGTGTATTCCGAGGTATTCCAGCTTGTGTCAAGTTGACA
>NW_022196897.1:105070034-105162646 GCF_008632895.1 Mastomys coucha
GAGGCCTGGGGACTTTTCTGAGCTGTGTGTGTGTGTGTGCGTGTGTGTGTGTTGTGTGCATTGTATATTGTATGGTAGTGTTTGTGTATGTGTGTTGTGTTCTGTGTGGAGAGAAAATACACCTGCATCTGGAGAGTTGCAAAAGAAGGTTGAAGCCAAGCCAGACCGTGGAGAGTCCCCATGGATGAAAAGGAGCTCAGAGAAAAGCATGGCTCTCTGGATTTGTTCATCTACTGTTATAATGTTACTTTAGAGATGTCGACATCTGCCATTGTGAGGCCTATGTAAGATCAAAGAGAACAAGGAAACCCTTTGACTGAAACACTGGGAACGTGAGTGAGCATAGGAATCACTCCCAAATGGCCAGTCATGACAGAGGCACATGCATGTCCAGAAGAAACTCAGGATTCTGGCCCAAACTGGACTTTCTTTGGAAACAGAGATGATATCATGAAAAAAACAAGTTTGTCCCACTGCAGTTCCCCAATCCTCACCTGGCCACACCTTGGCCACCTACAGTGAGTCTGCATTTTCAGGTCTGTTCATCTGGTAAGTGTTCTGATCCTTTGCTTTGCTAGTCCCCTGGGATCTCAGGACCTACCCAGATTCTACCTGCAGGGATGCTGCCATCTGAGTGAAAGGTTAGCTGCTGTAGGATATCATTTGACTAGTGTCTTGGTAAGGTACTTTTTTATTTTTATCATATGCAAATTGAGGTCAGAGAACAACTTGTGAAGTCATGTTGTTCCCAGGGATTGAATTCATATGGTTAGGTCTGGTGGCAAGCATCTTTGCCCATAAAGCCATTGTACTAGCATGAATGCAGTGTTTTAAAGGTAAAACCAAAAGTAGATGGTCTTTGTAGGAGAATGAACAGCATGCAAGAAGTTTTAAGGAAGAGTGGGTATTTCTGCAGCTTTGCACTGAGTTTTTGTTTATTTTCCTCCGGACTCCCAAGGGACTCAAGTTTCTCTCCTGTGCCTAAGAGATGAGTTAGTAGGAACCTGTGAAAAATATGGCCAGAGCATTTCAGATATATATAAGGGACAGAGTTTGCCCAGCATGTGTGAGGCTCTACATCCATCCCCAGACCACAAGCATCAAGCTGCTCAATCAAATGGGTAGTGGTTTGGGGATATAAATTTAGTGGAAACAAACATCACAATTTCTTGTCAGTGGCATGAAGATTTTGTGTGCACAAAGGCAAAAAAACCTGGCAGACATCTCCAAACTCTTAGGACTATAGGATTGATGGACCAAAGTCTTAGGGTTTAGGTCAGAGCCGTTTTACACCACTTCCGGAAGTCACATTTTGTGAAGTCACCCCCAACACTGAGCCACAGTCTGGGACCTTGAATCAACCAGTCAACAGACAACTTTCTTTTATGCCAATTTCTGTTTTAAAACTATGTTTTTTTTTTTTTTTGGGGGGGGGGGTCTAGAGAGATGGCTCAGTGGGTAAGAGCACTGGCTGCTCTTCCAGTCCTGAGTTCAGTTCCCAGCAACCACATGGTGGCTCACAACCATCTGTAATGGGATCTGACACCCTCTTCTGGTATGTCTGAAGATAGCTACAGTGTACTCATATAAATAAAATAAATAAATCTTTTTTTAACAAAACCATCTATGTTTGAAATTTATGTTGACTCATTGACATTGGACTTCAGACAGATAGCCATATTATTCATGTCTGGATGAAGCCAGAAGGCACAGTATTATATTCCTGCCCTCTGGGACACTACACAGTAGGCTGCAGCTAAGTTCAAGTGGGGATCATTTTAAACTATAAGGTCATCAAATTAGTCAGTCTGCCTCTTTGCCTCTCTCTCTCCCTCTTTTTCTCTCCTTGTCTCTCATTCTCCCTGCACCTAAGAAATTGTCGAAGGGCAGAAAGGTGCTGCTACACTTGGTCTCATTACTATTATCTTTGATAAGGTCTTGCTATGTCTTAGCTGGCTTCTGTATAAACCAAGGCTGTAAGACCAAGGCTGGTTTTAAACCTAGAATGATTCTCCTACGTTTCCCTCTTGAGTACTGAGATTTTGTTGTAGATTTTGAGCTTGAGTTCTGCTAGAAAGCTAGGAATAGCTGTTGAGTAGGGAGTTGTTCAAATTTGGACCCCAGAATTGAGCTTGGTGGCACATGCCTTTGATCTTAGCATTGAGGAGGAGAGGAGGGCAGAACTCTGTGAATTCAAGGCCAGCCTGGTCTATTTAGCAAGTTCCAGATAGCCAGGGCTACTTAGTAAGATCTCTGACTTAAAAATCTGTATCTCAGGGTCAAGGTGAGAGTTATATACATTTGGAATGCCAAAATAGGTTGAATCTAAGGTGGCTGTCTTAGTGACCACCAGATAATCTCTAACTTCATTATATCATCTGCATGCTAAATGGCCTCTCTTTCCCTTGCTATGACAGTTGATAATTTCCATTATGACACAGAAAGTCCCATATGAGGGAAGAAAGAGATGGTGTCTGAATTTTTGGAATTAATTAAATTAATTAATTAATTTATTTTTGAGACAGGTCATCTCTGTGTAACCATAGTCTCAAACTCAGAGATCTGCTGCCTTTGCTTCTGAGTGCTGGGTTTAAGGGCATGTGCCACCACCACCACTACACTGCTTGCTCATTTTCTCTCTCTGTCTTCCCACTTCTTTTTTTTTTTTAGAAAATATTTATTTTTATTTATATGTATGTATTTTTTAAAGATTTAAAAATTATTTTTTATTTAATGTATATGAATACACTGAGCTATCTTTAGACACACCAGAAGAAAGTATTGGATCCCATTACATAGGGTTGTTGAGCCACCATGTGGTTGCTGGGAATTGAACTCAGGACCTCTGGAAGAGCAGTCAGTGCTCTTAGCTGCTGAGCCATCTCTCCAGTCCCATGTATTTTTATTTATATGTATGTATGTATGCAACACGAGTGCTAGCACCCTGAAAGGCTAGAAGAGGGTGTTAGACTTCCTGGAGCTGGAGTTACAGGCAGTTCTGAGCTACTGGGAACTGGACTTGGGTCCTTTGAGAGGGCAGTAAGTAAGCATTTATAACACCTGAGCCCTCTCTTCAAGCCCCCATTTCTATTGATCAAGAGTAAATTTCCTTTGCTACTTAGTTGCAGATGGTCCTGTTATTGTTTTATATTATTTGGCTTTCTATTGCTATAATAAAACATGGTGACCAAAACAAACTTGGGGGAGGGAAGGTCTATTTCATCAGGGAAGATTATAGGTCTAGAGCTCAGGACAGGAACTTGGAGGCAGGAACTGAAACAGAGGTCATGAAGGAGTACTGGTTACTGGCTTGTTCCTCATGGCTTGCTCAGCCTTCTTTCTTTTTCTTTTTTAAAAAAGGATTATTTATGTTATGTATATGAGTACATTATTGCTGTCTTCAAACACCAGAAGAGAGCATCAGATCTCATTACAGATGGTTGTGAGCCACCATATGGTTGCTGGGAATTGAACTCAGGACCTCTGGAAGAGCATCCAGTGCTCTTAACCACTGAGCCATTTCTCCAGCCCCTCAGCCTTCTTTCTTAAACAGTTCAGGCCACCTGCCCAGGGGCAGGACGATCCACAGTGAGTTGGGCCCTTCTACATCAATCATTAATCAATGCTCCATAGACTTGCCAACTGGCCATCTTAATTGAGGCAGTTTTCTCAACTGAGAGTCCTGTTTCCAGAAAACTCTAGCTTGTGTCAAGCTGTTAAAAAAACAAACGAACAAACCTGGACTAGGGTCTTTAATCCTAGTACTCTGGAGGTAGAGGCAGGTTAATCTCTGAGTTTGAGGCCAACCTGTCTACCTAAGATAACCAGGGCTATGCAGAGACATTCTGTCTCTAGAAACCAAAAACCAAACCTACCAAGCAAAAAATCAGACCAGGACATGTTTCTATAGTTCCAAGAGGTAAAAAGGACCCAGTTTGGAGCCTAAATTGGGAGAAAGTTAATTTTAAAAACAAAACAAAACAACAAAAATTAGTGGAGCTTTAGCCAGGATAACACTTGTAATTCTAGCACTTGGGAAACTGAGGTAGCTGGATCATTCTAGATTTAGATTACTTAGTTACACAGTTATAGAACAGGCTGGAGTACAGAGTGAGAGACCCTGTCTCAAAAAAACAAGAATCAAAACAACAATAAAATCTAACCAAACAAAAAGTAGATATCCTGGCTGCCAAGAGGGCTTGGTAAAGGTGCTTGCTTAAACAAGCTTGGGGGTAGAATTCATGTAAAGGTAGATGGAAAGAAAGGATTCCATGATGTTGTCCTTTAATTTCCATATGTAATCCATGTCACAGGAACTCCCCCATCATTTGCATCTCTAATAATAACAACTAATTTTAGAAATTAAAATTTGATGAGCAATGATGGCATATGCATTCAATCCCAGGATTAAAGGAGGCAGAAGCAGGTGGATCTCTCTGAGTTAGAGGCTAGCCTAGGCTACAGAGTGAGTTCCAGGACAGCCAAGGCTAAACAGACAAATCTTGTCTCAAAAAAAAAAAAAAATGAGAAGTTCAATTTTAAGTTTAAAGTTTAAAAGTTAAGAAAGGAGTTTGAGAGATACTGAGCAGTAAAGAGTTTACTGTTCTTGCAGAGTACCTGAGTTCAGTTCCTAGTGCCCATGTCAGGGGAGTGTGTATGTTTATACACTCATACTTGTGTGTGGATAGGCATATGGGAAGTCAGAGGACAAGTTTCAGGAGTCCATTTCCTCCTTTACCTTGTGCATCCCAGGGATTGATGAAACTCTTGAGGCTTGAAGGCAAGCATTTTTACCTTAGTCATCTCACTAGCCAAATTTCCTTTCTTCAGAAACTATTTCTATCAATGGGCAACTTGAAAGGCAAGACTTTATCTCCTCCTGGTGGCTGCCAATATTTTGACTGAACCTGTACTATACTTTTTTCCTAAATTCTAATGAAACTGTACTGGTGGTTTAAAGAAAAATTAAAATTAGGTAGCATATAACTTTTCCAAATTTAGATGAGTAGAAGTTGATCTCTTACTGCATTTTTCTTCCCAAAGCTGTTTGTACTTTTGCTTATAGCACAATATAAGATCACTTGGTATTTTCATTGTCTTATTTATTTGTTCTTGGCATGTAGTAGATGCTTAATGATGCTAGTTTATAATTTTTTTATTTGTCAATTTTGTTATAGCTAAATTGATAGAGTGCTTCAGAACGAACCAAACCCTGTGTTCAATTCCTAGCACCACTTTAAACTGAACATGGTGAGGGTGTCTCTAATCCAACCACTTGGGAGGTGGAGGCAGAAGAATCAGGAATTCAGGGTCATTCTTGACTACATAGTAAGTTGGAGGCTAGTCTGGAGTATAGATCCTGTCTCAAAGTCTCAAAAACACAAAAACAGATTTTCTACATTATGTAATCATGGGCTATTAGCTGAGATTTTTAGAATTTTATTATTATGGCAAGTTTTTGTTTCACTGATATTCATTGTGATGTAAGTTGGCCAGTACAAAGTTTGAAGAAATAATGTAGGGAGTCAGTTCAAAGACATGGCAGCAGTGTTTTTAGTCCCCAGGACTGAATAATGCTTATTCTCGGGAGGCAGGCAATTATAATAGATTCTTCCTTCTCTTGCCCACTTTTCCACCTACCTTCTCAGTAGTCAAGAATTCTATTTTAACATTACATATGTACTTTGAGCTCTTTTCTAGAAAAGGAACCTAATGTAATAAATCCAGTAGACTCAGCAGTCTTCACCCCAGGAATGTCCTTTCAATTGTTGCATAGAAGGAAGATTAATGGTGTGAATTGTAGGTGGGAGAATTTCAGGCTGTGAACCCACAGTAGAGTTGATTATTTTGTCATTCAGCATTTATTGAGCACCTACCATCTATGGGCCACATATGAAGTGTCCCTGGGGAACTTAAAAAAGACAATTCCCTGTATGTAAAATCCTGGTAAATTGTTCAGGAAATTTAAAAATAACAATAAATAGTAGTTTGATGTTAACAAGCAGTATACCAGTAAAAGCAGAGTGATATGGTACATATGTCAAGGACTTGAGCGTCTTAGATCCATAATTATGTTCTCAAGAGTTATATATAATCTTGTGCTAGTTTTCAGCTTTTTTCTTCTTCCTGAATTGAGGTTGACTCTACAGTGCTTTTGCCCCAGCTTCTCAAGTATTGAAATTGCAGGTGTGAACTACCACACTCAGTTAATTTTCATCATTTGAACTTAACTTGCAAATTATGCATACATAGAATTTCTCTCTTTTTCCCTCTGTATTCGAATGCATCTGAATTCTCATTTTTGGTATGTGTTTATGTAGATGTGGGAGACAGAGGATGATACCAATGTCATCTTCAATCCTTTTTTTCTACCATATTGTTTTGTATGTGCAATTGTTAGTGTGGATTCGTGCAAATGTCTGTGTGGGTGTGCATAATACAGGGGTCTGCATGGGTATGAAGATCCAGGATCCACACTGGATCTCTTTCAGGGATCACTTTCCATCTTTATTTTTAGTTTTTGAGATCCGGTCTCTCACTGAACCTGAAGCTAGACTGGCCAGCCAATGAATTTCAGAATCCCCAACAGTGTGTTTATTGGATCATTCTTGTTTTATTTTTCTGTTACATTGAGTTCTGGGGGGGTCTACACTTAAGTCCTTGTAGTTTTGTGGCAGATATCTGAGTTCCTGAGCAGTCTCCTTAGCTTGTATACCTTATTGTTATGAGGCAGAGTTTCCCAGTGAACCCGGATCTCATTGATTTCGCTAGGCTAGATAGCTGACAAGCTTCAGGGTTCTGCTTGTCTCCATCTTCCCCAGAAATGGGACTACAGATGTGACCTGTTTTGTTTTGTTTTGTTTTTCTGAGGCAGGGTCTTAACCATGTAGCCTTGTATGGCCTGGAGCCTGCTATTTAGACCAAGCTGTCCTTGAAGTCATAGAAATTACACATGCAAAGGCCTCCTGACTGCTGTGGTTAAAATTGCACCACCACACTTGCCTTTTTTTTTTTTTTCAAGACAGGGTTTCTCTGTGTAGACCTGGCTGTCCTGGAATTCAGACCAGGCTGGCCTCGAACTCAGAAATCCGCCTGCCTCTGCCTCCCTAGTGTTGGGATTAAAGGCGTGCGCCACCACTGCCCGGCACCTTTTTTTTTTTTTAAAGATTTATTTTTATTTTATATGTATGGGTGTTTTGCTTGCATGTATGGCCAGAAGAGGGTTTCCAATCCCCTGGAACCTGAGTAACAGATAGTTATGAATCACACCATGTGGGTACTGGGAATCAAACTTAGGTCTTCTGGAAGAGCATCCAGTGCTCTTAACCACTAAGCCATTTCTTTAGTCCTTACCTGGTTTGTTTGTTTGTTTTTTTAATTAATTAATTAAATTTATTTTATTTTTATTATTACTATTTTTTGTTTTCACATGGGTGCTGGTGATCTGAACTCAGTCCTCATGCTTGTAAATACTTTAAGAACTGGTCAACATTCTTGCCCTTCATTCATTCTCCTTAAAAATTTAAAAAAAAAGTATTTGTGTGTTATGTATGTGTAGCATGCAAGGATTAGCAACTATTTACAGGAGTTTTTGCCTCCTACCATGTAAATCCCAGGCATCCAATATGTCCTCAGGCTTGGCAGCAAGCTCCTTTACCAGAAGAGCTATGATACTCTCTTTTTGGGACAGTGTATCACTTGGGTTACTTCAAACTCTTGAGCCTTCTATGTTAGCCTCCTAAGTGCTGGGATTAGCATGTGCACAACGGTACCCTGCTCTTTATTTTCTTTGCTCTTCCTTTATATCTTTTGAGACAGGTATTTAGATATGGCTGGCCTGGCCTGCATCTTAGATATATAAACAAACTGTCTATGAATTCACAGAGACCCCCCTGCTTCTCTTTCCTGAATGTAGATTACAGGAACTTGCCACCTAACACATAAATCTGTTTACTTTTTGTTTTTTGTTTTTGTTTGTTTTTGTTTGAGACAGGGTCTCTTTATATAGCACTGACTGACTTGGAACTCACTGTGTAGACCAGACCATTCTCAAACTCACAGAGATCTGCTTTCCTCTGCATCTTGAGTGCTAGGATTAGAGGCGCCCACCACTATGCATGACACATTTTTGAGATAGTATGTTAATGAGCCTCTTGTTTCCATGTGTTGGCTTACAGTTGTGAGCCACCATGCTTAGCTAAAGTTATGCTCATTGTCTTATTTCTGTGAGACAGGGTCTCATGTAGGCCATTCTTGCTTATATGTTCTATTTAAGCAAGAACATTCTTTTTTTTTTTTTTTAAAAGATTTATTTCATTTATATGAGTACACTGTAGCTGTCTTCAGACACACCAGAAGAGGGTATCAGATCCCATTACAGATGGTTGTGAGTCACCATATGGTTGCTGGGAATTGAACTCAGGATCAGTCAGTGCTCTTAACTGCTGAGCCACCTCTCCAGCCCCTGAGCAAGAACATTCTTATGGCTGAAGATAACCAAGACTTGGCAAACCTTTTAAATAAAAGTCAGATAGTAAATATTTTTTGCTATGTAGATCCCATTGTTTCTGCCAGCATGAAAGCAGGTATAGACAGTAAATACATGGCTATGTTTCAGTTACTTATGTTCCCTGGAATTTTATATAATTTTTACATGTAAAATAATGTTACTATTTTGAAGGGCTAGGAATATAGAGTTCAGGAGTCTGGCATGGGCAAGGAAAGCCCTTAGTTCATCTCCAGCATGGAAAAAAAATGTTTAAAAATTTATTTCTATCTAAAAATATAAAGGTTTGGGAATATATATATCTTTGTACAACTCTTCCCCCGTTTCTTCTGTGTAGTATGGCTGTCACTGTATCATGGAAGTCAGTTTATTTCATATTCTCTTCTAATGATGGGATGGATTTTCAGACAGTACCCTCCTGCCATCACCATGTGTTTGTTAATCTCTGTATTTGTGTGTATGCATGTGTAGCTGTGTAAGATATGTGTTTCTGTATTATGCATTTGGAAGCCAGGTGGTAATGTTGAGTTTCACCTAGGTTGCTCTTCATAATATTTTTGAGAAGGGTGTTTCTCTGAACCATGAAGCTCACTGATTGTGGTACACTTCCTAGCTTGTGTGCTCCATGGAGTCACTTGTATTTGCATTCCCTGCTCTTTGATTACAGATATTCTTCAGTATTTCTGGCTTTTAAAAGGGAGCTGGGGATTCAAACTCAGTTATTTATGATTGTACAGTAAGCACTTTACTCTGTTTGAACCTGGAGCTCACAGATTCAGCTGGCAAGCTTTCGGGGATGTTTCCTTCTCTGCTTCCCCAGTGCCGGGATTATGGTATTGAACACCTTACCTGGCTTTCTTTTACATACCTGTTAGGGATCAAACTGAGGTCCTCCTGTTCTCATGACAAGCACTTTACTAGCTGAGCCCACAGTCTTGCTCTCACATTATAATACTTTCCAACTTTCCCCAGTAAATGTTTACTTGCCAATGTAACAGACTGATTAGCTTCGGATTTATCTATCTAAAAATTATCTCTTTTTTACATTGTGTGTGTTACACATAGCATAGCAATCCTCTTACCTCAGACTTCTCAGTTCTGGAATTACTGCACAGCTTGGATTTATTTTTTTTAAGATTTATTTTATGTATGAGTACACTGCAGCTGTCTTCAGACACACCAGAAGAGGGCATCCATCAGATCTCATTACAGATGGTTGTGAGCCACCATGTGGTTGCTGGGAATTGAACTCAGGATCTTTGGAAGAGCAGTCAGTGCTCTTAACCACTGAGCCATCTCTCCAGATTATCTATTTTATATTTATTTTTGAGACAGGGTCTTACTATGTAGCCTTGGGTGGCCTCAAATTCATAGATATCTGCTTGCCTTTGACTCCTGAGTGGTGGTTTCAAACCAACCAACCAACCAACCTACCTACCTTCATTGTCATCACTTTTTAACATCAAGTTGAGTGTGCTGATCACAGCTATCATTCTGCTCTCAGGAGGCTGCAGCAAGTCAGGGTGTTTGCTGTGATCTTGAGGCCAGAGGTTGGGTTACATAGCAAAATGCTGTCTCAAAAAAAGAAAAGAAAAACATTGGAGACTGTACCTATTGTTTTGAGGATTAGTGAGGTAAAGTGTATGAAATGCTAAGAACAATGTTTTGCCTATTGTAGGTAGTACGTAGCTGTCCCTAGTAGCTGCAGAGGAATCTGCATTTTACTGACCCATCTTCTTTAAATGCCTTTAGCAAATGTTCACAGCCTATGACCATGTCTTGGAAATATAAGATCTTATGGTGTGAAATCAATTTCAGAAACAAAGTTTTGAGAAGTTTGAAGTGATTTTGAGTTAGGATAAAAAGGTAAGGGAAATCTTGGAGGTATGAGAAGGGGGAATCTGGTTGAAGCCTTTACCAGTCAGTAGAAGAGCAAGAATTCCAGCACAAGTAAAAACTGCTCTCTTCCCAGTCACAAACTTGCATTTTCTAGGAGTCTCACCAGAAATCCATTTGTAAAGAAAGGAGGTACGCTAGATTGGTAAGATTTATTCATTTATTTTTATTTATGCATGTGTATGAGTGTGTGTGAGTTTATGTATACCATGCTCTTACAGGCCAAACTCAGGACCTTCGGAAGAGCAGTCCATGCTCTCACATGCTGAGCCATCTCGGCCAGCCCTAGTCTTAATTCTTTTAGGTATTAAAGACATGAATTTGGTTTGGTCTGAGTCAAGGTCTTAAAAGTCTAGGGAAACTCCTCAGGGTGCTGAAGGAGGCAGTGCGGAGTTGTGTCTCTGTCACCTTAACATTGACAGGTCTAGAGGGCTTTAAGATTAAGGAGTGGAAATAGGACTTTGTAACTAAAATGGAGGTTTGTATTAACATAGGAATTTGGTTTCCAGTTGTGTTTACTGACCTTGAAAGAGTGCTAGATTACAGATGGCCTTCTTCCTCCTAGGTGGGCCCTCATTGAGTACTTTTCTGTTAACTGCATTTCTATTTTGAAAATAAAACCTTTTCCACACTGCAGATTATTTTTCAGTTCCTTTAAAGCTGGCTTTTTTTTTAAGATTTATTTTTTTTATGTGTATGAGTACACTGTAGCTGTACAGTACACTGTAGCTGTACAGATGGCCATGAGCCATCCTGTGGCTGCTGGGAATTGAACTCAGGACCTCTGCTCCAGCCCGCTTGCTCCTGCCCCACTCGCTCCTGCCTAAAACACTGTAGCTGTTTTCAGACACACCAGAAGAGGACGTCAGATCTCTTTACGGGTGGTTGTGAGCCACCATGTGGTTGCTGAGATTTGAACTCAGGACCTTCGGAAGAGCAGTCAGAGCTCTTACCCGATAAGCCATCTCGCCAGCCCTAAAACTGGCTTTTTAGATAGTGCATTCCTACAACCAGCAGTATATATTGCCACTAAGAATTTAAGATCATAAGATTTTTAGTTAGTTCTTTATGTGGGATTTCCAGGGATGACTCAGGTCATCAGGGTTGGTGGCAAAAACTTTGTTGATTACTATAACCTAGGTTTTCAAGGCACTGGTGTTCGCTCTTCATGTAAAATAAGTATGGCTTGCCGGGCAGTGGTAGTGCATGCCTTTAATTCCAATACTTGGGAGGCAGAGATTGGCGGATTTCTGAGTTCGAGGCCAGCCTGGTCTACAGACTGAGTTTCAGAACAACCAGGGCTATACAGAGAAATCCTGTCTTGGGGGTGGGGTGGGGAATATGGCTTGTTTCATATATTTGCATAATTTTCAGTGCTTTTCTTCTGCCATAGGCTTTTAGTTTTTTTTTCTCAAGTTCTATCATACTTGTATATTGCATGCTTGTTTACAGTTTACTTCATCTAGTCCTCTTTGTTAGTAGGAAGTTTCTTTAACAAATGACACTTAAGTATGAAAGATTAGGGAAGATCCTCTTAGATAAAATGTGAGAAACATGGGCCTAAGACATGGGACAATAGAAGGGTATCTTTTTTTTTTCCCCTAGACAGTCTGTCCTAGAACTAACTCTGTAGACCAGGCTAGTCTTGAATTCACAGAGCTCCACTAGCCTTTGCCTCCAGAATACTGTGAGTAAAGGTGTGTGCCATCACATCCTGCTAGGTTTAGATTTTTAATGCTGGAGATTGAATCCAGGGTTTTGTGCATGTACTTTTGCAAGTACTCTACCTTTGAGCTCTATCTCTCCTTCCTTTTTTTTTTTTTTTTTTTTTTTTTTTTTTTTTTTTTTTTTTTTGAGACAGGTAGTTCATGCTGAACTTGAACTTACTATATAGCTTTGGCTTGTTTGGGAGTTTAGGATTTTCTTTTCTTTCTTTTTTTTTTTTTAAAGATTTATTTTATGTGTATGAATACACAGTAGCTGTATAGATGGCTGTGAGCCACCATGTGTGTGGCTGCTGGGAATTGAACTCAGGACCTCTGCCGGCCCTGCTCGCTCCTGCATAATGCACTGTAGCTGTCTTCAGATGCACCAGAAGAGGGCGTCAGCTCTCATTACAGGAGGCTATGAGCCACCATGTGGTTGCTGGGATCCGAACTCAGGAGCTTCAGAAGAGCAGCCAGTGCTCTCACCCGCTGAGCCATCTCGCCAGCCCCCAACTATATTTCTTTTCTTTTGGTTTTTCTTTTTGTTTTTTTGAGACAGGGTTTCTCTATGTATCCCCGGCTGTCCTGGAACTCACTCTGTAGACCAGGCTGGCCTCGAACTCAGAAATCTGCCTACCTCTGCCTCCCAAGTGCTGGGATTAAAGGTGTGCGCCACCACCGCCTGTCAGGATTTTCTTTTTCTTTTTTTTTTTTTAAATGTATACAATGTTTTCATTGAGTTTTTTTGTTTGTTTGTTTGTTTGTTTTTTTTCGAGACAGGGTTTCTCTGTGTAGTCCTGGCTGTCCTGGAACTCACTCTGTAGACCAGGCTGTCCTCTAACTCAGAAATCCGCCTGCCTCTGCCTCCCAAGTGCTGGGATTAAAGGCGTGCGCCACCACCGCCCAGCAAGGATTTTCTTAAATGCTAGATATTAGGCATGCACCATCATTTCTGGCTAAGGATGGCTTTCCCTTCTTCTCCCTTTGTGTTTTTGGGACAAGGTCTGTCTGTGTAGCTCTCTGGTTGTCAATACATAGACCAGGTTGGCTTCAAACTAATAGAGATCCACTTGCCTCTGTCTATAGTGCAGGATTAAAGGTATGTACCATGGCATCTGGCTATTGAAAGTAGAATACAACTAAGTACAATTTGAGAAACACTGCATTGAAAGTAGAATGTAACCATTTGTGCAATTACTTGAAAAAGCAATTAAAAAGACAAAACAAAACTCAGTCATTTGGTCGGTGGGGATATAGCACAATTGATAGGGTGTTTGCCTAGCATGCATAAAACCAAGTTTAGCAGTGGCATCTATTTGTACCCAGAGGTGGAACCAGGAGGATCAGAAGTTCAAGTCATCTTTGGCTATGTAATTTTGAAGCCAGCAAGGGATACATGAAACCCTGTTATAAGCAAAAATGGTTACTTGGTAAATCTAAACTGAATCACTGAAATAGGTATAGCTATATTAATTGTAGATTAGCATATAAAAATGCTAAAAGAACTCTGACTCTTATTTTCCAATTTATAGGTTAAGTAGACTCCACTTTGAAAACTTCCATGTAGTGTACCTATTAATCTAGTGCTGCATCTTAAAAATGTTTTGTTACCTAAAAATATTAATCTGGAGGACCATTTTAATAGTTGAGAGAAAAGCAGTTGGGAGGGCAAGCTGTAAATCTTGTCACCTGGAGGGAGATTGAGTTGTAAGAAAGTCATGCCTTTTGAGTCAGGTCAGTAATGGAGGTCTGCAAGAAGTTCAAGAAATCATGTGGAGAGAGGTCTTCAGAGAAAACAATGAGAAAGCCCAGGATGTCAGGGCAATACTTAGGATTTGAGGAAAATGATTGATGTTATGCTCAGGAAACTAGCTAGTCAGCAATGAAAATCAGTAATTGGTGAAAATTGAAATCTGGTATTTCATGTTTGCCTGGAGTAAGAAAGCATTTCTGTTGCACTTTCCCATGCAAGTTGTTCTCGTAGATTTTCCAATTAGAGGTGCTATTTGGGTTGTCTTTTTTTGAGATGCTACTGAGTCATTCATACCTTAGGGGCAGACATTTTAATAGTAAATAAACTCAAATTTTAATCTCAGAAAAATAGGATTTTTTGAGAAACCATTTCAACCCTTGAGAAGGCATCTTGGTTTAGTAGGAAAGGTTCCTGGAGTCAGAGAAGAGGAACATGTTAAAGAAATGGTTTTCAGTTTTGTCTAAGATCTTGAATGGTCTTCCTGAATCATGGGTTTCAGAATGATTTCAGAAATCTGTAAACTTTAGTTCTGGGCTTGTTTAGAACAGGAAGTTTCTCCTCAGGAATAAAAAGCTAAGTGAAGAGAAGCAAGTCAGATCAACCCTGTCGGCTATCCCTGTCTTTCCTCTTGGCTCCATCCTTACAATCTTGTTTTCCTTTAAAGTGTTTGTATTGTCATCTAGCACAGAATAAGTTTTCTTGAAAGTGAAAGGTTTGGGAATATGGACTGCATTTTATGTTTTCTACTCAATTATTTCTTTGCACTCCTTTTCACTTTAAACATTATTTACAGGTAGATTAGCAGCATGAAAGTAATAATGAATGGTAGAGAAAAACCCTAAAATTTTTGATGTTTGGTTGAGAACTACCGCTCTTAGTTGGCAATTGCCTAACATACTTATTGGTTAATGTTTCCTTTAAATTTTAAAGCTTCATTGTCTTGAAGAAACAACAACAAAAAATATACAGGCTCAAGGCACTACATTTCAGATAAAACTCTCAGGCAAATTACTTGACCATTTCTTTTTAAGACATCTTTCATCTTGGTATCAGGCAATTTAGTGGCAGCTCTTTTTCCTTTATCAAACCTTTCTTTGCTTTGCTTTTCATTTCAGCAAGGTATCTTGGCAGCGTAGCCTACCTAGAACTTGAACTCACTATAGAATTCAAGTTAGCCACGAACTTGCAGCAATCTTTCTGCTTCAGCTTCAGTGTTGAGAATATAGGTATAAACTTCCATTCTCTGCTCTCAGCAAGTCTTTCTCGAATTTTCCTAGTGTTCTTTGTTGGTGAATATTGGCAAATTGCTTACTCTTCTTTCATGGTGTTTGCTTCAGGGTTTTCCAGTGCTCTGGCGCTTTCCAGCCCTATAGCACTTTGTATAGGAGGTCCTCAGTGTTTTTTTTGTTTTTTGTTGTTTTGTTTTTTGATGAAGTTGGAAGCCTGGCGGTCTATGAAGCTTCATGTGGGTGGGGCTGGGTACGGCAGGGGCGGGGCCGGTGAAAAATCCTTGGGAAAGGCTGAAGAGTCTTCTTGGGAAAGGCCCGGTGGGCAGTGATTTCATTATTTTCACGAAGGCTTCGAATACAGGATTGAGGGTATTGTGTACCTGTTTCCTGTCTCTCCTTTCTTGATTCTGGAAGCTTCAGTAGTTCTTTCTGGATTACTAAAACGCGAAAAGGCTACGGCTTCGGCTCCGTGGGCGGAACCCAAGGGTCCTGACGCTGCTCCGGGCCGTTTGGCCTCCTGTTGTTGGGGGAGGGGCAAAGAGGTGCTGCTCGCGCCTCCCTTTGCGCCTGCGCTGCCGGCTCCAAGCGGGTAGGAGCGCGTGCGCAGTGACGTGGACATCCGGTGCGTGCGCAGGCTCTTCAGCTGAAGCGGACACACGGTGTGCGAACCCTTCAGAATAACCCTCCCCTAGAGGGATGTGAAGGACTCGGGGTGAGGCCGACCACGCCCCGCACGGTAACTCTCGGGCCTGGGTGGAGGGCGTCGCTTCAACAGTGGCCCGATTGGAGTTTTTTGAGAGTTTAAACCACTTGTGTATTTGAACGGCTTGACCAGCGTTCCGCAGAGAGCTTCGCACGCCTGGGCCTGGCTGGGCCTTACGCTGTGCAGCCTTTGGTCCCTTGTGCGAGTTGCGCATGTCATCTCGCACGCCTCCCCGACCTCACTTCCGTGTCGCTGGGAGAACTAACTAGGAACATCGACGCCGGAGACCGTGACCGGCCACGAGGCGGGCGGGGTGAGAAGTGCCTACTGCACGGCCCTGCCTTAGCGTGCGTGGGGTGTTGAGCAGCATGGCACGTTCCGCATGACGATTTGTAGCCTGGCTATCGATCGAATAAGCACAGGTTTTAGAGTTTAGCTCTCGGGGTTTCGAGTCTCCGAGGGAAACAGCCAGTGTCTATTTCTCCAAGGAACTGGATGCAGTATTTTGACACCTGTTCAAACCTTTCCTAGCGTGTAATTTCTGGTCAAATTGAGGCAAAGCCCCGAGTTTAATGAGGGAGCGATAAGTGAGTTGAATGAGTGAGAACTTGGTAAACAAAGAAGCTGTGATTTGTAAGTGCAAAATCGAAGGCGGAGAAAACAGGTAGGGGAACAGGTGGTGTTTCCTTTTTCTCTTTGTGGGGTAGCCTTGACTGGTTTTCTGTTCATAGGACTTCCCGTTTCTGTTGAGTTTTCAAGTAGGTCTTTGACTCGAGTGTAAGGTGAGCAGGAGTAAGCTTACAACCACTATAAGTTGGGAATCTGTGTTCGAAGATTATAGAGATGTTGGGGGTATTTTTCAAACTAGTGAAATTGTTGGCAGAGTGAACTGCTGTGAAGCTTTTTGCCTTCACTTTCGTCCCCCTAGAATGTCTCTTTTTCTCTGGCAAAAGGATGGAGGCAGGGATGGGTGAAGAGTGCCTGAAAAGCAGGGTGGCTTGATTAGTAGAACAGGGAAATCTCCGTCTGAGGGAGACCCACTCCTGTTCTCGTCGCCGAAGCCGACACGTGGAACTTGAGAAGTTAGGGCTCACTTTTATGCTCAGCCTGTGCGTGTTATTGAGCTTGCCAAGCTTTTGTGGCCAAGTGCCTAGACAACCCTGCCTGTCTTACTGGCGTTTTGGGCACGATGCTGCTGCAGTTAAGGTGCAGGAGAGTAGCGAGAGGGCTGCTGGGAAATGGGCTGGCGGGGCGGCTACTTGTGTAGTCTCCAAGGTTACCAAAAGCAAGCGGCTGAACAGCCCTAGGAACACAGGGTTCCGCCTGGCTGCATGTGATCCTTGTGTCTCTACCCTGGAAGAGTTTTCTTTGCGACATTTTTTTTTTTCATGTTGTTTGTGGCTAGCTATCTTCTGTAGTTGAAAAGCGAGTAACTGAAGGCTTGCAACACAAGTGAAAGACTTGAAATTTTGTTCCCTGGGTGTTTTGGCATATTTATTTAAAATTTGCTGCCCATTTCTGCTCTAAAGTTTAGTTTTTCAGGTTCTACTTAGTATCCCATAGGCACCTAAAAGCTTGTTAGCTTGAATTGTTTCAGATTGATACCTACAAATGGAGATATGTAAAAAATTAGAGTTTCAAAATGCGATTTAATTTAACCAAAAGACAAACATCATAGTGAGCCCGCTGTACAGTATACATTTATCGTTTGAAAGGGCATGGCTAGCATGGACAACATTGAGAATGTGTTGACCATCACTTGAAATTTGTGGGTTTTTTTTGTTTGTTTGTTTTGTTTTTGTTTTTGTTTTTTTCGAAACAGGGTTTTTCTGGATCGCCCTGGCTGTCCTGGAACTCACTCTAGCCCAGGCTAGCCTCGAACTCAGAAATCCTCCTGTCTCTGTCTCCCAAGTGCTGGGATTAAAGGCGTGTGCCACCACCACCCGGCTGAAATTTGTGTTTTAAAAGTAATATATTGACTTGGAATTTTGACTTGTAGTTAACTATGTAAATCATTTAATTGGGTTGCTACATAGTGTGTTTTATGGGTGACCATTATAGTAAAAATTTCCGGAAGACCACTGGATGAAAAAAAAATAGGTACTCTGATTTTGTTACAATTAATGCAACTTGCTACACTGTTTTAAACGATGTCTGTTATAGATTGTGAATATGTGTAGTGAGGGGACTGAGAATTCTCTCTTAACAACTAAATTTTAGGCCCTTTCCAACCCTTACTTTAATCTAGGTAAATGCTTGATGAGGAAAGGCTGAACCAAAAGCTAGGCTGGCCTAGAATACTTAAGAGATTCTCCTGCCTCAGCCTCCCCAGTGCTGGATTAAAGGTTTGCACCACCAGCCTGTTTTCTTTATTAAAACTTTAAGAGAGCAAAATACAGAGTACTTTAGAATATTGCCAGAGCAGATTTCTTTTTTCTTTCTTGCTAGCACTTCTAAAGTACAATGATTTTTGCAAATGGACATTATGGTTATCTTAGAGATTAGAGTAGTCCTTGTATTTGTGAAACAACATGTTCGTCAAATGACAAGTTGTAGATGAGAAAAATCAAACATGGAAGCCGGACGGTGGTGGCGCACGCCTTTAATCCCAGCACTTGGGAGGCAGAGGCAGGTGAATCTCTGAGTTCGAGGCCAGCCTGGTCTACAGAGTGAGTTCCAGGACAGCCAGAGCTACACAGAGAAACCCTGTCTCGAAAAAACAAAAAACAAAAAACAAAAAAACAAAACAAAACAAAAAATCAAACATGGGCTGGGGATGTATAATTTAAGTGGTAACCCACTTAAATATCATGTGAGAATCCCTTTCTGGTTGGGTTATCAGCACTATGGGTGGTGGCATGTATCTCAAGTTTATGATAGCTTGGGGTTATAAATTGGTCTTTGATTTTATGTATTTTGGTTAACTGGTGCAATAAATTAAAGTTTAAGTTTTTTGGTTTAGACAGTGTAGCTGTCTTCAGATACTCCAGAATAGGGTGACAGATCTCATATTGGTTGGTTGTGAGCCACCATGTGGTTGCTGGGATTTGAACTCAGGACCTTTGGAAGAGCAGTCAGTGCTCTTAACTGCTGAGCTATCTCTCCAGCCCCCTTTGGTTTAGTTTTTTGAAAAGGCTTTATGCAAGCCTATAAGTTCTGACTTTTCCTGTTTTTTCATACATATTTTCACACTTTTATTACATGCCTACATACAAAGTTGAAATAAAGCAATTTATATTTTTTTTCCCCTTTGGGGGAAGGGCTGGGGCAGGCAGGTCTCACATAGCCCAGGCTGGCTTTGAATTTTATATCTAGTTGTGAACTTCTAATTTTCCTGCCTTGGTGTTTGGGTTTATAGGCATGCACCACCTTGTTTTATTTTGTTCCCCCCCCACCCAAATGTGGTGTTGGGCATTGTCTTTGTGTGTGCTAGATAGGCATTCTGTTGACTGATCTACATCTTCTCCCCAATTTGTGTTTTCAGCACTTTCTTTGGGCAAAATTGTGTGTACCTCTACCATGGTGTATAACTTTTGTAAGTTCTCTAAACTTAAACCTATTGGAGTCACCAGATGACTTGTGAAACTTTTGTCAATGTGTGATATGTATTGACTAATTTAGAAAACTAGTCATCTTTATGGATAAAATCTTAAGGCAGCTTTAGAAAATAATTTTTTTAAGCCTTACCTACCTTAGTCCTTCTGTTTAATTCCCAGCACTGCAAAGCAAAAATCCACAGACTTAACCAGAGCCCAGTGTATTTCTGAAGAATGCATCTCATGTCACCCTAGCTAATAGTGAGACATTGTCTCAAAAGGAACAGACACCAAGATAAACAAAAATTACTCCAACCCAGAGGAGCTTATCTGTGGTCATGGATGTTAGGGCTCTAGTATTAAAGAGTAGATCCCCTCTCTAAGCCCCTTAACACAAGAGTGGCCTGGCCCCACCCCTGAGGACTTCCAGCTGCCAGACTCTTCCCACAGAACACAGCAGTGGCTGGACCCAGTCCCTTTATGCTCTACAGAGTGAAAATCCCAAGATGGGGCCACCCTGGAAAGCTCCTCCCCCAAGAAACCCCATATGAAGCCTGCCTCCTGCTCAGTTTTTGCAGTTTCTCACCCAAGCCAAGGTTTTCCCAATAACTCTCTTGTGTGAGGTTTGTTGTGTGGTGTGTCTTTGTAGTATTCCTTGGCTCCCTACTGCCATGTTACTTCTCCCTTCAAAGCTGAAACACTTCACCACCCCTTTAATCGAAGTCTCAACTCATGGCAATTCTCTTGCCTCAGCAGCTTTCTGATAGTTTAATGGGTGTGAGCCATCAAGCCTGGCTACTTACAACTTTTTTTTTTTTTTTTTTTTGGAGACGGGGTCTGTTTAGTCCTGGCTGTCTTGGAACTAATTCTCTGTGCAGATCAGGATGGTTTCGAACTTACTTTTTGAGCTATACTTTGCTTAACATAAAATTTGTAGTTTAAGTGCACCAGAACCTGGAGAGATGACTCAGTGGATAAACCACTTAAATATGAGCACTGGAATTTTTGTCCCTGGTACCCAAGAGCCTCTCTGACTGACTGTGTAGCCTAAACTGTTCTTGACCTTTAAATAATATTCCTACCTTAGCCTTCTAATCTGTAGGATTATATCTTGACAACCTCACCAAGTTTATATAGTTTTCTAAAATAATTTAGTTTGTGTAAGATTTGTAGGATTGTTACTAATTTTTTTGAGAGATAGAATAAGAATAACTTTTAGCTAGTTAGATTAAAATTAGTTTAAAGATGATAGAAATGATTAGAGTAATTGGGTGTAGTGACCCATGTCTATAATCTTAGTACTTGACAGTCAGACACAGGAAGATTGCTATAAGGTTGAGGCTAGCTTGATCTACATAATGAGGCTATGATTTTGTCTTGAGAAACCATCTCCCTACTCCTGCTCTTTGATTAGGGCTGGAGAGATGGCTCAGTGGTTAAGAACACTGACTGCTCTTCTGAAGGTCCTGAGTTCAAATCCTAGCAACCACATGGTGGCTCACAACTGTCCATAATGAGATCTGATGCCCTCTTCTGGAGTGTCTGAAGACAGCTACAGTGTACTTACATATAATAAATAAATAAATCTTTAAAAGAATGATTAGGGATTTCAGAACAAATACCCTTACAGTAATCGAAGGAAGGCTATAAACTGTGTCTTAAGAGAATTAGGAGTGTTTTTGGATAACATGATCAGTTATTTTTCTTTTTTTGTGACAGGTTCTCATGTATCCCAGGGTGATCTTGAATTCCCTTAAACTTCTTAATTTATTTTTTTGACAATTTCATACTTGTATCTTGCATCAGATTGCATGGATTTTAGTAATTTTCATCTCTACTTCTCACCCTATTTTCTCTACCGCTCCAGTCGAAACCTATTTTCTCAATATATTAATATTAATGTTCTTTGTGTGTGTGTGTGTGTGTCTCACTGAGTTTAAAGGTTTTAGATAAATTTTTAGTATGTGCTTGTTTGGGTCTGCATGTCACCTAATGAACATTGAGGTCAAAGGAGAGGTTTTTAAAATTAGTTCTCTTTATTCACTTTTTCGTAAGGTTCAGGAATTGAACTCGGATCAGCTGGTTTGCCTGAACTGCTGAGCTATCTCCCTGGCCTCTACTGAGTTTAAGGAGGATGCTTGCATGAGCATGTGTAGGTGATTATTTACTGGAGCAAGTTCATCTGTGGCTATACCACTGACTGACTTGGAACTTGTGCTCTTTCTCCATCTCCAAGTGCTTAGAGAACAGGTCTATGACACTGCTCCTGGTATATGCAGGGCTGGAAGTTGGACCCAAGGCTTTATGTGTTCTAGGCAGATCTTTACCAGATGAGTTACAGTTCTAGCCCTAGCAGTTGTATTTTTGTTAGAAAAATTCTGAGTTGACTAAAGGTTTTTTGTTCTGTTTTTTGTTTGTTTTTTAGGACGAGAAAGTATTTGTAACTATGTATTGACTACAGTTTTCTTACTACTGAATTTCTTACTGGAATCATGGAAGAGAAACAGCAAATCATATTGGCCAATCAAGATGGAGGGACAGTGACAGGAGCAGCACCTACCTTCTTTGTCATCCTAAAGCAGCCAGGAAATGGCAAAACTGATCAAGGAATTCTGGTTACTAATCGAGATGCCCGTGCTTTGTTGAGTAGGGAGTCATCACCAGGAAAATCTAAAGAGAAAATTTGCCTTCCAGCTGATTGTACTGTGGGAAAAATCACTGTTACCCTTGATAACAATAGTATGTGGAATGAGTTCCATAATCGAAGCACAGAGATGATTCTGACCAAACAGGGAAGACGCATGTTTCCTTATTGTCGATATTGGATAACAGGCTTAGATTCAAATTTAAAGTATATTCTTGTAATGGACATATCTCCTGTGGATAGTCATCGGTATAAGTGGAATGGTCGTTGGTGGGAACCCAGTGGGAAGGCTGAACCTCATATTTTGGGGAGAGTTTTCATTCATCCAGAATCTCCTTCTACAGGTCATTATTGGATGCATCAGCCAGTATCTTTCTATAAACTCAAACTTACCAACAATACACTGGACCAGGAAGGACATATTATCTTGCACTCTATGCATCGTTATCTGCCAAGGCTTCATTTGGTGCCAGCAGAAAAAGCTACAGAAGTGATACAGTTAAATGGCCCTGGTGTTCATACTTTTACTTTCCCCCAGACTGAATTCTTTGCAGTAACAGCTTATCAAAACATTCAGATTACTCAGTTGAAAATAGATTACAATCCATTTGCAAAAGGCTTTCGGGATGATGGCTTGAGCAGTAAGCCTCAGAGAGATGGAAAACAGAGGAATAGCTCTGATCAAGAAGGGAATAGTGTTTCTAGTTCTCCTGGTCATCGTGTTCGTCTTACAGATGGTGAGGGGTCAGAGATACATTCAGGTGATTTTGATCCTGTGTTAAGGGGTCATGAAACATCAAGCCTAGGCTTAGAGAAGCCTCCCCATAATGTAAAACAAGACTTTGTTGGATTTATGAATACTGATTCGACACATGAAGTTCCTCAGTTGAAACATGAGATTTCTGAAAGGTAAGTCATAATTTTTTTTTTTTAATTTACATTTATTTAGTATGTTTGCATGTGTATACGTCAAAGGACAACTTTAGAGAATTGATGTTCATGTGGCTCTGGAACATCAGATTCTGCACCTTTACCCACTGATTACCTCTCTGGTTGGGTAATAGTTTTCTGTTCTTAGAGGTAAAAAGATTGAGATGGGCCATGTGATAGATTGATTTCCAATACCATGTAAAAACTGCTCACGATAGCATGTTTGTAACCCAGCACTTGAGAAGGGAAGGAAGGAAAAAAGATTAGAAGTTTAAGGCCATTTTTACTTATATATCAAATTTGAGGTTAGCCTGAAAGAAATGAGACCTTTTCCTTAAGTGTTTTTAAGTGTTCTCTCTCTCACTTCCTCTCTCCTCTTCACTCTCCCTCTCACTCGCTCTTTCCCCATCTCTCTGCTCCCTTGCCTAGTTGCGTTAGGTCTAGCTTCCCATCTTATGTTGTGTAGAACTGTTAAAGGTGGGAGCATTATGATTTCAGTTTTTTATTGTTTTGATGATTGTGAGGACTTGCAGCCACTCAGGAGATTATATGTGAGGGAGTCTTTTCTTGGTCGCTGATTTCTTCTGTTGTTTGTGTACCTTTAAGGTCAAAACTACATTGTTTTAATTAATAGAGCTTTATAGTTCCAACTGCCAGACTATGGTCCTATTACATAGTCCTCCATTGTTGTAGGGCCTTTTTCTAAAAATAGTCATTGTTGGCTCCAAACTAGTTTGTAATTCCTGTTGCGCAGCCCCCTCCCCCTTTCAAGACAGTGTCTCACTATTCTAGAGGATAAATTCAAGACCTAGAGGATTCATGAAACTACAGATGGTGCTAAATTAGCTTCATGTCTTTTCTCTGTGTACATGTTAACTATCACAGTAAGATATTAACAGTATTAACAAAATATAATTATAATTTTAAACTTAATTTACTTATTTTTGTACCTTGGCTAACCACCAGGCAACTGAAATTGAAGAAAGCAAAATTGAGGACAAAGGGCCTTAGTACATCTTGTTTCAACCATGTATGATATAGTTTTTTTTTTTTTTAAAACAACTTTTAGTGTTAGGCCTATAGGTTTGAGCCTATAAAAAAAGATTGCCCCTATTTCAGAAACTGGCCCCAGGCCACCTTTTTTGATGGTAATCAGGAGATTCCAGTCTCCCTTAGAATCACTTAACTTGCTAAACTCATTCACAGAACTCAGGAAATATTCTACCAGATCTCCTGTTGCCTTTGCTCTTCCCAGAGGCTGAGCTGACTCAGGAGTGCTGATTCTCTAACCAGTGTTCATCTTTTCGGTAGCCTTGCTGACATTGAAGCTATGTGCCTGTGTGTGTGTGTGTGTGTGTGTGTGTGTGTGTGTGTGTGTGTGTTGGGGTCGGGGGGACTATGACATCAACTCTAGCATAATTAATTCTATTCTCTTTCTTAAGTGTGAGCAGTATGTTCATGAAATACTTTAAGAAAATACTTTATCAGAAAATTTCAAATATTTAAGAATTCTGTGCCATAAACTTTAAAGACCAGATTCTTTATATATAAGTACACCTGCACACATTCCTTTTTCTTTCTGTTTTTAAAAAAAAACATTTATTTTATGTGTATGGGTGTTTTGCCTTCCTCTGTGTGTGTGTACCATGTATATGCTTGGTGCCATGGATCGCCCGAATCTGGAGTTACAAACAGTTACCATGTGGGTGCTGGGAATTGAACCTGGGTCCTATAGAGAAGCCAGTGCTCCTAACTGATGATGAGCCATTTCTGCAGCCCCTGTTTTTGTTTTTTAAAGACGGTCTTACTGTGTAGTCCTAGCTTAGAATTCAGTAGGTCCACCTGACTGGGATTAAAAGCATGCATATCTGACCTGTTTTTATTGAGATAGAGTTTTGTTAGCTCAGTAGAGGTTGGCTTGGGGCTTCTGATCTGGTTCCTTTGCTTCTGTGTGTCAAGAGTTGTGATTATAGGTGTTGCACTGCTATGCTTAACTCTTAATAATTTTACAGGGCTTTCGTTTGTATTTTTGTTATGTATTGGCCGGCCTGGAACCCATAGATATAATCTACCTGCTTCAGTCTCTCAAATGCTAGGATTAAAGGTTCACATCACCACACCTGCCTCACTGATTTTTATGGCAGAGGGTGATGATGGTAGTACTGGGGATTGAATTTAGGTCCTTCCACATTCTTGGTATGCATGCAAACACTAAGGTATATATCCTCTAGTAGACTCTCACTGAGAAAAATAGGCTAAAATCTATCCTATAATTACAGAATTTTGTTCTGTTACTCTGTTTGTTTAAGATCAGATCTTACTTTGTAGTCCTGGCTGTTCTGGAACTTGTTGTATACAGTAGTAAGTAGGCTTACCTCAAACTTCCAGAGATTTTCCTTTCTCTGTCTCTGAGTATTGAGATTTAAAGGCATCTGCCAGTTTGTATGCACTTATTTCGTTCTCTTTTAAAAATTGTCTGTGATGCTGGGCAGTGGTGGCGCACGCCTTTAATCCTAGCACTTGGGAGGCAGAGGCAGGTGGATTTCTGAGTTCGAGGCCAGCCTGATCTACAGAGTGAGTTCCAGGACAGCCAAGACCACACAGAGAAACCCTGTCTCGAAAAACCAAAACCAAAAAAAAAAAAGTCTCTGATTAATTTATTTTAATTAAAAAGTATTTTATGTGTATGGGTGTTTTGCTTGTATATATGTCTGTTGTTTGTATACCACATGCATGCCTGGTACCCACAGAGGCCAGAAGAGAACATTTGAACTGGAGTTAGAGGTTCTGAGCTGGAATGTAGGTGGCTAGGAATCAAGCATGGCTCCTCTATAAGGGTAGCTGGTGCTTTTAACTACTTAGTCATCTTTCTGCTCAAATTCCCCTACCATCCCTACCCTGTTTTTTAAAAAATCTGGGATCAACTCCTATTCGGGCTGGTTTTGAATTCCTGGACTCAAACTGTTCTCCTTTCTCAGTCTCCTTTCCATTTCTTCCTTTTGATATTGATTTTCTCTTACTCTATAGGTTTTTTTTCTTTTGGTTGGGTAGTACCAGGTTAAGTGCTTTACCAAAGAAAGAGCTATAGCCCCTGCTGTTTTAGGCTATTTCTTTATTTTGTTCCTTTTTGTGGTCTTTAATTTTATTGGTTTGAATTTTTATGGTTAGTAGGCAAAGGATTTATTGATTTTTTTTTTTTAAATTCTTTTCATGTCCATATCATTAATTGCTCCCCTAATCTTTATTATTTCTTTTCACTTACTGATTTGGGGGTTTGTCTTGTTATTTTTTTTTCTTTTTTCTTTCTTTCTTTTTTTTTGGTTTTTCGAGACAAGGTTTCTCTGTATAACCCTGGCTGTCCTGGAACTCACTCTGTAGACCAGGCTGGCCTCGAACTCAGAAATCCACCTGCCTCTGTCTCCCAAGTGCTGGGACTAAAAGCATGCGCCACCACCGCCCGGCTATCTTGTTATTTTTTAAGACCTTGAAACCTGTCCTTATTGAATTCTATTTTGTTTTATGACAGGGGTCTCTCTCTGCATAGCACTAACTCTCCTGGAACTGACTATGTGGATTAGGGTGGCTAGAACTCACAGAGATCCACCTGACTCTGTTGGAATTAAAGGCATGCACCATTATGTCCTGTTTGAATTATTATTGTAACAATAGACTTTCTTCTTAGAACTTCCTTTATTGTATCCCAAAGATTTTGATAAGGTGTGTTTTCATTTTTATTTGATTCTGTGAATTTAAAAGGTTTCCTTTGTTTTGTTTGTTTTATTTTGTTTCTTTCTTTAGTGACTTTCCTGATCACTGAAACTTGTATTGCTCATTCTCCTGGTATTTGAATAATTGAATAGTTTCTGTAGATTCCTTTGATATTGCTGCTTAGTTTTACTTTGTTTGATATGGAAAAATATGAGAAATTTAAAAAATGTTAAGATATGTGTATGCTCTAAAATGTGATCTTTTAAGAAAGCTTCATGTGTATTTCTGAGCTATTAGGTAGAATATCCATATATTTGTGTTAAATTCATTTCTCTGTGGTAGTTTAACTGAAGTTCCCTAATTGTTTTTGTTTTTTTTTCGAGACCGTGTTTCTCTGTGTAGTCCTGGCTGTCCTGGAACTCATTCTGTAGACCAGGTTGGCCTTGAACTCAGAAATCCGCCTGCCTCTGCCTCCCAAGTGCTGGGATTAAAGGGGTGCGCCACCACCGCCCGGCTAATTGTTTTGTTTAGATTACATTTACTAGTGAGACTACAGTACTTGAGTTTTTCCTCATCATTATTGTATCTGGGCTATATTTGTTTCTATATATAAGTTGATTTTATGAAATTGGGTAGACAATAAGTGCATATATTTATATTTATATTTTATATTCACAGGTGTTTAACCTTCTTGATGAATTGTTAAATCTAACGTCCTTTTCTTTCCTCTTCTTCTTTTTCTGTTTTTTGAGACAGTCCAGGCTAGCCCAGGATGGCCTAAAACTTGGAACAATCCCCTTGCCTGGGCATCTTGAGTGCTAGGATTACAAGTATGAACCACCAAACCTAGTTGATTTTGTGTGTGTGTGTGTGTGTGTGTGTGTTTTAAACTATAGAAAGTTTAAGATGACCAGTGTGAGGACACACACCTTTAATTCTAGTGCTCTGGAGGCAAAGGCGGGCAGATCTCTCTCTGAGTTCTAAGCTAGTCTGGTCTACATAAAAGGTTTCAGGCCAGCCAGCAATACATAGTAAGACTCTGTCTCAAATGAAACAAGAATAGAATACTTAGCATGCTGGTTGGCCCAAGATGATGGAGGCACGTGATGCTAAGTCTGACACTTAATTTGAATTTGATCCCCAGAGCCCCACATCTTGAAAGGACAAGACTGACTTCCACCAGTTGTTCTGTAATACATGTAAATATACACATACATGTAATAGATTTTTTTTAATGTTTTAAGATGTTCACATGCCATAAAATCTGCCTTTTTAAAGTAAATCAGTGGGCACCATGCTCTACTAGCAGGCACAGAACCTTGGATCCCACCCTCAGTGCTGCACAAAACCAGGACTGGTGATGAAGGCCTGTAATTAACCTATCATTAGGGAGGTAGAGGCAAGAGAACCTGAAGTCTAGGTTCTTCCTCAGCTGCTATCATCTACATTACAATCAGAGTGGAAAGTTACTCACTGAAGGATGTTTGACTAAGTTCTGCAGGAGCAAGTAACTTTGTTCACATAGTTGTGCATGTTTGATATATTTGGATTTTATAAAGACAATGTATATTAAGTTAGCAAGTTTTGTAAAAAGTAGTGTTTCATTGAGATATATTAGAGTTGGAATTCTTTTTGAGACAGTAAAGTGGATTTGTGTGGCTTAGTATATGAAATTTAATGTAGATTATTATTTAAAGTGAGCCTAAAAAGGCACAGGTTAGATGATATAGTATGTAGAAAAGCATCACGGGAGATTTGTCCTTTTTCTTTTTTAGTTTCACAAACCTATTTTAAATTGTTTTATTTTCACATTTTATTTGGTTGGTTGGTTGGTTGGTGTGTGTGTGTGTGTGTGTGTGTGTGTGTGTGTGTGTGTGTGTGTGTAGGTCTGAGGACTAATGGGAGTTATTTTTTCTGATCTCAGGAATCAGATCCATTCAAGCTGTCAGATTTTAACCTCAAGTACCTTTACCACTGAGCCAACTCAAAGGCCTGACCTTAAATTTCTTGTCCTCTTTGTCTTCACTTTGTATGTGCTGAGATGACCCGTATGTTTGATTTATGTGGTACTGAGGATTGATCTTGGGCTTTGTAGATGCTGGGCAAGTACTTTACAAACTAAGGAGCATCCCCAGTTGTAACCTAGCCTTTTTATTTTGGAAGTTTGTGGCAAAATCTTTCCCCCTCCCTTCAGAGTCTCACTATGTAGCCCGGGCTGGCATGGAGCTTTTTATGAAGACCTGCCAAGCCTCACCTCAGGTCCGTCTGCCTCTGAGTGCTGGGGTAAAAGACATGCGATATTATCACCCCCACCAGTGCCATAGCTGGGGGGGCAAATTCTTCACATTGAAAACATGTCTTTTTTGGGGGAAAGAAGGGTGCTGGAATTGAACCTAGGACCTTACACTTATTGGGCAGGCATTCTACTACTGAGCCACACAAAATTATTCCTTGAAAGTAAGTTTTTTTAATTTGAAAAATTGAAAATGTTTTGGTGGTAAGGTAAGTATGCTGAGAAGGCTACTATAATGAACTGGTTAAGATGTTAAGTTTTGTATTAGGTATTTTATCTGAAATACAGAAAAGAACTAGCAATTTGAAAGCATATTGATTTATTGTAATTCCTAGTTATGATAGACTGCTTGTTTTTTTTTTTTTTGGTTTCTAGAGACAGGTTGTTTTTGTTTTTATTTTTGTAGCCATGGCTGACCTGGAACTCTGCATGCAAATCAGGCTGGCCTTGAACTCAGAGACCTATCTCTTTGTGCTGGAATTGAAGGCGTGCACCACCACTGCCCAGCTATAATAGACATTTTTTCCCTCTTATTGGTATTTGATGATGCATGAATTTCTAAGAATTTGATTTTTGGTTGGTTTTAGCTGACTTTTAGTATGGAGTTCTGTATATGTGATCAATATCTAACGGCAAACACATTTTATAAGGTACTCTGCATTTTGATTTAATTATAAGGGGAAACTATATTCTTTTCCCATGTTTTATTTATATAAGTGGAGTTAGTTTATGTAGTGATGGAGATTAAATTAAATTTGTTCTAGGAAAGCAGTTTACCAGTTGAACTACATTCCCAGCCCTGAAACTTTGCTCTTGAATTGTATTTTTCTGTATGAAACATTGATAAACATGTGATGTTGATAATTTACTTTTGAGCACTTTGTTAAGTTACAATTTTTAAGTAATGACTCATGAGATCTGATGAATATATTGGTTTTAAGAACTTTTTTTCCTTTCCTGAGTCTTGTTTATGGATAGTTCTGTACTTTTTATCTTCTTCTACCTCTCTAGTCGTATTGTGAACAGTTTTGAAGATGATTCCCAGATTTCCTCACCATTAAACCCGAATGGAAACTTTAATGTCGTCATTAAAGAGGAGCCTCTAGATGATTATGATTATGAACTTGGTGAATGCCCAGAAGGGATTACAGTGAAACAAGAAGAGACAGATGAGGAAACAGATGTATATTCAAACAGCGATGATGATCCTATACTAGAGAAACAACTAAAGAGGCACAATAAAGTTGATATTTTGGAAGCTGACCATCCGTCTTATAAATGGCTACCAAATAGCCCAGGTGTTGCTAAAGCTAAGATGTTTAAATTAGATGCTGGGAAGATGCCAGTAGTTTACCTGGAGCCCTGTGCTGTTACGAAAAGCACAGTCAAAATTTCTGAATTGCCTGATAATATGCTCTCCACATCTCGAAAAGATAAATCTATGTTGGCAGAATTAGAATATTTGCCTGCGTATATTGAAAATTCTGATGGGACTGGCTTTTGCCTAAGCAAGGATTCAGAAAATAGTCTCAGAAAACAGTCATCATCAGATCTCAGAATTGTACAAAAATATACTTTACTTAAAGATCCTAATTGGAAATACCCTGACATATTTGACAACAGTAGCACGGAAAGAATACATGACAGTTCAAAAGGATCAACCGGAGACTCATTTTCAGGAAAAGAGGACTTGGGCAAAAAGCGAACACCGATGCTTAAAATGGCAATACCCTCAAAGACTGTGACTGCTAGTCAGAGTGCCTCTCCAAATACTCCTGGGAAAAGAGGAAGGCCAAGAAAGTTGAGACTCTCTAAGGCAGGGCGACCACCTAAAAACACAGGGAAATCTTTAGCTGCTGCCAAGAATATTCCTGTAGGCCCTGGAAGTACCTTTCCTGATGTGAAGCCTGATCTAGAAGATGTGGATGGTGTGCTCTTTGTTTCCTTTGAATCAAAGGTATGATTCCAATGATCAACTTTCTTTTTAAGGTCTGCTAATCAGTTTTAAATTGTAAATTTGCTTAAAATTTAGGATCTACTTTTATTAATGTATCTATTTGAGAGTATGTTTGGGGATATTGAGTGAGTGTTAAACATTTGGTTTAGTTAACAGTAATCACTTCTTAAGATACTTACTTTGAAATAAACTTTAAAAATGTACCTTTGTGTAGATCTCACTCTAATTTGTTCAGTATGTTTATCTGATTAAAAAAGATTTATATACATGTGTCTGTGTATGTGAGTGCAAGTGCCTGTGGAGGCCAGAGGTGTCAGGTTGCCCTGGAGCTACTAGAGTTGAAGCCACTTATGAGCTATAACATCAGTGTTGGAAAATTGAACTTGAGGACTGGTGAGATAGCTCAGTGCTTGAGAGCACTGGCTGCTCTTTCAGAGGTCATGAGTTCAGTTTCCAGCAACCACATGGTGGCTCACAACCATTTGTAGGGGGATCTCATGTTCTCTTCAGGCAGGCAGATATATATATATATATATATATATATATATGCAGCAGAGCATTCATACATTGAAGAAATAAAATTTAAATAAAGAAAAAAGAAAAAGAAATAAGAAAATTGAACTTGAAATTTTCATTGTTGCAGTCTCCAAAGCTTAACAATACACAAAAAGTTCACTGAATTTTTTTTCTGATAACTTTATCTCTCCTGGTTAGTAATAAATAATAATAGAGTATTGGAGAACCAATATACTAGCATATTTTTATTTTGAGATAAGGTCTCTTTACATAGCCCTAGCTATGTGTGCTCTGTTGAACTCAAGGATCCATCTGCTGTTTCTTCTAAGAGCTGGGCTAAAGGCATATGCCACCATGCCCAGCTAAGTACTAGCAACCTTTTTTTTTTTTTTTTTTTTTTGGAATCTAACTTTTCTAAATTGACTGTAGATGTTGGATGTGTCTTTTTCTCTGCTACTCAGAAAGCTTCTTTACGTAGGCTCTGAGATGTGAGCATGCAGATTATGTGTAAATATAGTTTAATATTGGTTGAGTATAAGATTCTGTTCATGTTTAGGGTGTTTGTCTTTTGAGATATTCTCACTATATGCCCAGGATGGCCTTAAACTTTGAATTCTCCTGCTTCAGCTTGCCAAGTGCTGAGATAACAGGTGTGTACCACTGAGATCAGTTTGGCTTTTGCTTTTGTCTTTTCCTGGTGGTGGTGGTGTTTCTCCTCTTCCTCCCTTTCTTCTTTCTCCTCTTTTTTCCTCTTCATCTTCCCTCTTTGACCCCCTATTTGCACCCCCACCCCTGTGTTTGTAGCAGGAATGGGGAGAACAGCACTAGAGATCAAACCCAGGGTCTTATAATAAGGCAAGTCTTTTACCACTAGACTACCTTTCTTATTTAGACTCTGATGATTAAAGTAATTGAATACTAATACTATAGAAATAATAAAATGCACATTATATTGGATGTGGTGATACATGCCTGCAAGTGTAGCACTTAGGAGGTGGAGAGAGACTGCATGATCAGGAAATGAGGCCAGCCTGGGTTATGTGAAACAGTGCCAACAAAACAAAACAAAAAGACAAGAAACCCCAAAAAGTATGAGAAAAATTACTACTGTTCTATGAATTTGGAACAAATGCTAAAACATGGTATTTCATACTCTTAGTCCTTTATTATTAATTTTAAAATATTCTTTATATGAGTGACGAATGTATGCATATCCTTGGACATCAGTGTGTATACCTATTATGAGTGTGTGTAGAGGCTAGAGGTTGGAACCTTCTTTTGTTTTCTCAGTCTTATTCTTTGAGGCAGGGTATCTTCACTAAACCTGGAGCTCAGTGATTGCTTAGGCTAACCAGTGGGCTTCAGAGAGTCTCTTCCTTCATCCTAAACACCACCAGGAGTTATAGAAAAGTGACACTGTACCCAGCTTTTACATGGATACTCTTGATAAATGAGCTTCTCATGATTACACAGCATGCACTGTAGCTTTTGAGCACTCCCTCCAGCCACTTGTCATTGTCATCCTTTTTTTTTTTTTTTAAATTGAATTTCCTTTAAAAATCTTAGAAGCAACATAACTGGGTTTTATTTTTAATATATAGGAGGCTCTTGATATTCATGCAGTTGATGGGACAACAGAAGAACCTTCTAGTCTTCAGACCACAACCACAAATGATCCAGGTATAAATTCAGATAACTATATTTTCAGGTGTATTTGCTGTTGTGGTGAAGTGTGGAATATTTATTCTCTCTGATGTACATTATCTTATTTCATCACTGTTTTGTGAGTAGGTTGCAGAACAAGAATTTCCCAGTTGGAAAAGGAATTAATAGAAGATTTGAAGTCTTTGAGGCATAAACAGGTCATACATCCTGCTCTTCAAGAAGGTACTAGTTTCAAAATGTGGACAAGCCAATTTGTCTTTTGTACATTTGGTCTTCCCCTTTTCTTTCCTACCTCTTTTTGCTTATTTCTCCCTTTGTTTTCTCTTTCCCTTCCATTCTTGATTTCATTTCAGCACCTAAAGTTCTTTTCAATTTTAAAAACACATGTAGGTCTTTATAGTAGTTTGCATACAAAATATGTATCACAGTAAAAAGCAGTGTTTTCTCTTCAAAATGGGAACATTTTGCATCTTTTAAAACTCTGGCTACATTTATGAGATTTTTTTTTTCCCTTTGGGAATTGGGCACTACTTTTATTTCTTAAATAACATATTTAAGGATACACATACTTTTCTTGAAGCTGATGCCTGCCGTCTCTGTGCTTGGAAAAAAAGAGGATCCCTGGTTCTTGCTATCTAGTCAGTTTAGCCAAATTGGGATGTTCTAGATTCAGTGAAAGACCTCTTGACTTCTCCAGTACTTTCATGCCTACTTTAATATATGGCCTTTTTGTTTTTAGTGGTAACCTATTACAGTATTACTCTATATACTCTTTGTCCACCCACCCTTTAATTCAGTGAAATATTTTCCCAAAATATTGTCTCTAAATTTATAAGTAATTAGAGAATTAGAGAATTAGTGACTATAATCAGGTCAGAAACTCCATCTGTGGCAAATTTTTATTAGAAACCCTAGCAGGCTTCTGAACCTTGGGCTAAATAATAAAAAATTTGGATTTTGCTTTATTTATTTATGCTGCCTAAAGAATTATTACAAATTTGGTAAGCTAAAACAAAATATATTTGTATTTTATATTTTCTACGTATTTGCAGTCTGAGCATGGCTTAATTGTGTCCTTTGGTTAGGTTCTCATAAGGTTGTAATCAAGATTTTGATGAAGCAATTGGCAAGGCATACTTTTCTCTTCATTATTTGCTTGAGAGGATTTTGCTCCTATTCCACCTTAGCTTAGCTTATTGACAGAATTTATTTCTGTACTGCTTTAGTATTTTGCCCTCATTCTTCAGGGACAGGTAATATGTAATACCATAACATAAGAATTTAAATGAAGCTGTTGGGGATTACTGAACAATTTTTGTTTTTTGCCATTTTTTTTTTTTTTAATAACTGAGCTTTTTTTTAAAAAAAAAAAAAAGAAGAAGAAAGAAGAGAGATGATATGAGTTGTGGTCTTTTTTTCTTGTAGTGGGCTTAAAACTGAATTCAGTGGATCCAACAATGAGCATTGATCTTAAATACTTGGGAGTACAATTGCCTTTGGCTCCAGCTACCAGCTTCCCCCTATGGAATGTTACAGGAACCAATCCTGCCTCACCTGGTGAGTATGTAGATAGCATTTGTATAAGTTAATATTATTTGTCTTCTTTAAAGTTTAGGTTATTTGTAGTATAAATTTTAAAACATTACTTTTATTTTCCAATTTAGGATATTTAGAGAGTAAATCTTTCAATTCTTGACATAGAATTAATACATAGGTGTATTCGTAGTAGAGAAAGAGTAATTTGACATATTGGCTGGCTAGAACTTTGGTCATTTCTTTTGCTTTTTCTTTTATAGATGCTGGGTTTCCTTTTGTTTCTAGGACGGGGAAGACCAATGACTTTACCAAGATCAAAGGATGGAGAGGAAAATTTCAGAATGCTTCTGCATCTAGGAATGAAGGTAACTAGATGTTCGTTTGGTTTTTGATTGTTTTTGTTGTTGTTGTTGTTTTTGTTTTGGTAGTACCGCAGTTTCAGAGACATTCAAACAGCTTCTCCAGCATTTTCCTACTCAGCTCAAGCCTAGCTCCTATTCTTTTTTAAAATGCAGTCTTACTGAATATAGAATACTGGCCTTGAGCTTCCAGTCCTCCTGCTCAGCCTTCCAAATGTTGGAATTACAGGCATATGCCATCAAGCATGGCTAGTGTTTGTTTTACTTTTAAAGTCTTATGTATGTTTTGAAAAATGTAGTCTTGGACTGGGTTAGTAGCACTTACTTGCCTTTTATCCCAACACTTGGGAGGCAGAGGCAGGTGTATTTCTGTGAGTTTGAGTCCATTCTTAGTACATAGCAAGTTCCAGGCCAGCCAGGGTTACATAGTGAGGTGAGACCCTCTTTCAAATCAAGTTAGTCTCATTGAACCACTAATCCTTTTCACCTCTCTAACCGAACTAAAAACAGTGTATTGCTGCTGGTGTTTGTTTTCTTTCTAGCCATACCCTGGGGCTCTACTCCTATCCAGTAATCCTTGCAGCTTTAAAACTGTTTCCTTTTGTTGTACTTAGTTACAGAAGGCATAATTTCAGGGCTATATATCTTCAGAGCTGTCTGAAAGTTCTTATAGTCTGATATATCACAATAAATTCGTAACCCAGAGCTTTTGATTGGAAGCATGAACCTATTTGTCTACTTTTCCTTTCTCACTGTATTTGTTTGCTACATATATCCTAACATATATATCATTTGTCCAAAATAAGTCTTGTTTACCTTTGAATTTGTATATAGTCTTACAACAGTGTAAACCTTTACTGATTTTTTTTTTTTTCCTAAAAATAGGATGTTGCTAGGTATGGTGATATACCATTGTAGTTCAGTCACTTGGGAGGCAACAGACAAATAAAGGAGGATTGTAAGAAGTCTGGCCTAGACAGGCAGTGGTGGCACATGCCTTCAATCCCAGCACTTGGGAGGCAGAGGCAGGTGGATTTCTGAGTTCAAGGCCAGCTAGGGCTACACAGAGAAACCCTGTCTCGAAAAACCAAAAAACGAAAAAAGAAAAAGAAGTCTGGCCTAGTTCCTACATAGCCATATTCAAGATAACCAGAGCTACTTAGTGAGTACTTGTTTCAAAACAAAACCAAACCAAATAAATGAAAACCCTTAAAGGTTATACTCTTTTTTTATGGCTTCCTCTCTTTGCTTGCATCATGTTTCAGATTCCAGGGACTCAAGTCTCTTAAATCATCCCTTGGCATTTTGTTGATTTTTTTTTTTTTTTTTTTCCCGTGCTGTCATGTTTTTTACTCATCACTGGTTACTATAGTTAGGTGAAAAGGTTTGATGGCTTGTATCTGAGACACTGTGTCATTTTGCTTGGTTTGCTATTTTTCTTCTTTATGAGCAGGAACAGTTTAGAAAAGTTTCAATAGCATATAGCTCAGTATTCCTGACCCCATTTTTAGAGAGCTAAGACCCTTCAAGGTTTAAATGTTTTGTATCTTCTTACTTTCTAGGTGGAAATTCAGAGGCTTCACTGAAAAACCGTTCTGCTTTCTGTAGTGATAAGCTAGATGAGTACTTGGAAAATGAAGGCAAATTGATGGAAACAAGCATGGGTTTCTCTTCAAATGCTCCCACGTCTCCAGTAGTGTACCAGCTACCCACCAAGAGTACCAGCTATGTTCGAACTCTTGATAGTGTACTAAAGAAGCAATCTACCATTTCCCCTTCTACCTCTCATTCTGTGAAGCCTCATTCTGTAACCACTGCCTCTCGAAAAACAAAGGCTCAGAACAGACAGACAACACTCAGTGGCCGAACTAAATCATCTTACAAGTCTATTTTACCATACCCTGTTTCACCAAAGCCGAAAAACTCTCATGTGAGCCCAGGAGATAAAATTACCAAGAATTCCTTAAGTTCAACTTTAGATAATCAGGTAACTAACTTGGCTGTGCCATCTGTAGATGAAAGTGCATTTCCAAAGCAGATTAGTTTGCGGCAGGCCCAGCAACAGCACCTTCAGCAGCAAGGAACTCGCCCTCCAGGCTTGTCGAAATCTCAAGTAAAGCTTATGGACCTGGAAGACTGTGCACTCTGGGAAGGAAAACCAAGGACTTATATTACTGAAGAGCGAGCAGATGTCTCCTTGACAACTCTGCTTACTGCTCAAGTAAGTATTTGCTATTTTCTTTAATCATTAATGCTTAGCTAAAAATTAGACATTGGTACTTTGGGAAGTGGATAAGTTAGGGTTTAGCATTTTAATTACCTAGGTAACAATTAAGGGGATATCTTCAAAGGATGTCTTCACTTACTCTCTATGAGCTAATCTTTTGAGTCTAGCTCTCTTCTGCCAGTAAGGGAGACTGAATGAATGAATGAATGTATGAATGTAAAATTCTCTACTGAATTGCTTGTTGTCTAAGCATGAGGACTTGAGTTTAGATTTCCTAGCACTGACATAAAAACCAGGTGTGATGCCTGTAACTCTAACACTTGGGAGTTGGGGACAGAGATAGGTGGATCTTGTTGGCTAGCCAATCTAGCTGAAATGTTGAGGTTCAGGTTCAGTGAGAGACTATATCAAAAAACAAGGTAAGCTAGGCATGGTGCTACATGCCTTTATTTTTATTTTTGTTATTATTATTATTACTTTTTTGTTTTTTTTTTGTTTTGTTTTTTTTTTTGGAGATAGTATCACTATGTTGTTGTCCTGGAACTTGCTCTATAGACTTTGTTCTCCTTGAATTCAGAGACATCTGCCTGCCTCTTCTCTCACGTGCTGGGGTTAAGGGTGTGGGATACAACATCTGACTTGGCATATGTGTTTAATCCCAGTACTCAGGAGACAGAAGCCTGTTCAAGGCCAGCCTGATCTACATAGTAAATGCCAGGGGTAGCCAAGCTATATGGTGAGACTCTGTCTCCGACAAACAGAAAGGCAGAAAATCATAAAGGTGCCTGACCCTGATCCCTGGACTTCACATGTATATCCATGGGGTGGCATAGCCACACAGTTGTACATGTCTACATTGCACATGTGACACAGATAAATAAGTACAAAACAAAAAAATTCTGGGGCTAGCAAGCTGACTTAGTGAGTAAACACGCTTTGTGCATAAACCTTGTGACTTGAGTTCAATCCCCAGAAACAGTGCATAATCTTGTCTTCTGACTGTCTTCTGTGCTGTGGCACATGCACCCTTGTGTATCATGCACACACAGTAATTAAAAATAAAATAAAATTCTGTACTGAATTGTAGAGCTGAAGATCATGAGATGTTGGCAGTAAATGCTTCCCTGTAATTTGTGTGTGTGGTGTGTACATGTATGGGTGTGTGTTTCTATGCATGATCATACATACATTTGTGCAGGTGTTTGTAGGTAAAAGTTCATATCGCATGTCCCTCTCCCTGTAATCTATAGAAGCAGATCTCTTCTTAAAACGAGCTAGTTTAGCTAGCCAGCTGGCCCCAAGGATCCCTATCTCTGCCCCCGAAATACTGAGATCTTAGGTGGATTTTCTTTTCTTTTTATTGTTTACTTAGGACATTTTATGTAAAATAGTAGTAATTATTCTGCATTTTGCAGACCATATATGCTGTCGGAGAGTTATTACTAGGCTTTTCTACTCTAGCAATATGAGCTTGCTTGTGCTCCAGGAAAACCATAGGAAACATTGTTTGACCTATGCACTTTAGACTCGTCAATCCCTGCAGAATAACATTATATGTGGTTTCTATTGAGCAAATAATCTGTATTTGGTGTTTTTGCTCTTAATTAATGAGAAGTCTCCTTTGCTAATGCATTAGAATGGCAGCTTGTTTACTCAGAGCCCTAATTATGTGTGTCTGACTTTTGAGTCTGTGTTAGTCTTGTGTTATTAGTACTAATAATCAGAAGGTAGATGAGTATGTGACTTCTTTTTGTTTTTGTTTGTTTGTTTTTGGTGGTTTGTTTGTTTGTTTGTTTTGAGACAGGGTTTCTCTGTATAGTCCTGGCTGTCCTGGAACTCACTCTGTAGACCAGGCTGGCCTTGAACTCAGAAATTTGCCTGCCTCTGATCCCCAAGTGCTGGGATTAAAGGTGTGCGCCACCACTGCCTGGCCGAGTATGTGACTTTTAAGTTGGTGGTAGTTTTGGGATGATTTATTAAAATTTTAATGTTCTCCTTTAACTTTAGGCATCTCTCAAAACTAAACCTATCCACACAATTATAAGGAAACGAGCTCCTCCATGCAACAATGACTTCTGTCGCCTGGGTTGTGTATGCTCCAGTCTAGCTTTGGAGAAACGCCAACCTGCTCACTGCCGCAGACCAGACTGCATGTTTGGTTGTACTTGTTTGAAAAGAAAAGTTGTGTTGGTTAAAGGGGGATCTAAAACAAAGCATTTCCATAAGAAGGCAGCTAATCGAGATCCATTATTTTATGAAACACTGGGAGAGGAAGGAGGAGGAGTCAGAGAAGATGAGGAACAATTGAAAGAGAAAAAGAAGAGAAAGAAGCTCGAATACAGTGAGTATTAGTTTGCTTAAAACTTGTCATCTTTTTTTTGTTGTTGTAAAAGTATACTTTTATATGTACTTGTTTCTGTGAATGTATGTAGAGGGGCCAGTGGTTGAAGTCATGTATTTTCTCACTTGCTTTCCACTTGTTTAAAATAAGTTTTTTAACATTACACTTAATTTATTTTGTATGTGTGTGAATGTAGAGGTCAGAGAACAACTTGAAGGAGTCATTTCTCTTCCTTTACCTTGCGGGTCAAACATGATTATAGGACAGGAATCAGTAACATAATAAACCCAGTGGATGTGTGAAAATGTTAGAGCTGACAAGGTAGAAGTGGGAAAAGATACCCACCTCCTTCCATCCTATTGACTCCTTAGCTTCCACTAAGTCATGACAATCATCACTAAAATTACAAATAGTTAATTACAAATAGTTAAAATTAATTATTGGATTTGAATTCAAAGTCAGCCTGTTCTACAGAGTGAGTTCTAGTATAACCAGGGCTGTACAAAGAAACTCTGTCCTAAAAAAACAAAACAAAACAAAAATTAGTTACCAATAGGGACTAAAATTGGATCTCTAGTGGAAAACTTGTTTTTCTTTTGCTTATTTCTTTGTAGGATTTTAATTTTTACATGTTTATATAGTTACAAAGCTCCATTGGTATAGTTACCATTGGTATAGTAACTATACCATATAATGGTGTAGTTACATTAGTCCGTTGGTGTGGAGGAAAACTAACATCATCGGATACCTTGAGGGATACCATATTGCCCCGACCCGCAGGACATTCAACAGGGTCCTAGGGAAGGGGAGAGAGCCATATATATTTTGTAATCTTATGCTGAGAATGCTTTATTATTCATTTTGCAAATAGATGCTTAATCTCTGTTTACTGTCCAAGATTATATAGTTTCTCTGACAAGACTCTATGTGTTTTCTAGGGTGATATCTAAAGTATGGTTTCTTGAACTTTTATTTCTACCTCCTTATATTATCTTTTGGCTTTCACTATCACCTGTTTGCTCTTTGGTTTGTTAAAAATTTTGGCTGACTGTGTAAAGGCCATGTGGCTATTTGCTGTGGGCAATATCAAGCATAATAGGATAAAACCTGGCATTCTTGTTTCTCAAGCCCTCTTAAAATTTTCTTGGAGACAGAACACATACTTAAGTAACAATCTGTAGTGAAGATTAAAATAATTGACCCTTATATTCATTCTGATTAGGGAAAAAAAATTAGGAACAGGTGACCAAACTATAGGCATCCAAAGGATAGCAACTGTTCTGTTCTGAACAGTTCCATGCTGATAATTGGACAGTTCAGATGACAACAGTCCAGTTCATTGGGAGACATGAAACTTATAGAAGTAGAAGAAACAATGGGACTCAGTAGGCTAAGGTTGAATAGCTAGAGTTCAAGGCCAGTATGGACTATATAGTGAGACTCAACCCTGTCTCAGAAAAGTATAATTTCATCTTGTTAAAGAATTATGCTGATAGTGAAAACACCTGTTGTAATCATAAGGTGTTGCAGGAAATATTAAAAAAGTGAACCAGCATGTGGTCCCACACTACTGCCGGCAAGTGGAGGGTCACAAGGCTCTTGCCATGACTCTCCTCCAGCCAGCTCTCTGACCCTGCAGTGCCACAGGGCTCCCACTGGGCCATCTCATTCTGTGGTCCCTCTGCCCACCATTTCTCTGGCTGCCGCCTCCATCCCCCATTTCCTCTCCGTACTAAGGTACTACACAGTGCCCCATGTACCATGGTCAGCCATCACATCACCCAATTACCCGATAGGATTAAAACTCTTAATGCTTATAGTTAACCAATCAGATTTATGTATCGATAAAATCACAATTTAAAAGATGCCAATTTAATAATTTCAGAGCCAATTGATAATGATAAAAGCCTTATCCTAAGTTAATCTAACCTTACGATACTAAACTACTTGTAGCTGGTAAACACCATGAGGGTTTACATTTGTAGCCTTCTCCTCCCTACCTTGAGATGCTTGCCTTCCCTTCCCCCTCCTTCTCCTCTATCCCCACCTCACCCCCCTGTCTGGTTCTCTCTGCCACTCTTGGCTTTGCCTTCGTTTTCCTTGTCTAATCACATTCCTCCTTTGCACTAATGTAATTGGACAGGGAAAATTCTGCAACAGTCAGGTTCATATTACTTTACTGTTAAATCCTGTAACATAGAGGGAATAAATAACACTCACGTGTAAAACTGTCCTGTAAAATTGTCTCATTCTAGGAAGCCACACTCATGTTTAACCTTATAAGAAAATGTATACAGTATCTCTTATGAGTATAAATTCTTTTTTTTTAATTTTATTTTATTTATTTTATGTGTGATGAATACACTGTAGCTGTACATATGGCCGTGAGCCATCATGTGTATGGCTGCTGGGAATTGAACTCAGAACCTCTGCCAGCCCTGCTCGCTCTGGCATAATTCACTGTAGCTGTCTTCAGATGCACCAGAAGAGGGCGTCAATTCTCATTACGGGTGTTGTGAGCCACCATGTGGTTGCTGGGATCCGAACTCAGGACCTTCAGAAGAGCAGTCAGTGCTTTTACCCGCTGAGCTATCTTGCCAGCCCCATGAGTATAGATTCTAAACACAATTTAGCAGAGTAAATCTAACTATGTATTGAAAGGCTTATACATCATAACTTAAGTAGAGTACAAGATTGCATCCCAGGAATCTGAATTTGGATTAACATTTGGAAATCAATCAACAGTCAAGCATGGCAGTGCACATCTTTAGTCCTGGCATTTAGGAGGCAGAGGTGGGTATATGAGTTTGAGACTAATCAGGTCTACATAGCTCCAGGCTACATAGTGAGACTGTCTCAAGGAAGGGGTGGGGGAAGAGGGAGGGAAGGAGGGAGTGACAGGGGTTGGAGGGGGAGAGAATGAGAATGAATATCAAATTTATCAATTTAACATAGTTTTCCATGACCAGAATAGACTTTTTAAGAAGCCATATAATCCTTTCAATGAGTACTTTTAAAGAATTGACAAACGCCAGCTTGGCATAGTGCACACCCTTACTCCCAGAGCTTGGGAGGCATAAGCATGTGGACCTCTGTGAATTTGAGATCAGTGTGGTTCTACCACAGCCAGAGCTATGGGTGAGACCTGTCTCAAAAATATAAAAAAGAAAGAAGAATTGGCAAAATTTATTTTGGGAACACAAGAAACAGAAAGGCCCTTTTATCTGTTTGATAATGAGATCTATGAAACACCTTACAATGTATTAATCATGAAAGACCAAGCTAGTACTCACAAAGGCAGAATGGTGGATGTGTTTACTGTCACTTCTGCAACTGGGCAGTTGTGATTCTCCTCACCTTTAATCCTAGAACTCAGAAGGAAGAGGCAGACAAACTCTTGAGTTTGAGGCTAGCTTGGTCTACACAGCAAGTTTCAAGACAGCCAGGGCTACACAGAGAAACCCTGTCTTAAAAAAAAAAAAAAGTATTATTCATGTCTGCATAACATTGCACTAAACAGGTAAGTGCATTGCCATGGCTTGGAGTCTCAACACGCAGGAGCTTGAGGTAGGAGTATTACTCAAGTCTAGGAGTTACACCAGCCTTGGTTACAGGTACAACCTTTTCTAGAACAACTACACACTCAAGATTCTAGCTAGTGTATTAAGATATGTAAGGTATCCAGATAAGAAAGGAAGAAGTAAAATGAAAGTTTTCTACAGAGAGAAAAATTTTAGGTTAGCTACAGGAAGCTGCTGGAAGTATGAATTAATTTAGTGAGACCACAGAATATATCATTAGCATAAGTAATGTATCAGTAACAGACAGTTGAAAGTTGAAATAAAAATTCTCATTTAAAATAGCATCTAAGGTTAGTGGAATTGTTTAGCCAGTAAAGGTACTTGCTGCCAAGCCTGACGATCAGAGCCTAATCCCTGGAATCCACATGAGAGAGAGAAAGAACCTACTCCCAAGTTTCCTCTGACTTATACACATGTTTTGTTTTACACAGATTTTAAAATAATTTTAAAATTTTAAAATAATAGCTAATGAGATGAGGCATAATAAATTTAACAAAAATACCTAAGATATATGTACATATGTATACATACAAATACTTGTTTTATTCTTAGCTATTCTCTTAGTTGGAGAGTAGGTACTCAACAAATATTTGATTAATAGATGAGTAAATTAATGCATATCAAGACAACTAAAGTTCCTTTAGGGAGCATCTGATTGTTACAAATTTCTCTCTTTTGTGAGGGAACATATTTTGTTTTGGCATTGCTCAGTGCTGAACCTATATTTCTAAAAGCACCTTAAAATCTTCGCCTTATCTTCTGTTAAGCTGTATGTGAAGCAGAACCTGAGCAGCCTGTTCGACATTACCCACTGTGGGTGAAAGTAGAAGGTGAAGTAGATCCAGAGCCGGTTTACATTCCAACCCCTTCTGTCATTGAACCCATAAAACCATTGGTGTTGCCTCAGCCGGATGTTTCTTCTACCATGAAGGGCAAACTAACCCCTGGAATTAAACCAGCACGAGCATATACTCCCAAGCCCAATCCTGTGGTAAGCCTGCTTGTCGTTGTTTTTATTGTTAAGTTCCATAAGCCATTTGTAAAGGTGATAGATTTCAAGTAGAGCTTTTGTTAATATTCTGTCAAGACTTTAGGTAGTGTATTTGTAATACCCTTACTCTCTGGCTCAGTTTATTTACTCTCACTTTAACAATGTGATAAGAGTATAGGTGCAGCCAGGCATTGGTGGCACATGCCTTTAATCCCAGCACTTGGGAGGCAGAGACAGGCGGATTTCTGAATTCAAGGCCAGTCTGGTCTACAGAGTTCCAGAACAGCCAGGGCTACACAGAGAAACCCAGAGTGAAGATGCATAGTAATAATTGAAGATAGCCAAGTTTTTCTTCAAATTCATAGAAAGTAAACTTTTCATAATTTGTTCTTTATTTTTGTGTATGTGTGTTTGCCATATGTATTTGCCCTCAAAGCTCAAATGTGGTTGTAGGATCCCCTGGAGCTTGAGTCAGACACAGTTGGGAGGCAGAGGCAGAGGTAGATCTCTGAATTCAAGAGTTCTAGCCTGGCCTACTATTGGGAGTTCCAGGATAGCAAGGAGCAGGCTACGTGGAGAAATCCTATATTAGAAAACAAAACAAAAACCCAACTTTTGTAATGGAAACAAAAATTAAATTCTTCCTCTGGATTCCAGGATAAGTTTTTTCCTTCTATCATTATAATGGTCTGTTTTGTTATTTCATACTTAACAGATACGAGAAGAGGACAAAGATCCAGTCTATTTGTACTTTGAAAGTATGATGACTTGTGCCCGAGTTCGAGTGTATGAACGAAAGAAAGAAGAACAGAGACAACTGTCTCCACCCCTGTCTCCATCCTCCTCATTTCAGCAGCAGAGTTCCTGTTATTCTAGTCCTGAGAATCGTGTTCCAAAGGTGACTGCTTTTTCATAATAGCTTTCTAATTTCCCGTTCCCTGTGACTGCTGTTAGAATTTTCATTACTGTCACCGTAATCTTCCTTGTGTGTCCCCTGATGTATAAATAAGCCCATTTCTCCTCACAGTTATCTAGGTAATCTATCAGTGTTTATTACTAAAATCCTGATATTGCATCATGTAAGTTATTTTTTAAATTTATTTTATTTTTTTATTGATTTAAGTTTTATTGCATTATGATGAGAAAAGATACATCTCAATTTATCTGAATTTGTTAACTTTTAAAAACATACTTTAAATAGAATTAAATCACATTCTTGTTTCCCCTTTGTACCCCAACTCCTCCCAGAGACCTCCCCTTCAATACCTACAATACCTTTTTTGTCATATTCTTTAAGATTTATAAAATATTATAGCAATAAAAATGAGTATTATAAAAGTTGTTTGATATAAAACAGTCAATTTAACAGTCTTATGTAGAAGCTTGTCTGCAGCAATACTGAAAATACATGTTTTTCTCAACATAAATTTTAAATAACTCCAAACATATTAACTGTGTATTTTAAAATAATACATCACTACCAGTATTTTTTAAATGAACATAAATATATAGTCTTCTTATTTGTTTGTTTGTTTTGTATTTGGTAGAGCTTAAAATCTTGGCTCTTACTGTGGTACAAGCTCAAAATAAGAACAAGTTTTAGACATTGGATTTCATTGTAATAAGGCTGTATAGTTCAATGACCCTCACATCACCAAAGGATTTTACCTCCATTGTAGCTAAGCTGAGAGTTGACAGTTCTACTACACAAAGGAATGAATTGTAGGCAAAAGTTTTGGGTACAGACTTCCTGCAATGGTCAAAGCTATTTGACTTGAGTAAGTGACTTTCTTCTCAGCCCATAGAGAACAGGTTACATTCATTTAAGAAATGGTGTGAGTATTAAGATGGTGTATCCATAAAGTCATTCACCAACTGTTTAGATGAACAGTGGTTCTGCTTGGAGAGTGGCACAGACATTAGGTGAAGGTAAGAATCTGATTCATTGGCTGTGATAATTTGGAAAAGCATTCATCTCAGAGAAAGAGTAAGTTATAAAGTCCTCTTCTTCAAATTGATATAATAGTTAGAAATGTCAAGCTTTGTATCAATTGTAGTTCTTTAAGGGATTTTTGTGTTTCTTCTTTAAGGGCTTCAGTCTCACTCTTTGTTGTTCTCTTACAAGCCACCTCCCAAGTTAATTGTCTATATTTCTTTTGGCTGTATAAATACTTTTGAAATATGTAAGCTGTTCTGAAAACCATAGTATAGTGTAAAAACATCAAATAAACAATCCTACTGATAGAGAGGCTGAGATAGGAGAAGCAAGATTTCAGGACCCTTATGTGGTACACAGCAAGACACTGTCATGTACAAACAAGCAGAAAGTGTATATGGAGTATACAGTATTGGACCTATTTCTCCAATTACCAAATCAGAGAGAACATTGGATGACAGTCAACAAATTTCTAATTCCTCATATTTTTGGATTTCAATTGATTAGGATATGTTGGTCATATTAATTTTCATATTAAGATATTAACAAAAAGTAATTGTCACTTCCTGTTGTTTTTGTTGTAAGAGGTAGAATTAGGCTTGTGTGGATTTGTTGAAAGATTACTTTCTTGCTTCTTCTAGGGTGTAGTTTTGGTCCTTATGCGTGTGTTTTCCATCTATTAGCCTTTGTAGGGCTAGATTTATGGAAAGATAATAGTGTTAATTTTGTTTTGTCATGGAATATCTTGTTTTCTCCATCTATGATAATTGAGAGTTTTGTTGGGTATAGTAGCCTGGGCTAGCATTTGTGTTCTTGTAGGGTCTGTATGACATCTGCCCAGGATCTTCTAGCTTTCATAGTCTCTGGTGAGAAGTCTGGTATAATTCTGATAGGCCTTCCTTTATATGTTACTTGACCTTTTTCCCTTACTGCTTTTAAAATTCTTTCTTTGTTTAGTGCATTTGGTGTTTTGATTATTATGTGACGGGGGGAATTTCTTTTCTGGTCCAGTCTATTTGGAGTTCGTAGGCTTCTTGTATGTTCATGGGCATCTCTTTCTTTAGGTTAGGGCAGTTCTCTTCTATAATTTTGTTGAAGATATTTACTGGCCCTGTAAGTTGGGAATCTTCACTCTCTTCTATACCTATTATCCTTAGGTTTGGTCTTCTCATTGTGTCCTGGATTTCCTGGATGTTCTGGGTTAGGACATTTTTTTGCTTTTTGCATTTTCTTTGACTGTTGTGTCAATGTTTTCTATGGTGTCTTCTGCCCCTGAGATTCTCTCTTCTGTCTCTTGTATTCTGTTGGTGATGCTTGCATCTGTGACTCCTGATTTCTTTCCTAGGTTTTCTATTTCCAGGGTTGTCTCTCTTTCTGATTTCTTTATTGTTTCTATTTCCATTTTTTAGATTCTGGATGGTTTTGCTCTTTTCCTTCACCTGTTTGATTGTGTTTTCCTGTAGTTCTTTAAGGGATTTTTGTGTTTCCTCTTTAAGGGCTTCTAACTGTTTACCTGTGTTCTGTATTTCTTTGAGGGAGTTATTTATGTCTTTCTTAAAGTCTTGTATCATCATCTGGTTATCTCTAGTGCTACCTGCCCTTGCTAAATCTGACTGGAGCCTGTCCTTCTTGTGATCCTGGTTGTGTCAGAACTTTTCAGAGTCAAGTTGTCTCTGTGGTCCTGAAATTCTGGGAGCCTGTGATCCTGGTCTTGTTAGAATACCTGGGAGTGGAGCTTCCTCTGGGTGTTGTGGGATTGGCTGCGGAGTTTGTACCCAAGGTCTGCTCAGGGCACCAGCCCAGACAGATGGGAAGGAGCCAGTGCCACTGGGCTGGCAGACTTCCTGTGTGCCTGGGTCCTGCAGGTCTCAGCCGCTCCCAGTGTTGGGACAGATGTGTCCTCTTCACCTCTGATCCTCTGATCCCAAGGCAAGTCTTATAAAGGGCCACATTTAATTAGGGCAGGCTTACAGGTTCAGAACTTCAGTCCATCATGCTCATCAAGGTGGGAGTATGGCAACATCTAGGCAGGCATCGTGCAAGCAGAGTTGAGAGTTTATATCTTCATCTGGCTACCAGTGGAAGATGTAAATTATTTTTTTAAGTAACTCAGTCATTACTAAGAATGTTGAAGGTAATTTACGACTACATTTTATTTATCTACTTTTGGGGGCACAGGATTGTATAATATGATATTAATACAACTGGTCAGATGTAAAGTTGTGGATTATTTTACTAATTTATATCCTCTCTGTAGATAATAAAGACTTTTTTGAATTAATTTCTTTATTGCTTCCTTCTTTAGGAACTTGATTCTGAACAGACCTTAAAGCAACTCATTTGTGACTTGGAGGATGATTCTGATAAATCACAAGGTCAGAATAAAAACTAGATACCAACAGTTGATAGTACTTATTATGTAATTCTGAATTATTTAGTGGCAATTTTTTCTTTTGTTTTGTTTTGTTTAGTTTTGCTTTTCGAGGCAGGGTTTCTCTGTGTAGCCCTGGCTATCCTGGAACTCACTTTGTAGACCAGGCTGGCCTCGAACTTAGAAATCCACTTGCCTCTGCCTCCTAAGTACTGGGATTAAAGGTGTAGGCCACTACTGCCTGGCTCAGTGGCAAAAATTTTTAAACCACTGATAAATAATATGTTACTGTATTTTTTCTAACTTCTGCAAAAAATAGAACAAGCAGAGATATTTCCTCATTGTTTGCTTTAATATTCATAGAAGGTCTGCCTGTGTTGATTAGGTATTATTTTATTTCAGAGAACATAAGAATCATCTCAGGGAAAAATTTTTCTCATTTCAAGCCTCAAGGATAAGGGCATCATTAGCTATTAAATTTTACCTTAGGTCTTTTATAGCCACCACCATTGGGCTTGTGTAAAGGGAGAATGGAAGAATAACTATCACTGATAATCTAAAAGTCTCTATTGTCATAATTTCTATGAAGAGATTATAACCCCAGCAAGTAGAAAATTAGCTGTTTGTTTTTGGATATGCAGCACCTAAGCAGCAGCACTCTTCTTATGATGATATAGTTAGTATGCAGTTAAAAAAAAGTTGTTTTTGTTTCACATTTAAGAAAGTGGAGGAGAGTGGGGCGGTTGTGGCTAGCTCCTTTAATCCCAGCACTTGGGAGGCTAAGCAAGAGGCAGGCGGATTTCTGAGTTCAAGGCCAGCTTGGTCTACAGAGTGAGTTCCAGGACAGCCAGGGCTACACAGAGAAACCCTGTCTTGAAAAAACAAAAAATCAAAAAGAAAAAACAAAAAAAAAAAAAAAGAAAAAAAGAAAGTGGAGGAGGCTGCTTGAGACCATGTCCATTCTGTGGATGATTGACCTGAAGCCTGTATCCTTGACACAACTCCAGCACATTAGTTGAGATGCTATACTATAGAAATTTGGTGCCTTATAAAATAGGTATCTTGTCTGTGCGTCTCCTGTTCCCATGGTTTAGGACACATTGGGAACCTGAATCATCTGTATACAGTGGAGCAACCATATCTAGAGGCATGGCAGAGTTTGTAGTAGAAACTAGTGATAGAATGTGCCTTAAAAATTGTTTTTTTGCCAGGTAGTGGTGGCGCACGCCTTTAATCCCAGCACTTGGACTTGGGAGGCAGAGGCAGGTGGATTTCTGAGTTTAAGGCCAGCCTGGTCTGCAAAGTGAGTTCTAGGGCAACCAGGGCTACATAGAGAAATCCTGTCTCGAAAAGAAACAAACAAACAAATAAATAATAAAAATTGTTTTTTATTTTTTAATTAAATTTGTTTATTTAATGTGTATGAGGGCAGTGGGCAAGTACATGCTTGCCATGACACAGACATCATAGGACAGCTTGCAGGAGTGTGTTCTCACCTTCTGTCATATAGGTCCAGGGACTGAACTCAACATCAGCAGGCTTAGTCACAAGTGCTACCTCACCATCACTGTTTTGGGTTTATAAACAAAAACATACCTTTTTTTCTGTTTAGTGTTGATTCTTGTCTTTACATGTTTCAAAGTAATCTTGTCAAGTATTTGTGTTTGGATATCAGAACAGTAACTCCTTTCTTTCTCTGCTTGTTTCTTGGTTTGTTTCCTCCTTTCCTTTCCCTTTTCTTTCTTTTCTCTCATGTATATGAGTGCTCTATCTGCATGTTGTACACCTGCATGCCAGAAGAAGGCATCAGATCCCATTATAGATGGTTGTGAGCCACCATGTGGTTGTTAGGAATTGAACTCAGGATCTCAGGAAGAGCAGCCACTGCTATGAACTGCTGAGCCATCTCTCCAGTCTAGAACAATAACTTGTATCAAGTAAAATGTATCATAGTTAGAGGTCACACTTTGGAAGGCAGCACTTTTTTATGATTGTAGCCTTTTCAAGAAGTCCTAAGAAAATTTCCTTTTTATGAGATAATTTAGTCTATGGGATAGTGAAGACAAGTGTCTAGTTCTGTGAGGTCTTTTCCCCCCTCTGGAAAACTCTAGAATGTTGAGTTTAACTAATTTAACACTGAAATGAGACAATGAGAAACTTGAATTTCTTTCAAAGTTCAGTAGCATGCCTTAAATCCCAGTTCTCGGGAGGCAGAGGTAGGTGGGTCTCTGAGTTTGAAGCCAGCCTGATTTACATAGTGAGTTACAGGACAGCCAGGGCTTTTTATTCAGAGAAACCCTGTTTTGAAAAACCAAAAAAAAACAGAGCCCCTCCCCCATCAAAGTTTAGTACAGAATGTCTGTGATGTAGAAGGTCTTTCTCTTTGTCTTTTAAACAGAAAAGAACTGGAAATCCACCTGCAATGAAGGAGAGTCCTCTTCTACCTCTTATGTACATCAGAGGTCACCTGGTGGTCCTACCAAATTGATAGAGATCATCTCAGACTGCAACTGGGAAGAAGATCGAAACAAGATCTTGAGCATTTTATCTCAGCACATCAATAGCAACATGCCACAGTCACTTAAGGTGGGCAGCTTCATCATTGAGTTGGCTTCTCAGCGGAAATGTCGGGGTGAGAAGACCCCTCCTGTTTATTCTTCTCGTGTGAAAATCTCTATGCCATCAAGTCAAGACCAAGATGATATGGCTGAGAAATCTGGATCAGAGACTCCTGATGGTCCATTGTCCCCTGGGAAAATGGATGATATCTCTCCTGTGCAGACAGATGCCCTGGATTCAGTGAGGGAGAGATTACATGGAGGCAAAGGTCTGCCTTTTTATGCAGGGCTTTCTCCTTCGGGGAAGCTTGTGGCCTATAAACGTAAACCCAGTTCAACTACATCTGGGCTTATCCAGGTGAGAATTATATATTTAATCTGGGCATAATACCTTTTTATACTTAGCTAACATGATTTTTTTTAACACTCAAGCCCTTTGTTGACCTTAGGTCATATTTCTTCAATTTTTCTGAGAACTGGGTAATAAAAATCATTATTTCTTTTTTTTTTTTTTTTTTTTTTTTTTTTTTTTTTTTTTTTAAGTTTTATTTATTATTATATGTAAGTATACTATAGCTGTCTTCAGACACATCAGAAGAGGGCGTCAGATCTCATTACAGATGGTTGTGAGCCACCATGTGGTTGCTGGGATTTGAACTCAGAACCTTCAGAAGAGCAGCCAGTGTTCTTAACCACTGAGCCATCTTACCAGCCCCAAAAAATCATTATTTCTTACTATGATAAATGTAGGTTAGATGAATACATAAGGCAAACTACTATTACATAAACAGATATGGAGCCTTACATTAGTTTATGGTTTTCTGTTCTTTTCAGAAAGTTTCTTTTTATAAACTTACCTCATGGGCTCAAGTGATCCTCACTAGGCATTTAATTTGGGTCTTAGAATATCTTACTGGCATAAAATTTTCAGAAATCTATAGATTACTAGGTATAATAGAGATAAGTTGTCTTTATAAGTTGGGTGGTGGTGATGCATGCCTTTAATCCCAGCACTCGGGAGGCAGAGGCAGGTGGATCTCTTGAGTTCAGTGCATCCAAAGCTACAGTGTGAAAGAAACCTTTTGTTTAAAAAGAAAACCAACCAACCGAAGATTGGTACTCTGTGAGTAGTAGTAGGGAGGGTCGTTGCTTGTTTTCATTTGCTTGTTTTACAATAATGGGTTGAACCTAGATAACTCTATTACTAACCTATATTGATACCTCAGGAAAAATTTTTAATTTAGTAAGATGTTATTCAAGCATACAGGTTTTTTGTTTTTGTTGTTTTTAAGTGAACTGTATTTTTTTCCTTTTTTTTTGAATTTTTGTCAGGTAAAAATAACTCTTTGCTGTTAGTAAGTTAAGCAGTAAATTGGCTTGTAGAATATTCTCTGGAGAATGAAGTTCTGAATTAAATGTTAGCTATATGCAGGGATCGTAGCACATGCCTTTAATCTCAGCACTCAGGAGGCAGAGGCAGGCAGATTTCTGAGGTCATGGCTAGTCTGGTCTATAGAGTTTTAGGATAGCTTTGGCTACACAGAGGACCCTGTCTTGAAAGAAACAAAGTCAACAACTGTATAACTTGAATTGACAGTCAGTTTGTAATACATGTTTAACATTCTTAATCCCCATAACTAAATTTGAAATTATAATCATTAGCAAATGCAAAATTCCATAACTGCCTTCCTATGATGGGTTATAGTCAGAATGTTAGCACACTAAACACTATTATGTAAAGTTACCAAAAAATGTACCTCATTTGTTCACTTTATTCTGACCATTTAGTGACTGCATCTAGAAATATTCTGAGTTTGTGCCAACATTTTGAGCATGTCCTGTTTATAATATCTTTAGAGTTGCCCCTTTTGAAAACCAAAACTGGGGCAACAGATAAGACTTTGCAGTTATAAGCACTGGCAGCTCTTCTAGAGGACCCTGGTTCAGTTGTTAGCACTTAGAATGGTGGCTCACTGTAATTTCAGTGTCCCCTTCTGGCCTATGTGGGCACCAGGCATGTACATGGTGCAGAGGCACACACTCACACATAGAATAAATTTATAAAATCTTAAAATCTTATAAAAAGAAAAGCAAAAACTGGCATGACTTAATAGCTTAGGTTATTATAGCTATCAGTATCTTATAACTTCAAAAGCAGATTCTACTTTTTTAAGATGTGAAGCATACTTAAAAAGACCCCATGTGACAGCTTTTATACGTCTCTGGTCTTAGAGAGATTCTGTGGATCGTGGTTATTCTTTTTGCTGATGATTCATTAATAGCCACAGTTGCTTATTAAAGTAAAACAATTTGATAACTTGTTGGATACAGTTATGTCTTTTACATATCTATAAAGCAGAAATGAGTTTAGTTTCTATTTCCAGACAATAAATGAATTTAAGTTAGTTTAGATATCAGATGATACCATCTAGTTACTGAGATTATCCTGAATAGAAATTCTAAAGCATAGACTTTAAAACACCTTATAAAAATGAAACCCCTGTCATGGGAGAGGAGTTAGCAAGAGAATTTTATCTTTACAGAATTTCTCTTTGCCACTTGTTTCAGGTTAATGGTAAGAGTTACCCGCAGGCTAAGTTGCTATTGGGACAGATGGGGGCATTGCATCCAGCCAATAGGCTAGCTGCTTATATCACAGGCAGGTTGCGACCCTCAGTCCTGGACCTCTCAACCCTCAGTACTGTCATCTCCAAGGTAGCATCCAATGCCAAGGTGGCTGCATCCAGGAAACCACGTACCCTGTTGCCTTCAACATCCAATTCCAAAATGGCATCCTCTGGCCCAACAACAAATCGCTCTGGGAAGAATACGAAGGCATTTGTTCCAGCAAAAAGGCCAATTGGTAAGTAAGAGAATGTATGTGGTTGGAAAGGCCTGTGATTTAATGTTGGCCAGGGAATACAATAAAGTTATAAAAGTAGCAAAATACAGAATTTGGTGTTATTATTTAATGCCCTTACTTAAATATTCTAAAATAATTCTTATGATGACCTATGATATCTGATGAATTGAATTTTAGTTTTACAGTCATTTGAGACTATATTAACATAGAAAAACCAAGGTTTTGCTTTAAAATATTTTCTTTATTTTTCCTATGATGGTTGAGGTTTTTAATACCAGTCATATGCATATTCCTTGTACTTACAAGTCTAAGAAGTATAGGCTAAAAATAAAAGGCTCTTTTTTTTTTTTTTTTTTTTTTTTTTTTTTTTTTTTTTTTTTGAGGCAGGGTTTCTCCGTGTAGCCCTAGCTGTCCTGGAACTCACTCTGTAGACCAGGCTGGCATTGAACTCAGAAATCTGCCTGCCTCTGCCTCCCAAGTGCTAGGATTAAAAAAAGCTCTTGGAAAGCAAAAAAATGTTAAATAATGCAGTATTCTGTATATTTCTGTTCTGTGTCTGAAAACTTCTTTTGCCCAACATTTTAGTGTACAGTCTATATTAAATTGCCTTTTTCCCTTCTTCTTTTAATTGAAAGTTATGCGGTTAGTTTAAGAAATTCCTCTTTTTTTGTTTCAGATACCTTTAGGAATGTTAAAGGTGTCAGTTTGTCGTCACTTTTATTCTTCTAACAAGAAATTTAAATATATGGCTGAAGGCTGGAGTGAAGATAGAGGATGGGCAGTTAATGCTTCAGAGAGAACCTATTTATGCCTCTTTAGAATGCAACTTTAATTAGAATTTAAAACAATAAAACCGTCTTACTCTGCTTTTAAAAATGTGCTTATATTGTAAAAATATATAGTACTTAATTATTTTGTAAAAGGAGGAGCTGCGGGGGGAGGGAACAGGGGTTTGTTCTTGTTGTTTTTTGGGTTTATTTTATTTTATTTTGGAGGGGAAACTAGGAAAGGAGAAACCATATGACATGTAAATAAAGAAAATATCTAATTAAAAAAAAGGAGGAACTGCTGAGGCAGGAGGGAAATGTTAGGAACATACTTTAAATTTTCAATGGGGAAAGTAAGGGTATGTGTTAGGAATCTTGTCCTTCCCCTTTTCATCTATTTTAGGTGATAAAGTTAGTAACTGTTGCTTTGCGTGTGCTTTAGGACATAGTTTCTATGTGGCCCTGGCTGTCCTGAAACTCATTATTGTAGACCAGGCTGACTTCAAACTCACAGAGATCTACTTGCCTCTGCCTCCCTAGTGCTGGGATTAAATGCATGATTCACTATGCCCAGCTTGCTCTCATTTTTTTTTTTAAGTGTCCTAAGAATTTAACTATATTGTGGAGCCTAAAGCAGTTTAGTCTGAGCATTCAATTTTAATTCTTGTTGTTGTTCTCATTATTATTATTATTATTATTATTATTCATTTTTTATTTTATTTTAAATTTAGAATTATAGCTGGGCAGTGGTGTCTTGCGTGCCTTTAATCCCAGCACTCAGGAGTTGGGGGCAGGTAGATCTCTTGAGTTTGAGGGCAGCCTGGTCTACCAAGTGAGTTCCAGGACAGCCAGGTTTATAGAGAGAAACCCTGTCTCAAAAAAACAAAAAACAAGCAACCAAAAAATAGAATGTTAAAGCTTTGTTTTCTTTTTCTTTTCTTTTTTTTTTTGTTTCTAATGGGTAATAATTAGTACTTATAGGTGGGTTGTACCTTTAAGAAATTGACCCAGTGAGCACAGTGAGTGTTATAAGCACTTAGGAGGGCACAGTGAGAGAATGAAGATTTTTTGACCTGCAAATGTTTATTTGCAGCAGCGCGGCCCTCTCCTGGTGGTGTGTTCACACAGTTTGTGATGAGCAAAGTTGGTGCCTTACAGCAGAAGATTCCTGGAGTTCGCACACCTCAACCCCTTACAGGGCCACAGAAGTTCAGCATCAGGCCTTCTCCAGTAATGGTCGTCACACCTGTGGTTTCTTCTGAGCAAGTTCAGGTGTGCAGTGCTGTTACTGCTCCTGTCACTACTTCCCCTCAAGTGTTTCTAGAAAATGTTCCTGCTGTGCCATCTCTGACTGCTAATTCTGATACGGGAGCTAAAGAAGCTACTTATTCTTCTAGTGCCTCCACTGCTGGGTTTGTTGAGATCTCTGAAACTAATAACACTACCCCTGTAACATCTACCCAGTCTACAACCACTGTGAACCTTACCAAAACTACTGGGATAACTACTAGCCATGTGACTTCAGTTTCATTTCCTAAACCATTGGTAGCATCTCCAGCCATAACTCTTCCTGTTGCGTCCACTGCCTCCACCTCCGTAGTCATGGTGACCACAGCTGCATCTTCCTCCATGGTGACTACACCCACTTCATCACTGAGCTCTGTACCTATTATACTCTCAGGAATTAATGGAAGTCCACCAGTGAGCCAGAGACCAGGTAAGGACTAGTTCTTTTCAGCTGCTTTATTATAAATAAAGCTCCTTAATGGAATTTTCCAGTTGTAAGTAAGTTTCTAGTTTACACATTGTCATTTGTAAATGCATTGGGCTGCATTCATTTCTATCTTGAGATGCATGCAGGCCACAATTTAGATATGTCTGAATACATTTTAGAGTTTGACTCATATTATGAACATGTTAACATTCCTAAAACTTTAAAATTCTACAAAACCAAACCCTACAAATAACAGAACTTATGGCTAGTTGTAGGATTAGGAATGACCACTGTCTATATATACAGTTCTGTAGCCAGATTCCTGAGTACACGGATCAGCTGTCTTCAAGAGATTATCTGATTGATAGGTTAATAGGACTAAAGTTTAATCCAGAGAATACTAAAATTCGAAAATAAAGTGGAAATGATAGCTAAAGGACACTAAATGATGTAAATAGGACCAGAGCCCTGAGCATTAGAAGGAACAGCCATAGCCGGGCAGTGGTGGTGTACACCTTTAATCCCAGCACTTGGGAGGCAGAGGCAGGCAGATTTCTGAGTTCGAGACCAGCCTGGTCTACAGAGTGAGTTCCAGGACAGCCACGGCTACACAGAGAAACCCTGTCTCGAAAAACCAAAAAAAAAAAAAAAAAAAAAAAAAAAAAAAAAAGAACAGCCATTAAAGTGACATGGGAGGAAGTGCAAACAAACATTTATGATGAGAGCTACAGTTACACATCTCTAAGGAGGGAATTTCATACACAGGTGTTGGGTTAGTTACTCGCCCCCCCTTCCCTCCCTTTCTAAGAAAATGTTTCTGCATTTTTTAGAAAATATATAGCAGTGACATTTTCTAAAATGGTATACTTATTTTGATGTTTTTATAAATTTTTATTTTACGTGAATAGTGTTTTGCCTGTTTATGTGTCTCTGGAGGCAGGCTGGCCTGCCTGCCTGCCTTCCTAAAAGGTGTCATATTCATTCCTAGCTCTCACTATTATACTTTGTTGATAAATCTGGCCAAAAAAGCAAGTTTTCTAAAGGTTATTTGGGCTGATGGTTTTAAGGATACAGTCTTTGTAGTCAGGAAAGCCATGGCAACAGGAGTATAAGTCACTATGTCACTGTATGTCTGGAATTTAATGCTTTTTATACTCTACAGGACCTGAACCTATGGAATGGTATCATCCAGATTCTTGATGAATTTTCCCTCCTTGGTTAAACTTCCCTAACTGATAAACATGGCCATTGACTGTTATCCCATGTGTTTCTAAATCCCATTAAGTTGACAATCCATATGAACTGACACAGATATAACTAATAAGAGATAAGGAGACACATTTCTATGTTTAGTACTTATATTTTGTATTCATCAACTTTTAAAATAAATTTAAATTTTTTTTTCTTTTTTTAAAAATTGATTTCAGCCTGTCAGTGGTGGTGTAGGCCTTTAATCCCAGCACTCAGGAGGCAGAGGCATATGTCTGAGTTTGAGGCCACCCTGGTCTGCAGAGTGACTTCAGGATTCCAGTGCTACATACAATGAGAAACTCTGTCTCAAAATAAAATTGTTTTAATTATGTTTTACTTGCATGTATGCAAGTATACCATGTGCTTGCAGTACCCACAGGAGCCAGAAGAAGTTATCAGATCCCTGTGAATTAAAGTTACAGACAAATGGTTATGAACTACTTTGTAGGGGCTGATAACTGATGTTCTTGACCACTGAGCCATCTCACTAGCCCCTGATTTAAGTTGGATTAGGTTAAAAGAATTTAGGATAATATAATTATTTATTTTGATAAATTTTATTTTGTTTTTTTGTTTATTTTTCTTTTTTGTTTTGTTTTGTTTGAGACAGGGTTTCTCTGTGTAACAGAGTTCTGGCTGTCCTGGACTTGCTTTTTAAACCAGGCTGGCCTCAAACTCAGAGAAATTAGCCTGTCTCTGCCTCCTGAGTTCTAGGATTAAAGGTGTGTACCATCATACCAGCTTACTTTGATAGTTTTTAAATAAATTTTTATTTTATGTATATATTTGATGTATCTGTGTATGTCTGTGGACTGCATACTTGCAGTGCCCTCAGAATTCAAAAGAGAGCATGGGATCCTCTGAACCCAGGTCTTCTGAAAAAGCGATAAGTGCTGAGCTCTCTTTCCAGCTCCTAATTTTTTTTTAAAGGCATTTCTTGCTGAACATAATCTTTTTTTTTTTTTTAAGATTAATTTATTTATTTTTACGTGTATGAGTGCACTGTAGCTGAAATGGCCGTGAGCCATCTTGTGGCTGCTGGGAATTGAACTCTGCCCCACTTGCTCCAGTCCTGCTCGCTCTGTTGTAATTCACAGTTGCTGTCTTCAGACACACCAAAAGAGGGCGTCCGATCTCATTATGGGTGGTTGTGAGCCACAATGTGGTTGTGGGGATCCGAACTCAGGACCTTTGGAAGAGTAGTCAGTGCTCTTACCTGCTGAGCCATCTCGCCAGCCCAAAGATTTATTTGTGTTCTTACCCCCACCCCCCACCCCCACACAGGGTTTCTTTGTGTAGCCTTGGTTGTCCTGGAACTCACTCTGTAGACCAGGCTGGCCTCAAACTCAGAAATCCGCCTGCCTCTGTCTCCCAAGTGCTGGCTGGGATTAAAGGCATGTGCCACCACTGCCCAGCTCTAATTTTTTATATATTTAAATGCAACTACCTCTAGAAGAACAACCAGTGGTCTAAATACAAGCAATTTCTTAAGCCACTATATGCATGTTTTGTTTTTTTTTTTTTTAAAGTGTGTTTGTATGTCTGCCTGTCTCCCTTTATGTTTGTGTCTTTAGGAGGGTAGAAGGGGCTTTAGATTCACTGGATTTGGAATTGAGGGCAATTTTTTTGAGCTTCCCAACATGGCTTCCAGAAATTCCTGTCTTCTACAAAAGTAGTGATTTCTGAACCATCAATCCAGCCCCCAGATGCATAGTTTTGTTCAAATTGCATAGTAATATTTTCACAGGTAATAGATGGGCAAACTTAACATTTTATTGCTTATATCAGATAAGTGTACTAATTAGATCAGTATTATACCTATTTCTAAACACTAAATATTCTTTTCTCATCTTGTATTTCCAAATAGCTCTTCTAAACAATAAACCTCATTTATTACTGTTAATGGTTTGAAATGTCTTTGTTGTTACTATTGTTTTTCTTTTTTCCTTTTTTTTTTAAAGATTTACTTATTATATGAAAGTACACTGTAGTTGTCTTCAGACACACCAGAAGAGGGCATCAGATCTCATTACGAGTGGTTGTGAGCCATCATGTGGTTGCTGGGATTAGAACTCAGGACCTTTAGAAGAGCAGTCAACGCTCTTAACCACTGAGCCATCTCTACAGCCCCTGTTACTGTTGTTTTTCAAAAGACAGGGTTTTTTCTGTGTAGCCCTAACTGCCCTGGAACTTTCTCTGTAGACCGGGTTGGCCTCAAACTCACATCATCCTGCCTCTGGCTCAACCACACCCAGCTTGAAATGTCTTTTAATACACATTTTCTGAATTAAGTTTTTCCTTTTTTTTTTAATCCTTTTTTGCTTTTCTCTAACCAGGCTTTATTTTTCTACTTCTTTGATATCTCTTAGTTTCATACCATTGAACTAGGAGGTTTTTGTTTGTTTTGAGATTATTTCCACAAATGCTTAAACTTTTCTTTGTAATTTTTTAAAAGATTTGTGTTAATTTTGTGTGTATGGATATTTTGTTTGGATGTGTGTCTGTATGCCACATGTGTGCAATGCCTACAGAAGCCAGAACAGAGCAGCATAGTCCCTGGAACTAGAGTTACAGCTGGTTGTCAGGTGTTAGAAATTGAAAGTGGGCCCTCTGAAAGAAAAGTCAGTGCTCTTAACCACTGAAATGTCTTTGCAACCTCAAGTTAAACTCTTTATTTATTTGTTACTTAAAAACCAAAGAGGACTAGCATACACGTCATAATATTTATTCTTTTAACACTGTCTTTCTAAAGTACAAGCTATGAAACAAAATCATAAGACTAATTGTAAAGAAGAGAGTTAGATTATAATCTCTTGAACTTGAATGTGAACATAGTTCTGCTTCTGCTTTTCATTAGATAGAAGCATGTTTTGAAATGTACTTCTTGAAAAATTGAAGGTTTTCCTTTTAAACCATTCTGAATCTAAAGCTCTACAATATCTAGGTAATTACTCAGGTTTAAGATACATTATTCTTTGTCAGGCAAGATACCTCAGTAGGTAAAGGTACTTACTTACCTCTAAGCCTGATGACCTGAGTTCTATTCCCAGGACCCACAAGGAAGAAGAAGAGAATTGTCTCCTACAAGTTGTCCTCTGATTTATATACACATAAGATATACACACAAATAGATGTGATGTGATTTGTTTGTTGAGACAGGGTTTCTTTGCATAGGCCTGGTATCCTAAAGTTGCTTTGTAGACCAGGCTGGCCTCTAAACTGAGAGATTTGCTCATCTTGCCTCCCATATTCTGGGATTAAAAGTGTGGATCACCACTGGCAAACGTGACGACGACGACGACGACGACGACGACGACAACGATGACGCCAACGACGACACCAAGCCAAGCCAAGCCAAGATATTTTCTTTTCAGTTTGAAGCCAACCTCTTTTCCATAGCGAGTTCAAGATAGTCAGGGCTATATAGAGAGATCTTGTCTCAAAAAATAAAACAAAGTATAGATTATTCTTAGCTATAAATAGTATACTATAAAGGGAAAGAATTTCACTAACTTTATAATTCAAGTAAGATGTTACTTGTAGTATTATTAGGCCTTATGTCTTATTTTTACCCATGTATTTTTAAAGATAAATTCTTATAGTAGCCTCTCATTTTTCTGTTTTCCAGAAAATGCCCCTCAAATTCCAGTGACTACCCCACAGATCTCTCCTAACAACGTGAAACGTACTGGACCGAGATTGTTGTTGATTCCAGTGCAGCAGGGTTCTCCTACGCTTAGACCAATCCAAAACCCACAGCTTCAGGGACAGCGGATGGTCTTGCAACCTGTTAGGGGTCCAAGTGGAATGAACCTATTCAGGCACCCCAATGGGCAGATTGTCCAACTCCTACCTATACATCAGATTCGAGGCTCTAATACCCAGACCAGCTTACAGCCTGTGGTATTTCGGAATCCAGGTATAAAATTAAGAGATCTTTCTGATGAATTTTGTTGTTAAATCATTTGACTATGTGATGTGTTTGGTATACCAGAATTTTTCTTTCTCAGTTTCCTAAACTGGGAGACATACCTTAAAGGACTTGATGGTATGAGCAGTGGTGATTTAAGCTCTTTCTTTTTCTTACCAGGATCTGTGGTGGGAATACGACTACCAGCTCCTTGCAAATCTTCAGAGACTTCATCATCTTCTGCTTCATCCTCCGCCTTCTCTGTCATGAGTCCTGTAATTCAGGCTGTTGGGTCTTCTCCAACAGTAAATGTCATTTCTCAGGCACCTTCTTTGCTTTCCTCTGGATCTAGTTTTGTCTCTCAGGCTGGTACACTGACTCTGAGGATTTCTCCTCCTGAAACTCAAAACCTTGCAAGCAAAACAGGCTCTGAAAGCAAAACAGCATCCAGCACTGGAGGACAGCCTGTGGGCACTGCTAGCCTCATTCCTCTGCAGTCAGGTAGTTTTGCCTTGTTGCAGCTCCCAGGACAAAAGCCTGTCCCTAACTCTGTTCTTCAGCATGTTGCTTCCCTTCAAATAAAAAAGGAATCTCAGAATACAGACAAGAAAAATGAAACAAATTCTATGAAAAGAGAGAAGGAAACTAAGAAAGCTCTACCATCAAAAGATGAAGCTGTAGACTCTGAGGCTAATATAATGAAGCAAAACTCAGGAATTATTGCCTCAGAAGATACCTCGAGTAATTCATTGGATGATGGGGGTGATCTTTTGGATGAAGAAACCCTTAGGGAAGATGCCAGACCTTATGAATACTCTTATAGCACTGGGTCTCATACAGATGAAGACAGAGATGGTGATGAGGAGTCTGGAAACAAGAATCAGAACAGTCCAAAAGAAAAGCAGACTGTTCCAGAAGTTAGGGCTGGCTCTGAAAACATCGATGTTATGTCACTCCAAAGCACCAGAAAAGTACGGCCTCAAAAGTGTATTGAGGTAAAGGTTGAACAGCAGCAGGGATCAGACAATCCAGAGAACCCAGATGATTTTCTAGTCCTCTCTAAGGAGGAAAGTAAATTTGAATTATCAGGGAGCCAAGTTAAGAAACAGCAATCTAACTCACAGGCAGAGGCCAAGAAGGATTGTGAAGACTCTCTGGGGAAGGACAGTCTTAAAGAGAGATGGAGAAAACACCTAAAGGGTCCCTTAACTCAGAAGTACTTTGGAATTTCACAGAACTATAAGAGAGAGGCAAACGTTCAGTTCTTTACAGAAATGAAGCCATGTCAAGAAAATTCTGAACAGGATATCTCTAAATTACTTGCAAAAAGTGGAACTATTGAGAGTGGTGGAGTTTTAAAAACTGAGGATGGTTCTTGGAGTGGCATTTCTAGTTCTGCGGCCTTCTCTATTATTCCTAGGAGAGCTACAAAAGGAAGAAGAGGAAGCAGACATTTTCAGGGTCGTTTATTGCTCCCAAGAGAACAGATGAAACCAAAGGAACAGACAAAGGGTGGGAGAAGCAGTGCTGACTTCACAGTTTTGGATCTGGAAGATGAGGATGAGGAAGATGAGAATGAAAAAACCGATGATTCTCTTGATGAGATTGTGGATGTTGTTTCTGGCTACCAGAGTGAGGAGGTTGATGTAGAAAAGGTGGTGAGCCTTTTTTTTTTTTTTTTTTTTCGTTATTGACTGAAACCTCATGGGTTTAAATAATTAGAGATAGCTTTTCTAGAGCATCACTAATACCTAATGAATTCATTTGAGTGTCTAGGTTTAGATCATTATTAAATGACTAGTACTTAAGGCAACACTTTGTGTTTTATTCATTACTCTTGTAAAGGTGGCTTGATTCTTTGGAGTATAGATGCTGTAAAGTGCCTACTAAGTTGTATTTTTTGAGGACTCCTTGAAAGTCCTACAAACATTTGATCGCAGTGGTTTCTGTCACATTGTCTGTGATATGATTGACACTTACCTGATACAAATAAACAATGAAAATATGCCTTTAAAAATAGAGGAAAAGGAGCTTGCATTTTGAGGAAATTTTTTCTTCTTGGAGAAAAACTACAAAAATTCTACCTAATACTTTGTTTAATTTTACTTGAAAGTTGCTTTGTATCTTTCAGTATTGTGTTGGAACACAGTATAATATCTTTTTATATATTCAATCATTGTTTTTTAAAATGTAACCTTTATAGTTTTATGTTTTAATTTTCTTGAGATTTTTCATAATAGGTTTCTTATTTACAGGACTATGTAACTGAATTAAGTAATTGAGGGCCAGACATGATATAGGGCAAGAGTTAGATTACATTTTTTTTTTCTATAAAGGGGCCAGATAGTAAACATTTTATACATTGCAGGTTAAATGATTCCATTGCTGTGGTAGTATGGAAGCAACCACAAACATGTGAGTGAAAGAATGGAGCTGTATTCCAATAAAATTACAAACTAGGTGGTGTGCTCTGGGTTCCTGACCACTAGCATAGGATCAGATATAAAACAGTTCATAGACAGCTGCTTCAGAGAGCACAGAAATTAAATTGTCAACTCTCTTCAGGAACAAATAATAGAAGCCTTTGTACCAATTATATTTAGAATCTCTCTTGAGATATATTTAGCTCCTATAGTGACTTCTATTTCCTTGTTAATAACTAACTGCTTTATCAATTACAACAAAAAGATAGTAGTTTAAAACTAAAATAGCTGAACATGGTGGTGCTCACCTTTAGTTCCATCAGATCTTTTGAATTTGAGGCTGGCTTGATCAACATTGAGAACCTGTCTCAAAAACAGTTCCCTCAAATAGCCCTCTAAAAATTTTTAACCTTGTATTATACCTATTCCTCAGTTGTTTGACTTGTAAGTAAGGATACAGCTCTAACATTGGATAACTTATATATGCATTTGCCTTATTCTGTAGGCTAGTCCTTTTCAAGGACATAAAGCTAAGAATGTGGAGTTTGTATGATTGTATTACACAACTCATTGTACTTTTACAGTCTCCTTTTTTTGTAGTCAGTCTGAGTAAGCATATTAAAAAACGAACAAAAACAAAACAGTCCAATTTTAAATCTAGTGAGGACTTTAATGATCAGTGAAACTGTTTTTGTAGGGCCTATGGAATACCTTAATCTCAGAAGGCTCTTGCTTGGATATACTAATCACTTTTTGCTAGACTGTATTTGAATTATATGAGGAAGTTTGTGAATAATTTGTCTCCTTGAGATTATTGGATACAGTTTACAAGGTCTGTAATTAAGATCGTGCAATAGATGGGTGTAAGGCGCAGCAGGCCTATACTCAGTGAGGAGGTAGAGGTAGGAGGATTGCAGGTTTGAGCTGTCCTGGAATACATAACATACCCTGTGTCATAGATCTATGAAGTAGACATGTATCTTTCAGTTCAAGTATTATAAATCAAACCCACATTAGTAATTTTAGAGTCTATTCATTTTTGTTCCTTAGGGTTAATTATAATATACCTTGTCTAAATTTAATGTATATTGCTTAAATTATGCTTAAGTTAAAGTGGGCACCATAAATGATAGCTTGTATTTAGCGTCTGTTAGCCTTATGGAGCCTTTAATTTGGGGTTGATTTATCTAAAATTATAAGCATAAGAGTTTTAGTTAGGTGATTGGGATTCCTGTTTTTACATTATGCCTCTAAAGTTCAACGCAAATATATATAAAGATAACGTGGTTTTTGTTAGTTTCTGGCATAATGATCACTACTTTTAAAGATGGACTTGGAAATAATTTGTTTATCCCATATCACACATGCAACTTTGTAAAAGTATTCAGTGAATCGCTAGGACCAGTGCTCCATGTTTACTCACTTGCTTCTGTTATGATATTGTAAGGAACTACATTCAATTCCTTTTTTGAAAGTGGAAATTCTTCAAAAGCTTTTGTTCTGTGGAGTTTTATTCCATTTTCGTGTCTGCCTTATATTAATGTGTATTGATTTATGGGTATTTGATCAGGTAATAATTATTAAGTCCTGTTAAAACAATTTGGGGGGGGATTTGGAGGATTAGGGGTTGGTATTGAACCCAGGGCCTCACTCAGCATGTATGATTAAGATTGTTTTTTAAAGCTTAAGGCATCATACCTGAATGTTGTCCTCTAGAAATAATATCAAAGTATCAAATATAGCTGTAGAAACTTTGTCCAGCCTAAGCTTAATGGTACCTGTTTAATATACATCTATGACTTAATGTAGTTATTGATATTAACTCTAATCATGTTGTCGTTCTGACTTAATTTCTTTGTGTGATTAACAAACTTAGCAATATTAGTACTCAGGATCGATCACTATTTGGAACTAGTTGGTTTAATAAGGAAGCATGTGATTGAAAAGTTTAGGTATGTGCATCTCCCAATACATTATTTACTGTCCTAATGATCTATTTCAGAATAACTATGTAGACTATATTGAGGATGATGAGCAGGTGGATGTTGAGACAATAGAAGAGTTTTCAGAAATTAACTTTACCTACAAGAAGACCACAGCAGCTCACACACAGTCCTTCAAACAGCAGTAAGTCATATTTACCTTTGGGTTGTTTGGAAACAGAAACAAGACCAAACACTTTGTTTAAAAACTTGGGGAACAGACCCACTTCTATTATTTCTTTAGGGATTGTTGATTTGTTTTCTGTTTTTCTCTTCTCCTAGGTAGTATAAATGAGGCTTTGAAATAAGGAATTGACTTGATTTACTGGCCTTTGCTAGCAAGTAGTATATAAGTAGGAGTAGCCAGCTTTTAAAGAGTGGCACACTTGTTTTAGTTTAGGCTATAGCACCTGGGAGGCAGAGATAGAGACAGGCAATCTCTTGAGTTTGAGGCCAGACTGCTATATAGTGAGTTCGAGGCCAATTAGAGCTATGTAGTGAGACCCTGTCTAAAATAATAAGTAAAATGAAATGCTACTTTTGATAGTTTAAATAACCTTGAACAAATTTGTAATTTCTTTGAACCAATATGCTCCCTGTTTAGGGTATAAGATGAAATAGTATACATATTGTCCATGATAGCTAGTAAGATCTGACTATTCAACAAAAGTTAGTTCCTTTATATTTCTGTTAAAAAGCATTAAAAGTATAGATGTAGTTATTGAACTCCCTGAACAGGTGAGGTACAAGTATGAAATCCTTTCTCTCTATCCCACTAGTAAGATGCAGGTGTGTGCTTTGGTGTGTTATCTTACCTCTGTGTTTGGAAGCTCTGTAGGGATTAGGAGTTGGCATGTGAGAGAGACAAGAAGGTAGCTTCTTTTGTCTTGATTCCTGAGACAGTTTCCTAAGTGACTATCTTTACTCCAGAGCTGGTAAGAGAGTTTTAAATCCCTTAACTTAATTATATTTACTAAGTTTAATAGTATTGCAGACAGATGGAAAGTCCTGTATTTTAAACCCAAGTTCCTAAACGGCAACAAAGAAAAATATAATTTTAAAAATAACATCCTTTCTTTTAAAAATAGCCAGAGACAGAAATAAAAGCTTTCTGGGAGTAATATAGGGTATAAATGCTTAATAAGAGGTCACTGAGTACATATACTATTCTGACATTGTGATTCATGCAATGAATTTTGATGTGTCAAAAAACTCTCATATCTAAAACTGTTTTGGGGCTGCCCTGGTGCCTTATAATTGTAATCCCAGGACTGGGGAGGTTAAAGCAAGAGGATCATTAACTAGTTCCAGGCCAGCCACTGCATAGTGATTGATACTTTTGAAATGATTACAACCAGGTATACATTTCTCATATAATATAGCTAACAAACCCCAAAGCTTGAAGAAAATTATATTGAGAGACATGGAAAAATTCAGTAAGTAGATGCACCATGTTGTTAGGTTGGGATTATAAAAGAGCCAAGAATAACCACTATATACAAACCGCAAACTATAAAAGAACAGAAATTAAATTTAAAGGCAAAAACAGACAGATCTGAGTTTGAGGCCACCTTTATCTACATAGCAAATTCAGAACAGCCATGGTTTCACAATGAGGCCCTGCTATGAATGAATGAATCAATTTTTAATTTTAGAAACTATTTGAACACTATAGGTAAAGTGTACTATTTAATAAATTGTGGCCATCTAGTATACCTTGGAGAAAAGAAACTGTAATTTAGTAAGTTTGGGATGGTGTAGTTTTTCATAACTGTTGTGAAATGAAATTGATTTGATACTGAATTTCAGAAAACATTAAAACTACTTTTTTTTTAAAAATCTAGGTGTCATAGCCATATCTCTGCAGATGAAAATGCTTCTGAAAAGAGTCGAAAGGTATTTAGAATGTATCTAATGAAATTATTTAATAAAATTGGTGATATTTATTTTGTGTTTAAAAAAATAAGATCTAGTCACTAATTTATTAAGGACTTTTTAAAGATAATTTTATTCTCTCTTTACAAATATACTACTTGGTTCTGTGTGGGGGTGTTTTGTTTTTTTTTCTTAATTTTAGTCCTCTTGGAGTACAGAATAAATTTGGAGGAGTTAAAGTAGATACAGTTTATGAAGGTAGATTTGTTTATTTGAAAGCAAAATATACATAAGATAAAATAATAGTAGTAAACTTAAAAATTAAGTTATTTATAACCCAAGAGTAAAATATGGAAGATTTAATTAAATTTTCAAAACTGAGCAAGAAGGAAGAATTGATAATTATTTTATAAAGCAAATAGACAAGCTGTGTTATATTCATGTTGTTCAGGGATCCTCAGAAAACGGAAGTTAAATTACAACTAGATAGAGTGCCGAGATACGCAAGAGTAAAGTGAGCAGAATCCTCTTGTGATCTCAAGAAGTCAGTCAAGATCATTGGAACAGCATAAATAAGCTTATATTATTAAGAGTCAAAAGAAGCTACACACAAATAATACATCATTTCTGAGGACCCTGCTAGAGGTGATGGGCATATTTTCAATTTATTAAAAAAGCCAGCATATGTTTACACCTCTATACATGTCAATAACATTTTTTTTTTAGGAAATGTATTTTATTTTAGGGCTGGGAAGTTGCCTCAGTAGTTAAAAGCATGTACTGTTCTTCCACAAGACCCAGGTTTGGTTCTCAGTATCCACGACAGGCTTACAACCACCTGTAACTGTAGCTCCATGAAGATTTGATAATTCTGGCTTCTGCTGGCACCTACACTTGGGTACATAAGCCCACACAAAGACACACATGGAAAAAGACTTACCTATTTTAGAATAATAACCAGTTCTCTTAACTCCCTGCCAGTCCTCCCAGCCCTTTTAAATTTCTCCTAACCATTCCTCCCTCAGTTCCCTAACAGTCTGTTTAAACAATCCCTTCTCCCAGTTTTCCCAATACTAGCAGCTCCAAACTATAAGAATTGTTCTAGCCTATCTCTTCAGCTCAGCTTTTCCTTCCTCAACTGTCTCCTAACAGTTTCTTTTGCCGCCAACTGCCTTTGCTTTCATTCTGCTAGCCTTAGCCCCACCCCGCCTTCTCAGGATCAGCTGGCTATTTTATATCCTGTCCCATTCCCAGAAATTCAAAAAGCAACCAACACTGAAGTGTCAAACAGTTCTGACAGCTAAGAATTCTTAAAGGGCCAGTTGACTAGCAACTGGGGATCCATTAAAGGGCCAGGTACATAAGATAAGTCACACTACATTTCTCCCCATTTGTTTATCTATTAATTATGCAGTTTTGAACCTGCCCTGGGTACTTTCTGTAGACATGCTACTGTTGTGATTTTTTTTTTTTCATCTCTACTTTTCCCAATGTCTTTCCCAGGGTTCTTAGGTGTCTGATGTCTTTCTGTTGATCTCTCAGCACATCCACAACTGAGATAAGCACCTAACAATGATTCTCTTTCCTTTAACTTGGGTATGGCTTCCTGTACCTTTTATACTCCTGGACTGTCTTATCTTCTAGCATCTTGTGTTCTGGAGTTCCTCAATAAATTCTCTTAATTTTTACCCCCAGCTCTGTGAACCTGACTTGGGCATATAGGATGCAGTATTCAGTATAGTCTGTCTTAAAGTCTTGCTCATAGGCCTGCCAGTGGTTAGGTGCTGAATGTTTTTTGTCCAGGCTCTCTGGCTGGCAAGGGACTGCCAGTAGCTGGTCAGCCTCTCTTCTTTGCTCTTTTTGGGTCAGTGGACCAGGTTTTCAGAAAGCCTCCCCTGTTCAACTCTGAACTTTATTTTGATGGTATCCACAGCTTTTCATTTCCTGTAGAAATATAAACAAATCTGCATCTTCAACACAAAACATTTCATTGACTTCCATTCTAATGTTAAAACATCCTTATAGTATTTAAGCTGATTTAATTCAACAGTTCTTTTCTATAATTCATTGTCTCTTAGCTGCTGTTGTTCCTTTCTCATTAATGTTCAGAAAATTTAAAGTTAATGGAGCACTATTTACTATATCCCAGGGGGTCTTTATTCTACCTTTTTGTTTTATGAACATTTTCTTTAAGGTGTAATCAGATCTTTCTACAGTTGCTTGTCCTAGGACTGTGTGGTATGCCTGTCATGTGCTTTATATTATCTGCAAAGGATTGCTTCATCTTACTTGAGACATATGTGGGAACATTGTCAGTCTTAATTTGTACAGGTATCCCCACAACAGTAAATGTGTAATTACAAAATCAACTTTTTCAGAACTAGAGGCAGTTGCCCATTGAATCCCTGAATATGTATCAGTGGTAAGGTGTTTCCAAATTCTACACAGTGAGACTATCCGTTCCCTTTAGGGTTACTTCCAGAAGGTAGTGTTGTTTGTTTATACAAAGAACAAGCAGGACATATTTTATAATTTCCTTGACGTGTTGCCAGGTGATAGAAATTTTTTTTCTTTAAACCTATATTGTTAACATGGTTTTGTTTTTTATCAAATTTTGAGGCTTCTAACATATTTCCTGTTACTATTTGGTCAGTTTCTTTCACAACTATCAAATCTATTAGCATTCTCCATTTCCCCAATTTCTTTTTCATAACAAATACAGGGGAATTCCATGGGCTGGTAGATGATCCATAGAAATGACAATACCAAAATCCTGCCAGCACTTACCTCTCTGCCAGGCATAGCAATCAACAGGGACACACCTTTATACAATGTGAGGAAAGGTCATGACAACACAAGATTTTTGTGAAGTGATAGGTCTATTAGCTCCTATATCCACCAAGCCTATTTCAGTGTCATTTGCTTGTTGTAACTTTAATTTTGGACTCTGATCATTCAACTGTTTGCCAAAATACATGTTTTTCTGTATTTCTAAACCCTCCTGTCTAAAGGAGCTGGTTGACATGGCTTCACTTTAAACTTGATAATCTGAGTTTCACCCTAGGATCCACATGATGGAAAGAGATAGCTGACTCCCAAAAGTTTTTCTCTGACTTCCACATGTGCAGTATGTCATGCTTGCCCTAATCACTACTTCCTGTACAAATAAGCCTTTTTTTTTTTTAAAGAGTTGGAGAGAAAGTTTTTAGAAGAGAGTGGCAGTTGATCTTTTCCCAAAATATGAAAGGTCTCACCCATATTAAATTTTGTATGTTTGAGAGATTATTGTCAGGGGGTTGTACTTGCCAGATTTTGGGGCCATGGGTAGATATCAAATGTCATTTGAGATAGGCTCTCTCACTAAATTGGAATTCACTATTGGAGCTTGGCTGGCTGACTGGCCCATAAGCCTCCCAACTCTGTCTGTCTACATTTTCCAATGTTGGAGGTATAGAGGCATGCTCCTGCTCAGCTTTTATATGGATGCTGAAGACTCAGGTCTTATGCATACACAGCAGCCCTCTGTCTGCTAAGCTATTTCTCTAGTCTTAAAATATTTTTATTTCTGCTACCAGTGGTAGTGCACACCTTTAATCCCAGTACTCAGGAGGTAGAGGCAGGTGGACCTCTGAGTTTGAGGCCAGCCTGGTATACAAAGTGGGTTCTAGGACAGCCAGGGCTGGAAAACAGAAAAATCCTGTCTCCTCCTTTCATATATTTTTTTCTACCAATCAAGTTTGTGATTTTTCAACTGATCATGGCTCATAGGGGCTCACAGAGACTGAAGGAACAGTCATTGATCCTGTTTAGGTCTGAGCTAGGTCATCTGCATATATATTGCATATGGTTTCATAGCTTGGTGTTCTTGTGGGACTCCTTTTAAAATGGGAGTGGGGAGTGTGTCTGACTTCTTTGTCTGTTCTTAGGATCCTTTTCCTCCTACTGGGTTGTCTTGCCCAGCCTTGTTAAAAGGGTTTGTGCCTAGTCTTTTTGTAACTTGTTATGCCATCTTTAGTTGATATCCTTGGGAAGCCTGCTTTTTTTTTTTTTTTTTTTTTTAAAGGGAAACTGAGGAGGAGTGGATCTGGGGGAACAGGGAACTGTAGTTGGAATGTAATGTATGGGAAGAATGAAAATTGAAAAAATAAAGAACTTTTTTTAAAAAAGAAAAACAAAAGATTGTGGGGTTTTGTTGTTGTTGTATCCTGAAAACTAATTTTAATGATAAATTAAATTTAAAAAGCTATTCCAGATCTTTCCTTCCTATAACTCCAGATGCTCCCTCATTTGAGAATCACCAAAACTTGAGCTAGAAAATAATATGGTTATATAGTATATATTAAAATTTATACTATTGCTATTGTTTAAATAAGGAAAGATGAGCAGTTGGGAAGCCTTTATAAAAGTCCAGACACAGTATATATGATTTAGAACAGCATCATCTGAGATGAGGAAGGTGCTGAGGAAACACTCTTTTTGGGCAGGTTTCATTAATTTCTTCAAAATTGAAAGATGATTGCTGGAGTGATAAACCACACAAAGAAACAGAAGCTTTTGCGTATTACCGGAGGACACACACTGCCAATGAGCGGCGGCGGCGTGGTGAAATGAGGGATCTTTTTGAAAAATTGAAGATTACATTAGGATTACTTCGTTCTTCCAAAGTTTCCAAAAGTCTCATTCTTAATCGGGTAAGTATTGTGGAAATCACATACACAAACATAACTTCAGTTAAGAGAAATTTAAAGATACTATGAGAAAGGAAAATCATTGTCATATGAGGGAAATGGAAACAGAGTTACTTGTATTTAACAGTTGAGTGAAGTTAGTGGCTCGTTATGGCAGCTTATACCTGGTATGCCAGCACTTGAGAGGCTGTCAGGGTCAGTCTGAGCTATGGAGTGATGCTGTATCACAAACAGGACTAGTAAGTAAGCAATAAATGCGCAGGGGAAAAAAATCATTAAGTCAAAACAACTTTATGTTGATTGTTAAGAACTGGGAAGAGTGGGTGGGTGGGTGATAGTGGTGGTGTGCAAGCAAGCACATGAGCCTATGGGTACATGTTCCCATGAGTGTGTATGCAGGAATCAGGAGGATGTTGGGCGTTTTCTTTTTTAGTTTGAGACACGTTCTCTCATGAAACTGGCAGCTCGCCTTTATGGCTAGGCTGAGTGGTCCTCAAGCTCGTGGGATCTGTCTGTCTTATTCCAATGCTAGGGTTATAGGCTTGTGCAACCATACTCAGCTTTTTTCATGAGTGCTGGGGATTCAAACTCAGGCCCTCATGCTTGTAAGTGCTGCTGTTGTTACTCAGTGAGCTATCTCCCTAGTCCCAAACATTTAAGTTCTTAAGTTAGAAGCTGAGGGCTAAGAGGATAGCTCAGTTGACAAAGTGCTTACCTTGCAAGCATGAAGAAATTAGTTTAACAAATTCAGAGTCTACATTAAAAAAAAAAAATGCTGGGTGGGGTAAGAAAGATGGCACAGGTGGTAATAAGCACTTGGTATTCTACTAGAGGACCCAGTTTCATTCCTAGTACCCTTGTGGGGCATCACACAACATCAACTCCAAGGAGGCTAACACCCTCTTCTGTTCTCTGACAGCACAGTGATAGATACACACATGGACACATAAATAGAAGAACAAAACCACACACAAAAAAAGATTGATGTGGTACATACTTTTAATTACAGCTTTGGCTAGGTAGATCCTACAGCCTCCCTGGCCAGCCAGCTTAGCCTACTTGGTGAGCTCCAGGGCAGTGAGAGATCAAGTCAAGATAAGAAAGGAGAGTGCTGAGAAAAACTTTGACTACGTATATGTGCTAGTCTCTTTACATTATTCCTCAATGTATTTAGAACAGTTTATCATGGTATAAAATGCATAGCATAAAAATAACTTAGCACACACATTTTTTTTTCCAGTAGAGACGAAACACAGGCTTCCCTGCATGTGAGGCAAGCACTTTACCACCAAATAACTACATCCATAATTCTTAACACACTTTTTAAAAAAGATTTTATTTATTTTATGTATGTGAGTATACCATCTCTGTTCTCAGACATTTAAATAGAAAATAAGCTACTCTACTTAGTAGAAGTTTTAATTCTGCACATAGGCCATCAAAAGTAACAGCATTTCATTACTTCTAAGTAGAAGCTGGGGAGGTATACATCTAGCATTCATATTTGTCTATTGAAGTAAAACAGATTTTGTAAACATTTTTAAGTTTTACTAAAATCTAAACAGAACATGAGTATTTTATATTTTTCCTTGTAGTAGTGGAAAGCCTATTTAGCACTCAGTGATGATCTTTGAAAATATATATAAGCTAGAAAAATAATTTAACAAGTACTGTTGGGTTGGGAATATAGCTCAGATATAGACCAAGCATGCACAAGGCCCTGAGGTTCTATTCCCAGCACTAGAATCAGTGGCTCAATGTATTATTCAATTTCTGAAACATGATTAGTTGTTTTATAATGTTCTCTAAAATACTACATTAAAATATTTTCATTAAAGAAATTGTGTAGGCTCCCTGTACTTTTTGGAGTACAGGTGAATGCTCCATTGACATTACTATTTTTATTTTAGGCATTCAGTGAAATTCAAGGACTAACAGACCAGGCAGATAAATTGATAGGGCAGAAAAATCTCCTGAGTCGAAAACGAAGTGTTTTAATACGGAAGGTATCGTCTCTTTCAGGTAAGCTGTGTAAGCGTCTCTGGGAAAGAAAGAGCACAGTGACAGCTTTAGCAAGGACTCTGAACTTTCCAGAGTCTGTTGAGGTTAAGGATTGACATCTCAGGCTTACACCAGTGTTCACTTTGACTGAGCGCATCATATTTTCTGATTGTAATAATCATACTTGCCTCTCAGAGTTTGGGGGAATATGGTTAAATCAACTAGATATCAGCTGTTTCTCATTGTTATGTGGTATCATGCAGAGAGTGACGCTTTACTCCCTATTTACCTGCAGGGAAGACAGAAGAAGTGGTCCTGAAGAAGCTAGAGTATATTTATGCAAAACAACAAGCACTAGAGGCACAAAAAAGAAAAAAGAAGATGGGGTCAGATGAGTTCGTTGTGTCTCCCAGAATTGACACACAACTGGAGGGATCTTCTTCACCATCTGTAGATCTTGGACAGATGCTCATGAATAACAGAAGGGGGAAACCTTTGATTCTTTCCAGAAAAAGAGACCAGGCTACAGGTAGGAGGAGCATTTTTGCTTTTTTTTAATGTAGATAAACATCAGTGTATTTTAGTGGACTGAACATCTTCTCTTGGCTGTAGTTCTAACTAAATGAATTGAGGTTATTTTTAAGAAAAATAACTTTAAATAGTACATTTCAACTTTTGGCTTTCCACAATAAATAACTCCTAAGAGCTTAGTATTCTATTGTATAAATTCTAGTTCTGAAAGCAGTCTACTTGTAACATGTTTTTAGTAAGTACATTAACTGCTACTACATGTGAATTCTTCATTTTCTTGAATTTATTATGGGTTGATAAATAAATTGGAACTTTTAAGGTTTTGTTTTGTTTTTTAAATTTATGGTGGACATGGTGGTGTGTATTTATAGTCTCAGGTGATTGGGAGGCTAAGACAGGCAAATTGCTTGCTTAAGGCTCAGAATTGAGGTCGATCTACAATGAGATCGCCTGGCTCCTAGCTACACTGACTTAATGTTACTTGGTAAACTCATGTCTTAGAGAAAGGTGTGTTCTTTTTTATTTTTCAGACAGCTCAGTGTATGGACCAGAAAAATGTGACTTATGTCAGTCCAGGTGGATTCTAAAACAAAAATTAGTTTTAACATTACAGAATAAAAGCTGGGCAGTGGTGGTGCATGCCTTTAATCCCAGGCACTTGTGAGGCAGAGGCAGACGGATTTCTGAATTCGAGGCCAGCCTGGTCTACAGAGTGTGTTCCAGGACAGCCAGGGCTACACAGAGAAACCCTGTCTCAAAAAACCAAAAAAATAAATAAATAAATAAATAAATAAATAAATTACAGAATAAAATAAATGACTTGAATTCACAAATGGAAAGAAACTATGGTCTAGAAACTTGAAGGACTTTGTTAGGAGTATATAGGATAGGAATCTTGTGTGTGCCCTCAGTTGAACTTACAATATACCTTTCAAGTCAGCCTCTCTCTAGAGTACACTAACATTAATTTGACAATTGTTTTACTAATTTTTCATTTTCTTTGCAGAAAATGCTTTGCCTTCTGACACTCCACACTCCTCTGCCAACCTGGTGATGACTCCACAAGGGCAGTTGCTTACCCTAAAAGGCCCCTTATTCTCAGGACCAGTGGTAGCAGTTTCTCCTGCTCTCTTAGAAGGTGGTCTGAAGCCTCAAGTTGCAAGTAGTACTATGGCTCAATCAGGTATGTGCTGGTGTTCTGTGGTTTGCAGAGAACGGTCCATCAATAGAGGAAACCTTTAAATCTGATCTGTAGTTACCTAGAGCTGTTCTTTTGGCATTTGCCTTGTTAAGAAATGGTCCTCCTGTCTTGGTTTGATTGGAAACTGTTTTGTGAACTCTAGTGAAATATCTAAGCAGGGAAAGAATTAAAATGGTGTTCAAGTGAAATGATGAATGATGATGTAGAAGGGTCTTGGTGTTGATCATTGTTTTGGGTTGTACTTGGAATGGGGTCACTCCCATGCTACCAGTCTAGTGCATTGTTTTGAGAACCGTTTCTTTTTGCTAAAGTATTATTTTGGTGGTTTGGGTTCTAGTCATCCGAATCTCTGTTAAAGTAGGAGGTGGATTCTCAAGTGGTTTTTTGTTGTTCTTGTTGACTTTACAACCTTTTGTTGTTTTTGTTTGTTGTTGTTTTTGTTTGGTCTTACTGTGCTGATCCTAGAGTTCCATTTTCCCTTCTAACTAGCAGTTAATAGGGTGAACAAAATCAAGACATGTTTCTGCCTCAGGATAAGAATTAGTTTAGCAAGCTGGTTTTTTGATGGTGGCTTGTGCCCATAATCCCAGTACTTAGGAAACACAAGACAAGATCTTTGTGAGTTGGAGGCTAGCCCTGGACTTCATAGGAAGATCCTGATTCTGTCCAAACCTAGGACTGGGAATGTACTTACTTAGTATGGGCAAGTTCCTGGGTTTAACCTCCCCCCATTGCTCTCCCAGGCCAGAAAAAGAAAAGTTATTTTGTGGAGATTTTCTAAAAATATAGTTAAGTGTAACTATTGCTAGTAATGAAATATTTAAGTGTCTTGACTAGATTTCACTTGACTTATTGCAATTTTAGCCAGTTATTCTGTTATTTTGGTTTTTTGTTTTGTTTTGTTTTCTTTTCTTTTCTTTCAGAGCTGAGGACCAAACCCAGGACATTGCACTTGCTAGGCAAGTGCTCTACCACTGAGCTACCCCAACCCCTCAGCAGTTATTCTGACAAAAGCTGGCTAAGATAGACTGGGGAAGGAGAGAGAAAAAAAGAGATTCTCATTACTGCAAATCTAATGACCTCTCTAATTTTCCAGAAATTTTAAATTTTAATTTTTCTCTTTTTAATTTTTCTTTAATTTTCAGAAAATGATGACTTATTTATGATGCCACGAATTGTCAATGTGACATCATTGGCTGCAGAGGAAGATTTGGGAGGTATGAGTGGCAACAAATACCTTCATGAAGTTCCTGATGGCAAGCCACTTGACCACCTGAGAGACATTGTTGGGAGTGAAGATAGCTCCTTAAAAGATACAGAGAGAATCTCTTCCAGAGGAAACCATCGAGACAGCAGAATGGCACTGGGTCCAACACAAGTGTTTTTGGCAAATAAAGATTCTGGGTTTCCACATGCAGCTGATGTTTCCACTGTGCAAGCAGCACAGGAGTTTATACCTAAAAAAATGTCTGGTGATCTGAGAGGGCATCGATATAAATGGAAGGAGCGTGAGTTGAGAGGAGAGAGACTAAAATCAAAGGAGTCTCAGTTTCATAAATTAAAGATGAAGGATCTCAAGGACTCAAGCATAGAGATGGAACTGAGGAAAGTAGCCTCAGCTATTGAGGAAGCAGCCCTCGATCCCAGTGAGCTGCTGACTAACACAGAAGATGAGGATGACACTGACGAGACGCTGACTTCACTGCTCAATGAAATTGCTTTTCTTAATCAACAACTAAATGATGACTCTGGCCTTGCTGAACTGTCTGGTTCTATGGATACAGAATTCCCAGGGGATGCTCATCGAGCTTTTATCAGTAAACTTGCTCCTGGGAGCAGATCAGCTTTCCAAGTTGGACACTTAGAAACAGGTGTGAAAGAGTTGCATGATGTCCAAGAGGAGAGTGAATCCATCAGCCCCCTCCTCTTGCACTTGGAAGATGATGACTTTTCTGAGAATGAAAAACAGCTTGGGGACACAGCCTCTGAGCCAGATGTCCTTAAGATTGTTATTGACTCTGAGATAAAGGATTCTCTTGTTTCCCATAGGAAATCTAGTGATGGAGGGAAGAGTGCTTCTGGTCTCCCTGCAGAGCCTGAAAGTGTATCTTCACCTCCCATCTTACACATGAAGACTGGCCCGGAGAACAGCAACACAGATACTTTGTGGAGGCCTATGCCAAAGTTGGCCCCTTTAGGTTTAAAAGTAGCTAATCCCCCCATTGATGCAGATGGTCAGAGTCTCAAGGTGATGCCTGCTTTGGCACCTATAGCTGCCAAAGTTGGGTCAGTTGGACACAAAATGAACTTAACAGGAAGTGACCAGGAAGGCCGGGGGAGCAAGGTGATGCCTACATTGGCACCTGTTGTACCTAAATTAGGCAACTCTGGGGTTCCATCAAGTTCATCAGGGAAATGAACTTGTTCATCCTCATGCAAAAGCCAGGCTATGAGGGGAAATTGAATTCCACCTCCTTTCTCTGTAGGCATCTGTTTGTTTGTATTATGGAACTATTATCCTTGACTTAATTATGTGTGAATATTAATGGAGAAAGGGGGTGTAGGGTGCTGGTCCTGGTGTTTGAAATTCTGATCATGTTAAAAATGTGTTACCTCACATTGTGGTGCTGGGTCCCCTCATCTTCTCTAAGAAGGTGTGGTTCCCTCTTGCCCAAGGAATTCATAACAAGATTCTGGCTCCATCAACTACCTTATTTTTCCCCTGAGAAAATGCTTGAGACTTGGAATTATTATGGACTAAACTATAAGTGAAAGTTGTTGGCTTTAAAATCTGAGAATTATGATACAGTTATGTGAAGGGACCTAGAGAGAACTTTTAGTTATTATTTCAGTAGTAGGGCATGATAGGACTGGGCATGGTAGTACACACTTGTAATTCCTTTAGAAGACTAAAGCAGAAGGATTGCAAGTTTGTGTCTACCCTGGGCTATCAAGGGGATGGATACACACACACACAAATTATGGGGGCCAGGGGGAAGGAAGAGAGAATGTTATGGTAGATAGGATGAATACTATGGAATACCAAAGTGAAGGGATTTTGTCATTGAGCAGACTGTTGTTTCAGAACAGAATAGCTGTTCTCTTATCCTTTTAGTCATAATTAAAACCTTTACCCTTCTGGTAAAGTAGGAATATATTTTTTACTTTTACTATTAACATACTTATTTTCAGAGACTAAAAAAGAGATACTTCTCCCTTATTTCTTTTGGGTTATTACAAAGATTCATTCATAATACCAGGGATTTCTACTCCTTATTTTGTTTTTTTGGTTTTTTTTTTTTTTTTTTTTTTTTGAAGTAGACATAGAGGCAGCCCTTCCCTCTCCCAAATCATGTTACTTAAGAAACAGCTAAAATGAAAAGCAGTTTCTCCCCTAACCAGAGACCGTAGCCAAAATAAAAATTTGTGGGGCTGGGTATTTCCCAAATGAAACCAGCCTCTAGGTGCTTGAAGGTTTTGTTCACTGTCACCTGCACAGGATGTAAAGAAAAGGCGAGTCAGAGTGAGCAATCTTTACCAGGGAAGTAAGGCAGTATTTGAGTCACAAAATATATTTTTTATCTGCTATCATGGCATCAATGATCTGTAGAGCTTTTTCACTCATTATCTGTCAGGGTATGAAGGACTGACAACCTGTAAAGATGAATATATTTATATTTTTGTATAGTTGTTTTCATAGATTTCTCAAAGGATGAAGTTTTCGACCTAGAAGAGATTTGTATTGAGTATAGAAATGTTTCCTATCTAGTTTGTAAATAATCATGGTGCATTTGAGGGGTCTCTTGGAAACTCCTGAGGCAAGAATCACTGTTCTGAAAATGTATAGACTGAGATTTAGCTGCTGCATTTTGCCTTTCTTAAATATATTTTGGAATGTAACCCGTTCTGTCTTCAATGACAGGATTTGCTTGTGTTGTAAAAACACTTTAACACAAGTGCTTCCGGTGCCTGGGCTGTGCCTGGGTGATTGTATTTCTTTTACACTACTGCGTCTTTATCCCAAGTCCCACTCTGTATCTTCTGACCTAGGTTGTGAGACCAACTTTGGAATGAATCTAGCCAGTGACTTACTTCCATGTTTGATCCCCTTTTAGATTAACTCTGATAATCATTAGATTGAAATGATGAAAAACTTACACTGCAAAATGCAGTAGTAGTAAATCCTTCATTGGTTTCTGTGCTGCTGGCTCTAGACAGGTCATCAGCACTTAACCTTCCTGTTTACTGCAGAAGCCTGATATAGTAAAAACAGTATTCCTCAGCTTCTCCTTTGTCCTTCCTGTCCTTTACCCAACGGACTTTATCTAATGCCTTAGCCAAGGAGTGCAGCACCTGTCGCCCTTGCTAACAGCTGTCCTCAGAGATGCTAGTTCTTTAGCCCAGGTATAGCAGTTTCCAGTGGTTTTATTGCCTGTTTCTTTCCCATGTTTCTTTCTGGCTTCCCAGAGCCCTTTTGGGTTTTGAGAGTCAGATAAGAAACAAGACAAGGGAGTGAATAATCCTCAGGAAAAGAAGGACCATTGTAGCTTCTGAATACTTTTTTTTCTTTCCTTTCTCTTTTTTTTTTTTTAATTTGAAAAAAGCATAGACAAAGCAGGTCAGGGTTTATTTTTTATTGGAAGATACTTGCCTGTGTTTATGAAAGATGTACAAAGATAGAGATGAGATTTGGTTCTAGGTGTTCAGGGAAAGCTGCAGATGTCATTATAAACTCCCAAGATACATTGTTCTTAAGACAGATTTAGGAGCTATCAGGGCTAATTTGAGGAGGGTTTAGTCTTTAGAACAATCTTGTAGTCTTGACAGAAATCAAAAATCTCCCCAAACTCCTACCCTTTAACTTTACATTAGGAGAAACTGATCTATTAAAATTATATGTATGATTATGAAGAGTGAATTTAAGTGAGAACATTGGAGGAACCTGGAAAAAAGCTCCCACACTAAGAAGCATGATTGCAGTAGACCAATAACTCGCCTCTTTATACACCTGTAAATAAATGGAATGTTTTTAAGAATATAATTATGTCAGATTTAGCATTTTCTTTTATATATTAAATATATATCTTTCATTTCTGCTTTTGAAAGTGATTATTTTTTTAGAAATAACAGAAGTTTGGCAGTTGAAAGGCAAGACATGTGAACCTGAAATAAACCAGTTACACTAATTAAAGCAGAACTTGGTGTTGGGAGGTTTGTGTCTGGTTGGGGAGACGTGTTTGAGAGAGGATTCCATTGAAGTGATCTTTTCAGAAGCTTCTTGACTTGAAAGCTTTTGATTTGTCATTTGGGAAGACCCTTGGTATTCTAGTCCTTGTAGCATGTCTTATTTGGGACTTCAAGATTATGTACAATTTGATGGCAAATATTTGCTATTCCATATCGAGGATAGATTCATAATACCACTGTGTAAATGTCTTTATCTGCTGCTTTGGGGAACAACAGGACAGAAACACAATCTTAGTGTCTAGAGACAATAGGAACTTTTTAAAATTGGTGTGTGTGTATTGGGTATGTGTGCCATGTTGTGCACGTGAGCTCAAAGGATAACTTTGTGGAGTACTTCTCTCCTACCAGGGATCCAACTCACATTGTCAAGCATTCACAGCAAACACTAACTCACTGAGCTATCTTGACAGCTTAATTGGTGGTCTTAAGACAAGATGTTAAGGGGTTTCATACTTAACAAAGTATGGGAGTTTTTTAAACATTGAACTGTTCCTGACTTATTTAAGGGAATTGACAGATCAAGTTTAGTTGTATAAACTTCATAAAAAGTGTTTACTTTGTATACTTTCATGATAAAATTTTTTGTTCCCCCAGAATTGTGGATGAAATAGATAGTAGGCCTTTCTTACAGTTTTGAAAATGTTTTGAACAGAGAAGACAGTAGACATCTATACATCCATTTGCTTGTTTTTTGAGATGGTCTCACTATGCAGTCTATGGCCTGGAATTCCAAGGAGACTAAAATGGCCTTGAACTCACCAAGATCCACCTCCCTCTGCCTGCTGGGATTGAAGGCATATGCTATCAAGCACTTTTTTTTTTTTTTTTTTTTGATAAAATTCCGTACATTTTTTCCTGACTGTACCAGTTATTTATAGTGGAATTGTGTGATCAGTGTATCTTGAAGACAAGTCTGCAAAGTAGCAATACCACTTGTCTCTTCTAGAATTAAGCCATGGACAGTGTAAGCAGCTCGTTCAGGAACTTAAGGTTTATCTTTATTTCATGGAGAATCACTGGTACTTAAAGAATCAGAATAAACTAGTTGCGCAGAATTGTTGGCTTTGAAGAAAGTGCTTTTAAGGGTCCTTTAATAACTTAATGTTGTATCATTGCTAATTAAAAGTCCTTCCCTCCCAAGTATGATGACTGGAGTTGAATTCTTAGAACCTGTATAAAAGTGCCAGGTGTGTAATCTCAGCACTGGAAAGGTGCAGGCACAGGAGGATCCTTGCTGTTCTCTGGCCAACCAGTCTAGCCTGATGGGTGAGCTCAGGCCAATGAGAGACCTGTCCCAACAACTTAGTGACATTCATCAGAATTCACTAGAAGTGGTCCTCTAGTCTCCATACCCACATACAAGTGCAGATGAATGTACCTGCATGCACACAGAAATTAATACATTGATCAGTGACTTTAGGTCATAGAAAATTAAAGTTAGGGTTGGTAAAATAACTTGTGAAGGTGTTTGCCAACCCTGATGACAAGGTTCAATCCCCAGAAACCATATGGTAGAACGGACTTGTGTCATGGTAATAGGTGACAGCACACCCCCCCCCCAATGTTATAGTCTACACAGTTCAAGCTAGCCAGTATCACATAGTTATACCCTGCCTCAAAAGAAAAAAAAGGCTTGATACTATGCCTTTAATTCCTGCAGTTGGTGAGAACTGAGGCAGGTGAGTTCAAAGATGGCCTGGTCTACATAGTTTCAGGCTAGCCAGAGCTTCATAGTGAAGCCAAGGTAGGTAGAATTATTGCCTGTTGATGAAGAAAGTGAGCTAAAATGCATCTTGGAAATAAAATTAATTTCATATGTACAATTTTTAAATATACTATAATTTTAGCATATTTTAAACTGCTTTACAGAGACAGTATTAAATGACAGGTACGAAAATGTGGGCTAGGAGGTTAAACCAAACAAGGTGGGAATTTTGAGACAAATCCTAAACTATTAAATTCTATCACTGTAAACTTATAAAATGGATTTCCCACCAATGGGCCTTGGAAGCATTGACTTGAAATCCATTTTGTTTCCAACTGCACTCGTTGGTCTCTGCTATCTCACAGTGCCTTGCACGTAAAGGTGCTCAGTAAATATTTGAATTTTTGGTGAGCAAGTGTTTATTTAGCATGTTTCCCAGGATCTCTGCACCTCCTTTACCTAGGATGAATTTTAAAATTGGTGTAATAATTCTAAGCAAGACCACTATAACATTCTCGAAGCATCTAGAATTTTTAGAATCTGATAAACATGCATACTTGCTTTGGGCATACACAATCAGAATGCTTTCAGAAAGGTCAACTGTGTTTGGAAAGGATGATACATTTGAAAGTAAAGAGATGCTTCTCTTCACATTGCACTTCAACACTTTTTAAGGAATCCATGAAGCACAAGACTATTCCCATACTAGCATCTCAAAGGCAGCATGGTTCTTAGACTAGGGTTGCTTGGATTGGGAAGAATTTTAAAAGTGATTTCTTGGCCTTAGCTTGAAAACACCCAATTTCAAGAGTTTTGTTCCCTCATTAAATTTTCTCAACTTCATTCAGTGAGTCTCATCTCTAGATATGGAAAGCAAGTGCTTAGAGTTGCCTGTGCAGCTCAGACCAGATGAAGGTATTTGGGGAATGAAGGTATCTTTAAGTAGCTAAACCATAATAGCTTTGGGTGAGAAAGGACGGACACTGCAAACCCATAGAAGTGTGAAACATTGCCTAAAGAAAATACGAGAGAAGAGCAGGGTCTGTAGTACACAAATTAAAACACCAGGTGGTGGCATTTGTTAGCAATGTACAGCAGCTTTTGTGAATAGGTCAAATCGCAGATTATTAATAGGGCCGAGTTAATGAATTATCTGTTTCTATAGTTGAAGCTGATCATTCCTGACTTCGGGTCTAGACGGTAAAATTGGAAGTCCCATTTTAGTGTCCTAAAATCTATAATGTATGGCTGAAAGGGTAGAGGCTTTAGGCCTCCAGTTGCTGTTGCCATGTGGTAGCAACCTTGATTCCCACGTCAACGTGAGCTTTATACATTTGTTTTCAATTTGTAGCTATATAGTACGCAGGTACCTTCCTGTTTGAAGACGGATTGTGCAAGTACCACTAAACCAATTTTTAAGGATCCTTCCCTCTTGCTAATCTACCATTTTCCTCAGCAGTTCCCACGTTCTGGGATGGGGGACACATATCAGTGTACTGATAAGATAAGGCCTTTTGGCTTAAGCTAGCCTTTTCAGAAGACAGTTTCTTTTTTTAAAAGAAATTCTGTGTGTTGATGTTTTGCTTGGTGCCTGTGATGGAGACCAAAAGAGGAAGACAAATCCCTGGAAACTGTTATGATAGCAACAAGCTTTGATATCGGTGTCAGCCCTAGAGGTGTTTGCAGTTTTTGAAAAGACAGAAAAGATCTGGAGTAGCAAAAATACTGTTAACGCTGTTAATAAAACGCTGTGAGGACATGAGCGGCTAAGGAAATGATGAGTTATATCATGGGTGCTTTCTCTGTTCACAGCCTACCTAAGGCTCTATTTGAAGGCTTGAGTCTTCCACCATTGATAGATTGTTAAATTCAAAAGTGTGTAAATTGAGTTACTACGCGTGAGTCATTGTGTTAGGCTGACCGTAATCAGAAACTAGTCCAACTGAGCTAAATCCTAGCACTTGGAATGGAAAGGAGTTCTTTTGGCAGCATCCCAAACCTTTTTTTTGAGTTAGGAATTAAATTTCAGCCGTAATCTCTTAGGCCCACCAAATATCAACCTTAGGCCTGGAGGCGTGGTTATTAAAGTTCTCTAGGGAACCATGCCTGATAATACCGTAAAAGGCCCGGTTCTCTCAATTCTAAAACAATGTTACGTTGACCTTCCTTTAGGAGCAGTACCCACAATTATACTGTGCAGAATCTGAGACCTCTGTGTTCACGGTTCATTCCTTGGTTCCGCCCCCATAGGCATCAGTCGTCCAATCGGGAGCCAGTCTGCCACAGACCGCACCCCCTCCACTAGGCCCCGCCCTTCCAACGCCGCTCGGCCCAGGCTCTAGTTCGCGTTTTGAGCCGCTGGTGCCACCATAGCTACAGCTGCGGCTGCGGCGGCGGAGCTGAAGCTGTCGATCGTGATGCCCAAGGGCGCTGTGAGCTGGGCCCGAGCGAACGGGGGCGCTGACGAGTAGTAGGGTTTCTGGAGTGGGCAGTGGGTGTGGGGGACTGAAACGGAATTCCCAAGACTTGGGGTGCGGGAGGGAGACTCTCGCATCCGGCCAGCGTGAGCCCGGGGGCCAGCGCGGTGCTTCGATCCCTTGCCCGGTGGCTTTGGAGGCCTCCTCCCTTGGACACCTCAGTTACCATGGGAACACTTGGGCTGTAACCGGCGCCAGACTGGTCACCAGCCCATCCCATTCTTCAGTTAAACGCCTCTGGCAGGTGTGGGCCTGACATTTCAGGGGTCGTCCTCCCCTTGTAAAAACAATCTAGTAGGATCGGGTGGGGATGGGGTGTGGGAAAGCACAGGGCAATGCCCAGAGTAAGAGTTGGTCACAAGCAGAAGACACCTACTGTGATGATAAGATTGCTTCTGCCATCTCAGGCCAGTGAAAGTGCATATCCGAAGGCCTGTTGAACGAGAAGGCAGTCCCGCTGTTGAGACAAGTCCTAAGGCCAGGCCAGGGACTGTCCTTAGGGGCTCCTCGTTATGATGGCTGGAGAAGGGTCAACTATTACTAGCCGCATCAAGAACTTGCTGCGGTCTCCATCCATCAAATTACGCAGAAGTAAAGCAGGAAACCGGAGAGAGGACCTCAGCTCCAAGGTGAGTCCTATTGGGAGCCACCTCTTTCTTACCTACTCTTCCCTCTCCTGCACTTCGTTCCTTTTTTTACCTTTCTCTTTCTTGTGTGTGTGGGGGGTGAGGGGAGGGATGAAATTTCTCTCTTGGCTTTAAAAGATCATTTACGCTTATCTTTGATGACCTGATTTGAAGTTGGAAGAACAACAGCAGGCGTGGGTGGGCATGCTGAGGCAAAGCCATGGCTTGAAGAAGGGCATAGGAAGGCAACCTGGGTTTAACAGGACCTCAGTTCAAACTAAGTGTGTGCTTGGGGAAGCAAGTTGACATTTTATGACTCAGTTTCTCTTCTTGGAAGAGGTCAGTGAGATCACATATTCTGTAAAAGACCTAGCTGTGACTAATGTATTAGTGTAACAATTGGGGTTATAATGCCAGACTGTACTAGCATAAAGAAATATACTAAATACACTTCATCTAATAGAGCAAAACAATTTTTTTGACAAGCTTGGTGATACATGCCTGTAATCTCATCACTAGGGAGTCAGAGGCAAGTTCAGCCTGGTGTATATAACAATTCCCAGGGGGAGCCAGGGCTACATAGTGATACCCTGTCCTGCTGAAAGATGTAGAAGATTGGACTGGCAAGATGGCTTAGCTGGTAGAGACCTTTGCCAACAAGCCTGATCTGATTTTGATTTCTTGGACTCACATGGTGGAAGGCATAAACCAACTCCTGGAAGTAGTTCTCTGACCTCCACGTGTGCATGCACACATGCAGGGGAAGAAGTAAATGTAAAATGGGTTATCTCTTTAAGATACTTAAATTGATTTAACTGGAACTTCTTGGTTTCTTGTGATAGCATGAAGGAGCCATGTGTGTGCCAGAAAGACAGCTCTGCTGCTCTGTCCTTGTGGCACTGCTTGTCGTGAGCATTGTATGCCAGCATCCTTTTTCTAGGCAGATGGTCATTTTCCATTCTTACACATGTCTGGGGTTTGGTCCTTATGCTTGTTTTTTATTTGTTTGGTTTTGTTTCAAGGCGGGCTCTTGTTACATAGTCCTGGATGGCTTCGAACTATAAATTCCTGCTACAGCCTCCTGAGTGCTGGGATTGCTGGCATTCCCAGCTCCTGCTTTATTCAGTTTTGAGAATCCTCACAATCTGAGGCATACAAAAGTAGAATACCTTTATTTAATCCCTTGAGGGAGTCTTGAGTGTTGTTCCCACAGGATCAGATTAGGTTTTGTGTCTTACTAGCAGCCCATAAACATAGTAACTCTATGTGGTACAAGATTGCCAAGGCAAAGTCCATAGAGACAGCAGCATATTGTTGCCTTGCCTGTGACTCTGTTTCAGAAAGATTTAAGAGTCATGTGTACACCATGACAGAGTTCTGGGAAGAGTTGCCAGGTCCCTTAGTAGAGCAGTAATTGGCTTTGGTAAAGTGAACAGCTTTCCTGTATATTCTAGCAGGGATTCTACTGAATTAAAAATTGCCACATTTTTATAGTGGCAGAATTAGTGCCCCTCTCAAGAATTCTTTTTTTTAATTAATTAATTTTATTTTATGTATATGAACACACTGTCACTGACACACCAGAAGAGGGCATTGGGTCACAATTACAAATGGTTGTAAGCCACCATGTGGTTGCTGGGAATTGAACTCATGACCTCTGGAAGAGCAGTCAGTGCTCTTAACCCCTGAGCCATCTCTCCAGCCCTCAAGAATTCCTATTCCTATTCTTTAGAGGCAGAAGAGTGGGTACTCCAACTTAGAAACTCATACATTCAAATTTGTTTTGAAAAAGTTTTATTTATTATTATCATTATAGCATGACTTGTGGGTACAGGCACACATGTGCTGTGGTGTTGTGGAAGTCAACATGGTGAGCACTTTTGCCTGCCAAGTCGCCTTGCTCTCCCTAACGATCTAGCTCAAGCTGCCCTACAACACCTGACCCTGTCTCTCTCTCCTCAGCATATCCTGCTGTTGTGCCCCACCAAAACAGGCACCTTTGCTGACTCGTGGCAGCACTAATAGACCACGTTTCTCTTATCTTTTGGCTTTTTCTGGCCAGGACTAGTAAACAGTAGGGGTGTATTATGGGAATTTAGCCTATAGTTGTGTACTTATCATGAGTGCTCTAGAAGCTGGTAGATGCCATGACCATTCTTTAAGACTCCCATATCTGTCATCATTAATATGTTCTACAAGTTGAGTGCCTATTGGGTGACTAACCAGTGATGAATAAAACACTATCCTTGCCACCAAGGAGCTTGTAGCTAAGTTAGACATGTAAACAAGTAGTTACAACTAGATTTGGTAAGTGCTGTTGTAGAAATATGCACTAAGTTATTAATGGGATTACTGGGGAAGAAATTAGGAGAGACTTCACAGAGGAAGGGATATTTGAACTGAGTCCCAAGGTAAGAGAGGATCACTCTAGGAAAACAGTAAACGGAAGACATCTCTGGCATCACCATTAAACATCCTCATTCCAGCCAGGCAGTGGTGGCGCATGCCTTTAATCCCAGCATTTGGGAGGCAGAGGCAGGTGGATTTCTGAGTTCACGGCCAGCCTGTTCTACAGAGTGAGTTCCAGGACAGCCAGGGCTACACAGAGAAACCCTGTCTCAAACAAAACAAAACAAAACAAAACAAATAAACAAAAAACCCACATCTACCCCATAGTGAAGGCTTTCTATGTAAGGTTACTCTAAAAGCTTGCTCTGTACCCACATAAGACCTGGTCCATGAGTCCCTAATACATGGTAACTAAGGTAATTGTGTCATGGATTCTTGGATACTTGATTTTATTTTGTTTTTGTTCTATAAGACCTGGTCTCAGTGTAGCCCGGGCTGGCCTGTGACTTCCTATGTAGTCCAGGCTGCCTTAAAATTGGAGATCTCCCTTCCTCAGCCTCCTGAGTTCTGGGAAAGTTTTGGGCCACTGTGCCTGGACATGGTATCTAATTTTGAAATAAAACTTAAAGATAAAAAGACATACCACTTGGGAAGTAAGAAAGGAGGGATCAGAGTGGCATTATGCAATAACTTCCTCTTTTAATTTTTTTCGAGACAAGATCTTGCTATATAGTAGCCCTGGCAGGCCTCAAACTTGCTTTGAACCATACCATTCTGTATCAGAAAAATTTCCACTTATTTCCAGAGCTGTCTTTATGTCTTCCAGTGCCACAGTGACTTCCCTGATTAGTTCTACTTCCTTGAAGCCAATCTCTAGTTATCTTTTTTATGTGTCTTCATTTTCAGTTTTTTAAAGGTTTATTTATTTGTGTATTTTATATATATGGGTACTTTGCATGTATATCTGCACACCAGAAGACAGCATCTGAAGTCCTGAGTTGCCATTTGGGTGCTGGGAATTGAACTCAGAATCTTTGGAAGAGCAATGAGTGAGTGTTCTTAACCACTGAGCCATTTCTACAGCCCCTGTGTCTTCATAGCGCACTGTGAGGACAATGTAAGCTAGATAGAGTGGGAAAGGAGTACATGGTTGAGAGAGGTGTCAGTGCAGATGAATGTGGACATTCAGAAGAATAAAAGCTGATCAGGAAGAGCTGTGATCTCTTGAAAAACCAAAACCAGGATTAATGAAATAGAGAGAGCACTGCTCATTCCTGGCTTTTTATTCAGGAGAGAGCCATTAGAATATGGTTAAATATGGTTTAAAGCCGAGATGAAAGCCAGTAATAAAAGGTGGGGGTTTAATGAGTATAGGGAGATTAGATAAGCAATGAGATTTTTATCAAGCCTTTTCACAGGAAAGGGGGTTTCTATATACAGTAAATTGGAGAAGACTTGTTTGAGATTTCATGCCAGGTCTGCGGAGTCTTAGAGAACTTGAAGCTCTCAGTTGTAAATAACTTTCAAGCCCAAATCCTGTACATTTGTTGTCCCCCACCTCTCGTCTCAGCTGAGGCTGCATTTTCTTTAGGAAAGAAATGTGTGTGCTCTTGGTAGCTAATCCTCTCTCTTCCCACCTCTTTTCCTAAAGCTTCTGAGGATTTTTGTATAGATGCAACTTGGGTTGTTCTATTTTTACAAAAGACAGAAATGGACTAAGGCTGAGCAGGCAAGATTGAAGTTAGGGACACAGAAGGACTGCCTGTGCTAAAGGGTCCTTTTAAAAACCATCTTTTCTAGTCACTATTAATCTGCTGTGGGTTGTACATTATTCTCTCTGATAACACCAGGCAAGGCGATTTTCTTCTAGCCCAGTTTTATGATAGCACAGCTCTTCTTGTTCTCTCCTGTATGATTACATGGGCTTACTTTGGGCCTTTTAATATATGGTAGCTCTAAGAAGGGAATGTAGGTAGGCTTCATGAAGGAGCAAAAGACTAGCAATAATCTGATTTCAGCCTTTGCTTAGTTTTTGGGCCCAGATATTAGCATAGAAAAGCCTTTTTCTGCCTTTGTTAGAGGGAGCTGTATTTATTTTCAAAGCATTTGTGAATCATAAGTGCTAGTTTGATGTTGACTGCTTGGGAGAGTGGTTAGTAGGGCCTCAGATTATTAACATTTTAAAAATAAGCATTCTGCAGCCTGGGGATGCAGCTCAGTTGGTAGTGTGCTTGCCTAACATGCATGACACCATGGCTCTAATCCCCCGCACATACAAACCAAGCAAAGTAGCACACACCCAAAGTCCCAGCACGTGGATGGTTGACACCAGTCTGGATCATATGAGATTCTGTCTCAAAAATAGAAAGAAAAGAGCTATTCTCTCAGGAGCTCTTCTCACTGTGTGGAAGCAGAGCCCCATGGGGTGGAATTTGATAGCGGGATGTGTATTAAGTTCTGTCAGAAGCCCACTATCAACTATGAACCTCTGGCCTAAGTTGGTTTTATATCCAAGTCCTCACCGAGGTTTGTTGACAGTCCAGCAGTCCAGCCTGGGACATATGCTCTTTTCCGTCAATAGTTTTGTATTCTTCTCTGTCTTCTAGACTCATAGCTGCCAAACTGTGCCCTTGTGGATCTAACAGAATAGCACTTCTGTGAGGTCAGACCTATGGAGTCAGTTGTTGTCTTACAAAGACAGTTCCCCAGGAGTTTCCCGTGCCATCAGGAGCAGGAAACTAGATGATACCATCTGATGAGCCCCGGCCAGCTTTATGTCTCACCATTCCAGGAACAGCTCACTTTGGGATGCCTAGAATGAACAGATCTCATTGTTTGATATACATTCTCTGAACTCTCCATTTGGGACAGATGAACAAGAAGAGAGGTCTCTGGCCAGTAGCTAAGCCCCACACCCAAGCCCCTTAAACTCTGTCCTCTTGCCTCAGCCTCCCCAGAGCTAGGATTGTTGGCATATGCCACCATGCCTGGCTGTGGTATGTTCTGCATTAAGGCTTATGGAGTGTCTTGAAATCCTTAGATCAGGTGGAATGCCATGAGCAGTGCTGCCCTCCTGGCTTTGATCATTTTCCTTCAGTGGCTCTAGCCCTTAAAGTGATTCTCTTTCCTGAACTCGATAGCACCTCTTCCCTTTTGTCTGAAACTATCCTGGCCTCGTCAGGGTCTGAGCTGTCTCCAGAGGCTCTGCCCATCTCCTTGGCCACACTCTTTCCAGAGTCCCTCCCTCACTTTGCTGTTCTGGCCACATTATCCTGTTGGATCAGCCTTTGGGATTTTTTTCAATACCAGGATTAAACCAGAGGCTAGACAAACACTCTATTGCCACACTATATAGTGTCCCCAAACCCCCCCCCCCAACCCCACTGAATGCTAAGTTCCTACCAATTGGACCTTGGAATTCTCTCTCTTCTCTTCCATTTGTCACCTGTGTGTTCTCATTTCTTGATGAATGAGGAAACACAGGTAGATGTGAGGCTTCTGCCTGGTTCTCTGCCATAACCCAACCCCTTGACTCTCCAGCTGGGCTTGGAACTGTTGTCACTGCCCCTCAGAGAGCAGTCCAGGGCTTGAAATCTGGGACTGTTTATTCAAACTAAGCTTCTCTGTGAACATCGACTATCAAGCTGTCCTTAGAGTATCTGTTGGTTTTACTTCATGTTCAGACAGTAGTGTCATTAGGGGGAAAAGCTACAGTGTTTTCAATAGGCTTTGTTATGTTAGACATCTGTTTGCATTGCTGCTGCAAGCTAAGCCTCCTCATTCTCCTCTTTCAGTGCAGAGCAGAGGGTTTTCCTTCCCGCCCGCCTTCTTTGTGGCGGCACCCCTTCAGCTCTCACAGAGTGCAGGCCCAGGCTGACCCACCTTCTTTGGTGTTTACTATTCTACTGCTGTGAGAATTCCCTCCCTAGGGAGCCATCAACTGCACCTACTCCTTCCTCATAAAGTTCCAGTGACAAACCAAAGTCACATTTCACCAGTCAACCCTGGGGAGCCATTGAGTTTATTGTGCTTGCTACAGAGCCTGGGGGCGGGGGGGGGG